>NW_011494943.1:144632-175347 GCF_000754665.1 Bison bison bison
GCCGGGGGCCCGGGCGGCCCGCGGCGGGGGCCTGGGAGCGGGGCTCGTCGAGGCGAGGCCCGGACGCTGGGGCTGTTTCAGCCGCTTCCCCTCCCGATCCCCTCCCTCCGCCGGGGCCGCGCCGCCCTCCGCCCAGGCCTCGGAGCAGGCCTCGCGGACCCCGCCGCGGGCCCGCGGCAGGCTCGTCCGCGCCGGGCTGCCGGGAGGCTCGCGCCCCTCGGCGGGGTCGCCGCTGGGGGCGGGGAGCGCGCGGGCCTCCCACGCCCCGCTCGATTGCCCCTCTGGGATCGGACTTCTGCCCGCGTGGGGGCGGGGGCCGGGAAAAGTGGGCCGGGGGCCCCTGCCTCCCCAGCCGGGGGTTGTTTCCTGAGCTTCACTTTCTTACCCCCCCCTTTCTCCGCCCCCTCCTCGGAAATTCTCATTGGCCCACGAGCACATCAACAAAAATAAAAACAGACGATCCTTTCCGGAGATTGCTCTAAGACTCCCCTTTTCTAGAGCTAAAGGACTGCAGTTTCATCTAAGGAACTTTGATTCCTCTCTCCCCAAATTATTTGAGCTTTCTGTACCCTCTCCTTTGCTGAGGATCCTCCAGCCCGGTTTGGAAATCAGGGTTTTAGGATTCTTCTTGGATTGAGATCCTCAGGTTTTGTCTGAAATTCAGAATTGTTGTTCCTTCACCCTCGCCACTTACACTTTTAAGGCAAATCATTAATATAATAATGTATAACTCCAGACATAGTGGATTTCTAGAGTTGGGTGTGGGGGAGGGGGTTGGGGAGTAGAGTTGTCCTGGCTCGCTTGTTCTGAATTTTGCACTTCCTTAAACTCATATGAAAGGATTTCGTCCCCTTCGTCTCTTCTTTTTAATTCTTTTTGAAAGTCCAGTCTGTAAGAGATGACTTTTTTATGTTTTGGATTTTAAGGGCGTTTTATAATTTATTCTTTTTTATTTTAAAGTAAAACAGACTCATTAACAAAGCTGCATACTGTACCATTTTGGTAGCTTTTTCCATTTGAAATTTAGGTGCCCTTTCACTTCACGTTGATAGAACGTTTGCTACTACTTATCTTGTCTCTTATTGGTGTTGTACAGACACATTTTACTTTTCTGTTTGCCTCAGGAATTGGATGAAGTAATTGATCACTAAAGAACTACAGTGCTGGTGAGATGTGTAAGGTGAGACTGCAGTTAAAAATGATTTCCCTTTTTCCTTCTTTATTTTAATCAAGTCATAAGGGTAAGACTGAAGCTAAGTAATTGGATGGGACTATCTTTATTTCCAAATGAGTCCCTCTGTCAAATGGGTGTAGAGGCTGAGCTGGATTCAGAAAAGAAGACTGTGTCAAGTGTACAGACTTTTCAGGGACTCCAGCACACACAACGGTAGTGGAGCTTATCCAGAGCCAAATGTTATTTGGAGCCATCCTTGATGAGTGTCTTTTCCAGGGGTAATTATAGTTTGCCTATTTAAATTTCCTTGTGTAACTTTAATTGAATGTCTTAATTTTATCTGTGTCGTGGTGTTTATCACTTGCTGTACATCGCGTGTCAGTGATTGTGTATGTGGATTTTGTGTGTCTTGTGTCAAGTACACCCTTTCCATTGGAAAGAATTATTTTAGGCAAATCCTGCTTTTATTTTCTGAAAAATGGAATAATGCTGGTCTCTCTCGTAATTATTTTGAATTATAATAGTATTGAGTTTTGGTTAACTTATTATGGAGAAGACTGGCTTTTCATTGTTTTCTGGTCACATGTAATATGTGAAGTCAGAGTGTTGCTTTACTTAAGCCAACTTGTGAGGCTTTGGATTTACAGAACAGCGCTGATACATGTCAATGAACAGCACTGGGGAGAAGGAGAGTGGTTTGCTAATTTTACATTCTTCACAAGCAGTTTTCTCAACTTGAAAAAAATATCTTTTTTAAAAAAATTTTAGGCATTGTAGATGTACTATACAGTGTGTGTAAGTGTGTATGTCTATAAAAATACTTTACTATGGTTTATTGAGAACATGTAAGTTTTGGTAGATTGGTTACTGCAGTTTTTTTTTTTTTTTTCCTTTAATACATCTGGATAGCCTTTGTATTTTGAAATCCTCTCTATCACATGTCTAGAAGAATAAGCTGTGCTTTATTTTTTTCGAGATTGAGGCATACAATTGACATTTTTGCCTTAAAAAAAAAAAACTTGGGAGAGGAAGGTGGACATAAACTAAGATCCTTTTCTAAATGCACATACCACGTTTGGTTGTGTTTTGAAACTCAATAGTGCTTGTGTGTATCACGTATATTTTTTATTTTTATTCTTAGAGCAAATATGGATTTAAAAATTTATTTTCAGCTTACTGATGGAGGCATATTCATGGCTTAGATCTCCCAATGTGTACCTTTGTTTTTTTTTAATTTACATATTACTTTGTGGAAAGAATCACCTAATCTACTTTTTGGCCTATGGAGATGTTTGTTTATAATCCAAAAGGGAATATTTAGAAATAGATAATCTTATATGGCTAGTGTTGTTTGGCCTGAACTGTGTTAAGAAATTTTCCACAAAGACGTTTTCCACAATTTTCACACCTGTAGATCCTGTGAAGTGTTAATATTCACTTCAAAGTGAAGCTGGTGTTTGGCCACCAAGCAGGTTTTTACACAAAGCATTCTCAAATGGGAAGTGCCATAGTGTAGAAGTTTGGGTGAAGTGAGAGTCTGTGTCTTTGACGTGAATAAAGACACAGCTTTTTCAGTCTGTCCTTTTGGCTGGGGAGTAGGACGCTATTTCGTGGAAGGCTGTAGTTTTGGGGAGTCAGTAAGTACCTCTCTATCAGCTGGTACACTTGGATTTTGCGATTATTACCAAGAAGTTTCATTTCTGATACCATAAATACTCAGACTGGATTGTTTCAAAGTCTGTACACAATTTATGGACAGACCAGTGTTTCACTGGAAAAGGGAGTGATGCCAAAATAACAGTAGAAATCACTCCTACTTGCAAAGTGCTTTGTGGAATTGAAGAATATAGAGCATGCTCACGAAAGGCTAAGAATTTTGAGGAGGGCTCTACAAATAGGTAGACCAGACCTTACACATGCAATTTTTTCTCTGTTTAAGAAGCAGGCACGGCATTGATATCAAATGCAAATAAGCCTCTCATTATCTGTCCGACTCTATTTTTAAGACTCCAGATACATGCCCAGCATAAGAAATAAGGTCCTTTGCCTATTGTTTTAAATGCATAGAAAATTTGGGGCCAAGTTTATCAACTTGGCAAACAAGAGAGGCAGAGGAGCTACTTAAAAATTATAAACAGATTGTTATGGTTGTTTATTTCCATCAACTTAGATAAGTATACATGCAAATATTTGATTTCCGAGTAATATTTTGAAATGTTTTCTAGGCGGGAACTATGATGTGTGTGGAGAGTGTGGCTCCTCCAGCTTACGTTCATTTAAGTTATTGGCTGTAGTCAGGGTGATTTCTATAATGCTGGCTAGGAGCAGCATAAAACTTAGTGGTCTGTTACCTCTGAGGTGGCTGGGATAATACCTCTGAGTTAACCTGAATTTAACAGAGTTAATATTTTTCTTTCAGTAATAAATAGTAGATGTAACATGAAGATTTTTAATTTCTATATATATGTATACATATGTGTGCATATATCTTCTTTTTTTTGTAAAGCTACCACTTGTCTAAAGCACATTGAAAGCTTTCAACATACTACTAAACAATCACATTAACTGGTTTGCTCATGTAAGTGGTACTGGGTCAGTTTCTCCAAGAGCAGGAAGTTATCTGGTAAAACCAGAGTTGGTGTGTTCAACTTGTTTTGACCCCAGAAACCCCTGATTCATCATTAGGTTCTTCAGCGAATGCATGGCATATTTTTTGACTGAACCATTTTGAAGTGTGAATGTTTGTGATTTTTGTCATTTCTATGTCATATTTTAGGTGTTCTCTGCACATCTGAATTTGCCTTTTTGCTTTCTTCTGTGGATCTTGTATGAAAATATTCCTGTGAGGCAAGCTTCCTATCAGTGAGCAATATGTGTAAATAATATAGGTTTACAAAATTACTTATTTTTATGTAAAACTGATGGCATGCCATGGTAAACAAACCTGAGCCATGGTTAAGTGTATAAAGTAAAAAAGATGAAGAAAAAAGCCTCTTCTCCTTCCTCCACCTGCGGTCCTGCTCCCCTGATCTGAGGCAGAAACAGTTGGTGTCATCGGCTTCTGGAGGAGCCCTTTGCTGAGGCGCCCTGGCAGCTGGAGGGTGGGGAAGGCATGGCCACTGAGCTCGCTTACATGCTGTGCAGGGACGAGTCTGCCCTTGTTTCCTGTGATGTTAAGTAATATTGATAATCTTAAACTCCCATCACTGTAAGATAACTGTGACTGAATTGTTAGTCAAACACTGAAACTGTTAATTGCATTGTTAGGTTGGTACAGTTTTGATTTGTTGATCTTCTAAGAAAATAAATATTTGGAAACTGAATTCATGTAGCGTTAGGGCTGGGAGTAATGTTGGTAAATTAGCATCTGTGGAATTTTATGGTGAGACGCACAGTATATTTACTATAGGCTTGTTATAACTCATTATCTTTCCTTTAGTTTTCAGAACAATTTCAAGATAGTTGTTATTTCTGCTTTGCAGAGGAAATTTAGGCTAAATGTGAATTTACTCACGTAAAGTCACAAGACTAGTAAGCAGCGGCGCTGCGTTGTGCCTTGGAAGGGGCGTGCTCTTCCCATGTGATGGGCTCTGCTGTTTGTGTCTAGTCTCTCTTATTTTCTGCGTGAGGAAATTGAGGCCTGGAGGAGGCAAGTGACTTGCCCAAGGTCACACAGCTAATCAGTAGCAACATTCAACCAAGCTTTGATCTCTGGACCCTTATCTCAGGACTTTTGGTCCTGGCTGGTTATGCTACATTTTACTGAAATACTATGGACCAAAAGACCATCTTCTGTGACTACTGGATACAAATGCTTCAGAACTGATGTGTCAGCAATCCTGTTTTCTACTCTGTATTAAAAGATTCCTTCTCTCTCTTTCAGAAATTATAAAGAGCTCTGATGGGCTATTTGGGTAATACCCAGTGCAGTGAACTGCAGGTGAGTAAGGCTTGGGAGAACCTTGTTTAGAAAGAAAGAACTTGATGGTGCGTGAGAAGAGTCTTAAACTAGAGGAGTGTCTGCTCAGGAGGAATGAGGTGGGACAGCGTGGAGAGAGCAGGGCTCTGGCGCAGCAGTTGGACCTGGAGCTTCGGGTACTGATGGGATGATGGTGAACAGACCACCTGACTCTTCGTCAGTGTGTTTGAAGAGAAGTGAGGATAGGTTAATCTTACACTTCTGTTTTGAATGAGTAACCGCACAGGAGTTCAACCTATCTGCATAAGATTGGATCTTAAGAGTGCTTCAGGTTTCATGTCAACATTCTTGAGTGGTAGTCACCCTGTGCTCTGATGAGCTGGTTAAGTATTAAATTGTTTGTTTTTCCTGTTATCTGCTGTGTGCGTGCGTGTTGTCATGGATGACTGTACATGTCTGCATTTTTGAGGATCTAGGTACTGAGAACAGATCAGTGGAACGCAGGTTCAACTTTTTTTCTAATGGTTGTGTTCACTCCACACAATGGTGGTTTTAGTCTTTCAGATTACTTATTTTTTGCTGAAATGCCCTAAGAAAGACAATTTAGTCTTGAGTATTATTTCACAGTAATTAGTATTCTTAGTCTGTTATAGTATCTTGGCCATTCAGTAGTAAACTTAGAAAATGATTGTACTACAGAAAAAATTAGAAGACTGCTTTAATATGGTCCTTCTGGGATATCAGTGCTAAAATTAGTTTTTGATGTATTTTCAGTGCTAGCTGCAGAGACTTTAATGTGATAATGCTATATATTTTTAAGGTTTGTAATTAAACTCTGGCTTGGCTGCTTGCTGATGGCTAAAGTGAAACATAGTTGTAGGGTTCTTTGTTTCTTGAGTTGCGGTAGTTTTGCACGATTCATTGTCCACAGGTTCCTGGGGATGATCAGAAGACTAGTTGAGCTAGTTTGTTAGTCCTTGGAAAGCTGGAGTCTGGGTTGTTGTTGTGATAAAACAAGTACATGAGGGCTCTCAGTTAAGGCCAAAATGAGTAGTAGAAGAGAGGCATGGACCTCTTCTTGAGACCGTGTCAAATTTATACCCTGGAACCCCTCATTTCCTCAGTATGGTAAAATTTTGTCTTATATGATGAAGTAATTTAAAAATTAATATTAAGTAAATTGTTAAATATTTGAGTTACCACCCTCAAACAGTTGATTTTCCTTTTGGCATTCCATTAAAAAAATATATATATATTTACTGTACTCATTTTTAATTATGCACATAATTTGTATTTTTCCCATATACTAAATGATGAAACATTTCCATATTATAGGTGTCACAATTTTAATTTACATGATTACACTTTGAGAGGCTGCAGACAAGTCATGCTGTCAATAATTTATGTTAAATCTTTTTATGTTAGGTATTTGTTTTGCTCGCTGATTTTCAGTTAATACTTTAATCTACATTGTTGTAGATATTGTATTTTTTTCTAGCTAATTATATCTTTAGGATAAATTTCAGAATGTATTGTTGTGTTAAATGATATGAATGACTTTATGGCTTTTGATATTGGGTTGGCGATAAAGTGCGTTCTGGATGTTGTGGAAAAACCCAAGCAAACGTTTAGGCCAACCTAGTATATATCGTGGTACTGTTTTTCAAGAGTGTTACACCAGTTTGTACAATTAACAGATACACAGACTTACCTCTTTCACCAAAACTGGATAGAAATACATTTTTCTTTGTAAGTCCTTCCTTGTTTCGTAGTGTAAAGTAGCACTTGCACTTCTTAGTTCTACACTGTTGGATTTTTCTCTTTGAGTCTCTTCATGGTGAATTGTTTGTTCATATCCTTGGCAGTTTTAATCAATAAACTATTGATGTGGGGCTTTGGTTGGTAAGGCAAATAGAACCAGCTAATAAACAGGTAGTCGTTAAAAAGATGATCCGAACAAGTTCAGTGAGAATATTTAAAGAGAGCCCGGCCTGGATGGTGAGTTTTCTTGAGAGGAGTGGTGAAGGGGAACAGGTGAGTTATTTCAAGGTCCAGTTCCTCAGTTACCCTCGGGTGTCCGCTGTGCACCACGCAAGGCCCGCAAGGGTATCAGGGCACATCCCGGCTGGAGGAGGAGGCTGCTCAGGACCTGCCCAGCTCGGGGCGCTGGCTGCTGAAGTCGCTCTGGAGGGCTGAGGGGAGCGCTTTCCGGAGCCTCGTGTGCTCCTGGTGGCATGCCGCTGTGCTGCTGTGCTTCGGAAGCTCAGTTCAGAGGGACGCCAAGATGAACAAAGCATCGTTTCCTCTGACAAGGAACGAATCCCCTAGTGGAGAGAGTTAGGGACACCAGAAAGGACTAATAGGAATTTGAAGGGTGCTGTAAGAGGGGTTCCGTGGAGGGGTGACACTGCTCCCTTGGGGCTATCGGGGAGCACGTCAGCTGCACCCGCGTGAACATGAGAGGCCGTGGAAAGAGGAGGGCATTCCGGAGGGACGGACTGCCAGAGCAGCGGCGGAGCCGTGGGGCCGGAAGTGAGGCTGCATCCGGAAACCGCGTTATCCCGGTTTCCTGGACTCTGGTTACCTGAAGGCGAATGTGGACGGTGAGGCTTTTGAGAGGTCGTGACTGGGTTTAGGAGAATGAACGTGAGGGATTGGCAGTGGGGCTTTTTGTTGGGTCCATGGTGATAGCCCAAGATAGGGGTGACTGCCTGAATTGGTGTCCCTGAGAATGAAAGGAGGTAATGGAGTCAAGAGGTATCTTGGAGGTTAAGCAGAGAGATGTGCTGATTAGGTAGGAGGGAAGGGAACCATCAGTTCTGTCTCTCAAGTCGGAGTTGAGGCTGAGGTTTTTATGGCTGGATAGCTGGAAGACATCAGGAATGTGGAAGAATGGGTCTTAGGGGTTCAGAATAGAGAAAAGACAAGTTGCATTTTGTGTGTTGAGTTTAAGGAGCTAGTAGGAAGCCGAAATGAGTATTTTAACCCTGGAAGGAACAGATGAGTTTAGGGCCCAGAGGAGTTAAAGGAATCAGTGAGGTCTCATAGTTAAATAAAGCGGAGTGAAGAATGAAGCGTCCTGATTCCCACTCTAGCTTTCTCTTCACTGCCTCATAAGAGAAGGTTCTCTGCTGTGGTATGCTCGATAGAAAGTTAGAAGTGGCAGAGTTTATGTTGGGGGTAAAGAGTTTATTTTTTATTTACTTTTTTTTTTTTTAACTATGGAAAATTTCAGACACACGGAAGTAGGATATAGTCAGTCTCACTGTACCTGTCAATCCAGCGTCAGTAGCTGTTGCTCTTGTTTCATCGGTTTGCATCAGTTATACTGAAGCAGGTGGGATACAGTGTCTTGGTGCACTCGGACTGTGCGCTTTGCAGGCAGGGGAGCTGAGCAGTTTAGCAGGGTGTGTGCTGAGTTTTCTGGGTGGGGGTCTGTAGTGAACAGAAGTGGGATTCATTGCCAGAATTCCTGGGGCAAATCACTTACATCTTCTGAGTTTTACTTTCTCTGTGAGATGGAGATAATAATGCCAGCTTCACAGAATCTCTTGAGATGAGATATATAAAAACCATCTGTGAACTTGGAGGCCCAAGTGTGATACAGATTTAGTTGTCCATAATAACAAAAAGATAGTGCTGTTCCTTTGGGCTTCTATGTTGCTGGCATGAAATTTATATTATTAAATACATTGTTATTCAACAAATACTTACGTGAAGCACCTGAGGCTTCAACAGTGAACAAAACAGACAAACCTGCAGCTCTCCTGGAGCTCATGCTCTAGGTCTGGAGGATAACAGGAAGCTCATACCTCAGTAGTGCTTAGTGTGGAGCAGACGCTGTTCTAAGTGCTTTCATATTTCACTCTGTTTTATTCTTGCAGCAACTGTGAAGTGTAGACTGTTATTATTCCCATTTTGCAGATTTGGAGATGGAAGCAGATTTTTAGGCAGATAGCCTCAGGTCACAGTGCCATGATTCAAATGCTGGCAGATCTGGCTTCAAGCCTTTACTCTTACCCCCATTTTAGAACTCTTCAGCTCATTCACAGCGTACTAGTGTTTGATACAAATAAAAAAGGTAGGCCCAGATTCTCATTGAAATGAAAACACAAACACGGATGAAAACAATGGCAGTACATAGTTCTCTGTGGATGGGGTGTATTAGTACTCTTGCACAGGGAAGTACTTTTCTCCCTGACTTTTGTAGGCTGCACCAGCTTTCGTGGATTCTTTAGGTACAGATGGCCAAGCCAGTGGAAGGAAGTCAGTTTTCTGCTGGTACTTGGGGAGAATCTCTTCTTGAATGAATCTCCTTGTTTACAGTTCTTCTTCCTTTTTTCTCTTACTCCTCTCTTTCCTTATCTTGAGGAAACTCCCTTCTCTGCCTTGCCTGTTCTGACCCTCCTTTTCCTCACAGTCTCCCTTCCCAGTCTCCTCAGCTGCCCGTGTTCTGAGGGATTTCCTGCCTTCTGCCTTCGCCTTCTCCTCCCTAGTCTGCCTCTGTCAGCCATCCTGGGCCTCGCCCTCTGTTCTGACTTTCCTAAGTTTGTTCAGTGGGACTAATATCAGGACCTGTTTCCTGTCTCTGGCCATGGCTCTGCCGGCTCTCAGTCCTCCTCTGTGGGCAGGGGAGGTTGGGAAATGGGCAGTGCGCATTCCTTCAGTTTGCACCAGGATTAGGACATGGGCCTCACTGCTTTTAAGGAGGGTAGGAGGGTATGATGACTTATATACTTGAGGTGTTTTTTTTTTTTTTTAAATTCTGGTAAAATATATGAAACATAGCATTTATTTTAGACCATTTTAGCATGCAATTCAGTGGCATTAAGTGCTTTCACCTTGTTGCGCAACCGTCACCACCATCCATTCCATCTCAGAACTTTGTCATCGTCCTGACTTGAAGTTCTCTACTCATTAAACACTAACTCTCCATTCCTCGCTGCCTCCTGGCAGACATCATCCTGCTTTCTGTCTCTGGGATGAATAAGGCCCGTTTGTACCATAGGTATCTCCTATAAGTGCACTTACATAGTGTGTGTCTTCTTGTGACTGGCTTATTTCACTTGGTACGTCTTCAGGGTTCATCCATGTTGTAGCATGTGGCAGGACTTCCTTACTTTTTAAGACTAAATAATACTATTGTATTACTTGCTTCCCAGGTGGCACTGGTGGTAAAGAACCTACCTGCCAATGCAGGAGACCTAAGAGATGTGGGTTCGATGGGTTTCCTTGGGTTGGAAAGATCCCTTGGAAGAAGACAAGCAACCTATACTCCAGTATTCTTGCCTGGAGAATCCCATGGACAAAGGAGCCTTGGGGGCTGTGGTCCGTAGGGTTGCATAGAGTCAGACACGACTGAAGTGATTAGCATGCACACATGCAATACTGTTGTATGTAAATACATTTTAAAGAATCCATCCAACTTTTGATAGACACTTGGGTTGTTTCCACCTTTGGGCTTATTGTGAATAATGCTGCTGTGAACATGGGTATATATATATCGTTCAAATCCCTACTTTCAGTTCTTTGGGCAATACCCAGAAGTGGAATTGGTAATTCTGTGTTTAATGTTTTGAGGAACCCCCTTACTATTTTCTATAGCAGTAACACCATTGTATGTCCACCAGCAGTGTACAAGTATTCTAACTTCTCCACTTGCTTGTCAGCACTTGCTTTCTGTTTTTTTAATAGCAGCCTTCCTAATGGATGTGAAATGATAACGTATTCTTGTTTTAAAGGTATTTTATGTAGAATTATGGGCTTCCCTCATGGCTCAGTGGTAAAAGACTCCCCCTGCCAATGCAGGAGACAAAAGAGACACGGGTTCAGTCCCTGGGGATCCCCTGGAGTAGGAAATGGCACCCCACTCCGGTATTCTTGCCTGAGAAATCCCATGGCCAGAGGAGCCTGGCAGGCTGCAGTCCATGGGATTGCAAAGAGTTGAACACAAGAGTTTAGACTGAGCAACTAATCAATAGCAACATGTAGAATTACAGAATTTCAGGACTAGAAATGGTGTTAAAGATTTCTAATTCAGTTAGCTGTAGACAAGAAAGAATGTTCTCCTGTGTCTTAGCATTTCCACCTCTTTCCCATTTGAGAAAGGCATTTTGGGCAGGTGGTTCTATACTGGATCTTAGGGTCAAGATGAACTGTGTCTGACCCAAGGTTCATGGAATACAGCTTTGTAAGAGATCTGCTCTTCTGTTCAGCCAGTGACTAATTTCTTAGGCTTCTTTACAGTTTCCAACTGTGTCTTCTGAGTTATTTCATCATTTTTCCAGCTTCTTTAAGGGATGAGGTAGTGGTATTCAAATAAACAGATTTATTTTAAAAAAACTAGGTAAGTTAGAAATTAATGAGCCCAAGATCAATATAAACTGCTCCGATGATAAAAAGACTATATTCAATATTAATTGGAAGGAAATGTAAATATTATTCCTGGGTGCTAGCTATAATTTCTTAGTATGTAAAATAACCCATCCCTTTTCAATCTTTTTTGGAAAAGATGAAGTAAAGTATAAAATACAGTATATTTTATATTTATGAGAAATTATAACTTCTAGCCTATTTTGGGTTTTGGATCATTTTTTAAGTTAAAGAAAATTTAGTTTAATTTATATTATGACAGTCTTTAGGCCAGAGAGCAAAGTTATAAGAATAGTATAATCAATACCCAATTCTTTGCCTTATATCAAGATTTGCATTCTCTGTTTCTCTGTCGAATAGAATTTTTTTCTTCTGAGCCAGCTGAAGGTAAGTGGCAGACATCTTAGATGGCATTTCATTCACACTTCAACAGGTGTCTCCTAAGAAGGAGAGCATTTTTCTTTATAGATATAATACCATTATCACACCTAAGAAAATAATTCAGTAATACTAAGGGTTATACTGCCAGATATCAAGCCCATATATAATTTTTCCCATTTTCCCCAAATGTATTTCTTTATTTTTATCTCTTTAATTTCTTTTGATGTAGAATAGTTATCTTCTTCCTTTTTTGTTTTTCAGATAATTAAGCATTGAAAGTGAAAGTCGTTTAGTTGTGTCAGAGTCTTTGTGACCGCATGGACTGTATGCTGCTGCTGCTGCTAAGTCGCCTCAGTCGTGTCCGACTCTGTGCAACCCCATAGAGGGCAGCCCACTAGGCTCCCCTGTCCCTGGGATTCTCCAGGCAAGGACACTGGAGTGGGTTGCCATTTCCTTTTCCAATGCATGAAAGTGAATAGTCCATGGAATTCTCCAGGCCAGAATACTGGAGTGGGTAGCCATTCCCTTCTCCAGGGGATCTTTCCAACCTAGGGATCGAACCCAGGTCTCCTGCATTGTGGGCAGATTCTTTACCAGCTGAGCCACAATGGAAGTCCAAGAATACTGGAGTGGGTAGCCTATCCCTTCTCCAGTGGATCTTCCCGACCCAGGAATTGAACCAGGGTCTCCTGCATTGCAGGCGGATTCTTTACCAGCTGAGCTATCAGGGAATTAAGCATGTTGCTTGTTAAAAAATTAGAAAATGCAAATTAATTTTTAAAACTCTGTCATCTACCACTCAGAGATACCTACTTTTAATACTGGAATAATTGCAGACTTAGAGAAAGTTGTAAATGTAGGTCAGAGTTCTCATACATTCTTAACCTGCCATTGTTAATATCTTACATTTTTAAGATACATTTGTCAAATCTAAGAAATCATCATTGGAAAATTAGTATTAGCAAATTTCCAGATTTTATTTGAATTTCTCATTTTCCCAAAAAGCCCATTTCCTGCTCAGCGTCCACATTGGATGTTGTTGTCATGTCCTCTGGGCTCTGACAGTTTCTCAGATTTTTCTGTTTTTTTTTTTTAATGACAATTTTTGAAGAGTCCTGGTTCAGGTATTTCATAGAATGTCCCTCAATTTGGATTTATCTGATGTTCTCCCTATGATTAGACTGGAGTTAAAACTTTGGGGAAGGAGATATTTACTTTTAATATTTTGTTTCATCTTTCTCTCTCTGGACTTTTTATATAAAATATTCTCTCTATATATAGATACATATCTCTCTCTATATATAGAGATATATATTCTCTCTATATATGTTATCTCTCTCTATATAGATATATAGGTATCCAGGCCCAGGATATAGACTATTACTTTATAATCTGCTAGATTTTTATTTATAAAATGGGACTGCACTGTAGATATTATTTTATAATCTGCTTTGGTTATTTCACATCTTTCAAGTAACCCCTGGTCTTAGTTTCTGTAAAACACTGTTCTGAATTTCAAACATCTGATTTGAAAATATAGTTCTAAAACATAGACTGTTGGTAATTTGAAGAGAGCCTTTAAGAGGAATGATGGTGGTCATTGTGTGGTACCCTTTTGTTTTAATTGTGCAGTTGGCTCTCTTATGTTGGTTTGTGTTTAATTACTGTTATGTGTTTGCAAGGCTACACAGATAATCTGGAAGGGAAAATGAAGAAATACAAATGACAGAAAATGTTTTATAATAAAATTCTCTTGGCAAGCAGCAACCTTTTCGCAAAGTCAGCCTTTTAATATAGTTTACTTGCTTTATAAATATGGTTTTTTGTTTTTTCATGTCTTTATTGATTAGTAAGCATGTTAAATGATTTGGCAGGAGGCTCAAAGTCTTCAAGAAATAATTTGGAATTACTGATCCAGAACTGCTGACAGTTCTCAAAAATGGGTTAGGAAAAGTCAAAGTGATGGATGGAAAAAAAGTCTTAATTTTAGCTCGTGATGTAACTTTTCTTAAATTTAGAGTTTCTTTTTTTATAATTTACTAAAACAGATAGTAGACAGTCCATCACGATATTATTTTATGTATTTAAAGCATTTTGATTTGCTATATTGAATTTCATTCATTCTGGAAATTAGAATTTACCTCTTTAAGAAAGAGATTATTCAAAGTAGAATATGATTGATGATCTTAGCTTTCCGTTTTCTTCTCAGTAGGCGTACTCTGTCTTCTAATACTTCTTGCATACTCAGTGATTTTATAAGTTTTAGAGGAAAATGCAAGTCTGGCCGAATATTAAGCACAATACAATAAATAAAGCTTTTTTACTTCACAGAATATTCTGTCTGTGTATCCCATAGATTCATCACAGATTCTAGTTTTGGATAAAAGCAACTGCATTTTAAGAGAATACAACATCCCTATGACATTGCTATTTGAATGAGAATTGAGTTTGGTTCAGGACAGTTCCTGGAATGCTTGGCATTTAGGTTACCTTAGGTCAACTCTTTTGGAAATTCAATTAAAGTATTTATTGAATGGTTTTAGTGAATAGGATGGTTGTCATGGGAATATAGATGATAAAACAGGACTCTTATTTCTAAGATAGTTGTATTGGTCAGATAAGGCATCCAAGATAATGACGTGTAAGAGGCAGACCATCCTATCAGTTCAGTTCAGTTTGGTCGCTCAGTTGTGTCCGACTCTTTGCAACCCCATGGACTGCAGCATGCCAGGCCTCGCTGTCCATCACCAACTCCTGGAGTTTACTCAAACTCATGTCCATTGAGTCATTGATGCCATCCAGCCATCTCATCCTCTGTTGTCCCCTTCTCCCACCTTCAATCTTTCCCAGCATCAGGGTCTTTTCAAATGAGTCAGCTCTTCACATTAGGTGGCCAAAGTATTGGAGTTTCAGCCTCAACATCAGTCCTTCCAATGAATATTCAGGACTGATTTCCTTTAGGATTGACTGGTTGGATCTCCTTGCAGTCCAAGAGACTCTTAAGAGTCTTCTCCAACACCACAGTTCAAAAGCGTCAATTCTTCGGCGCTCAACTTTCTTTATAGTCCAACTCTCACATCCATACACGACTACTGGAAAAACCATAGCCTCTACTAGACGGACCTTTGTTGGCAAAGTAACGTCTCTGCTTTTTAACATGCTGTCTAGGTTGGTCATAACTTTTCTCCCAAGGAGTAAGTGTCTTTTAAAAAATTTTATGGCTGCAGTCACCATCTGCAGTGATTTTGGAGCCCCCCAAAATTAAGTCTGTCACTGTTTCCACTGTTTCCCCATCTATTTGCCCTGAAGTGATGGGACCGGATGCCATGATCTTTGTTTTCTGAATGTTGAGCTTTAAGCCAACTTTTTGACTCTCCTCTTTCACTTCATAAGGGTGGTGTCATCTGCATGTCTGAGGTTATTGATATTTCTCCCAGCAATCTTGATTCCAGCTTGTGCTTCATCCAGCCCGGTGTTTCTCATGATGTACTCCGCATGTAAGTTAAATAAGCAGGGTGACAATATACAGCCTTGACGTACTCCTTTTAGGAAGACTATCCTATAGGAATTAATTTTGGTTTTGGGAGGATCATCCTTAGGGTAATAGACCTTGAAGTGTGCATTTAAAGCTGGGCAGGATTTAGGTCCACAGAGAGGAGGAAAGGGTGTTTGTGTAGAGCAAAGGCGTTGGCAGAGACTCAGGCTGGACTGTGCTTGGGGCCTGTGTGGAGAACGGTGGGAAGGTTCTGTTGTAGTTAGACTGTGGGTGGCCTGGTTATTTGGTGATGAGCTCGGGTACTATTTTATAGGATGCCATCTCTAAAGTGACTCCTGACTGTCTAACCCCTCAGGAAAGAGTATACACTTTCCTGCCGCAGGGTCCCCCACTGCTGTGATGTCCAGTGGGGAGAAGGAGGCACGTTCTGCAGTGGGTTCCTTAATACCGTATCAGTCTGGCTTTTCTTTCGTCACAGTACAGTAACTTTCTAAAACAGTCTTGTTTTCAGGATAATAATTGGGTTTCCACAGGGAAAATAATAATGTGTGAGGCAGACAAAATGCAAATTACTGACTTAAAAAAATGAATCTCTAATTTTTTTATAGTATTTCTCTTGTTTAAACTTTGTTATGTAAAAAACATATATTTTATTGTATTTTTCTTCAGGTTTCATACGGTTTTTATTATTTATATAGTTTAATAATTAAAGAGAAGGTGGGGTCTAACGAAGGACTGATCATGGATGTTAGTAATTTCTATTCAGGTGGAAATAATGGTAACGTTTAGTACAACTCATCGATCTTCTAAAACTTTTACAAATGCAGCCTGATTCATTCCAGCCAAGTTAATTATGAGGTAGATAATTTTTTTCCCCTAATGGAGACAAATGTAAAAGACAGAGATACAGAAATAATCTTCAATTTAGGTTGAAGAAATTTTAGTTACTGCTATTGGTTCCTGCTGTTTGATCATAGTTCATTTTTGTTTTTTGAAGTCTGTCTCTAATCAAGTAAGATTTAATTTTTTAGAAATAAAAGAGGACCGTGACTAATAAGAAAAGTCAATTTTAGGATAATAATTGAATATTTTAAAAAATATAATGGTATTAATACATTTCATGACTTGATTTCCAGGTGATCTGTTGGTTTTCCTTGTACTGTCACAGAAGGAAGTCCACATTGGTATGAGAATGATGCTTATAAATCACCACCCTTCTTATCAGCGGTCACTGAACATGTCGTAGTCCAGGCCATTCTGCCTACCACCTCTGTGGTGAACTGTTGATTTCATTTTTCTTCCCATATTTACTTTTGGTCCCGGACCGGTTTTCTAGCTATGATGGAATTCTTCAAAAGTATCCTATGTTTTTTATGTAGTGAACTACTCATTGATCTGTTTGGAGAAATTCTTTCTGAGGC
Source organism: Bison bison bison (assembly GCF_000754665.1). Classification (NCBI taxonomy): domain Eukaryota; kingdom Metazoa; phylum Chordata; class Mammalia; order Artiodactyla; family Bovidae; genus Bison; species Bison bison. Next base: position 161,396 of record NW_011494943.1, read on the forward strand.
TATATTCTTGCCTCTGAAATGTACGAAGGGAAAAGTACAGGTTTTCCATTTATTAACAAACTTACCCTTCTTTATCTCTTTGCAGTTTTTAAAATCCGTGTCCATTGTGACATTGATATTCATATTTTAAAAACGAATAACATTTTTTTCTTAAAATAATTAAACAGTAAAACGGACTTTTTCTTTTAGTAATACAGTTCTATTAATATAACGTGTAATTGTGCAGCCATCAGTACAATCAGAATACAGAATATCACCCCCTAAAATTCCCTAATGTTATCCTTTTAGTTAACTGTCCCCATCCTATAATGTCTGCAACCACTGATGTTTTCTCCACCCCTTTAGTTTTATCTTTTTGAGGATGTCATATAAATAGAATCATGAAGTATGTAAACTTCTAGACTGGGTTCTTTTACTCTTTGAGCTTCATCTAAGTTATGGCATAAATTGAAAGCTTGTTCCTTTTTATTACTGAGTAGTTTTCTATTGTCAGTAATTAAAGGACATTTGGGTTGTTTCCAGTTTTTTTAACATTTTTGAATAGAGATGCTGTAAACATTTGTGTACAGGTTTTTCTGCAAACATAGATTTCATTTCTTTAAGGTAGCTGCTTGTGGGGAGAGGGGATTGCTGGATGATATACTGAGTGTATTTTTAATTTTGTAAGAAGCTGTCAACCCTCTTCCCAGAGTGACTGTACTATTTTATATTCATACTAGCAATGTATGAGAGTTCCAACTATTCTACATCACTGACATTACCATTATTTTTCGTTTAGCCATTCTAATAGGTCGGAGAAGGCAATGGCAACCCACTCCAATGGTACTCTTGCCTGGAAAATCCCATGGACGGAGGAGCCTGGTAGGCTGCAGTCCATGGAGTCGCTAAGGGTCAGACATGACTGAGCGACTTCACTTTCACTTTTCACTTTCTTGCATTGGAGAAGGAAATGGCAACCCACTCCAGTGTTCTTGCCTTGAGAATCCCAGGGACGGGGGGAGCCTGGTGGGCTGCCATTTATGGGGTCGCACAGAGTTGGACACGACTGAAGTGATTTAGCAGCAGCAGCAGCAGCATTCTAATAAGTATATAGTAATATCTAATCAGGAGAAGGCTATGGCAACCCACTCCAGTACTCTTGCCTGGAAAATCCCATGCATGGAGGAGCCTGGTGCGCTGTAGTCCATGGGGTCATGAAAAGTCGGACACGACTGAGCGACTTCACTTTCACTTTTCACTTTCATGCATTGGAGAAGGAAATGGCAACCAAAAACTCCAGTGTTCTTGCCTGGAGAATCCTAGGGACAGGAGCCTGGTGGGCTGCCGTCTATGGGGTCGCACAGAGTCGGACACGACTGAAGTGACTTAGCAGCAGCAGCAATATCTAATTACGGTTTTAATTTGTGTTTCTCTAATGACTGATGCCATTGAACATCTTTTCATGTGCTTATTTGCCATCATTATATCTTCTTAGTGGAGTATCTTTTGCCCAGCTTTTCATTGGGCTGTTTTCTTCCTCTTGAGTTTTGAGAATTCTTCGTATATTTGGATACAAATCCTTTTTCAGATATTTGCAATTGGTTTTCTCTGCAGTTGCAGTGATTTGCAAGTGGTTTTCTCACAGTCTTTAGCTTTGCTTTTCATTCTTTTTCATTCTTTTAATATAATAGCATTTTTCAAAGAGCGAAAATGTTTAGTTTTGATAAAGTCCATTTCATGCTTTTTTTCTTTTTATGTATTATACTAAAATGGAAAATTTTCTTTTAATAAATTTCTATTCTATGAAAGTGGTAAAAAGCAACTTAGTGATGGGAATGTTCTCATAAAGTTGACTTTAGGGGAGGGTGTGAATTTTATCATTTTCTGGAAAAGTGGTGCTAATTAATATACTCCATAGTTTGGGGACCATCTAGAACTTTTGCTTAACAAAAGGACGCAATTGGTTTAGTTTGGTGAGGGTCTTCACACTTTTTATAAAAAATGGTAATCACTAGCTGGTCGTAATGCAGAACTATGTAGGAATTAGTCCTTAAGACTGTTCCAGGGTTAAAGTAGTGCTATATTATATTCACAATTGATGCTTTTGGGAGTGTCTTCAGTTTCTGCTCCACTGGAACATCGCTAGAACTCACAGTCAGTGTCCTGGCTAAAAGTGTGAGCTACATCAGAATGTCTAGATTTGAATCCTGCCCTTTATGTACATTATAACTGTGGGTGAGCAACTTAACTTCTCTGTGCTTCAATTTCCTTATCTGTAAGTGGGAATGATAATAACACCCACCTTGTAAGGTCATTATGAGGAAATGAGATGACACAATATACATTATATATCTCAGCAGCGTCTGGCACAGCATGTGTTCAGCAAATGGCTCTTGCTATTACTTTTATTATTATTGCTGAAATAGCTTTATGATAAAATTATTTAAACAAATGTTTTGTAATATTTTCAGTAGTCAAGATAACCACATGTCACACTAAGTCATTTTTCTTCCATTTTTTCTCTTTATACTTGTTATTATTAAAATGCCCACATTTTTCTCTTAATACTTTTTATTATTAATCAGTAATTGTGGCCTAATTGTTACTAATTATCATGTATATATACACTGTTTTGTAAGAGAACTATCAGTTTGTTTTTCACATCCTGTGAGGTACTAATCAGATATGCACATACATATCAATTAGCTTCCCGCTGCCTGAAACAGCACCAAAACTGGCTTAGGCCAGAAAGAAATTTGAGTTAGGCTCACCTAACTACAAAGTCAGGCACAGCAAGCTGGATTCAGGACTCAGGTGAAGTTGTTGGGGCTCAGGTTCTCCCTGTGACTCAGCTCTGCCTTTTCCTGGATGGACTTCAGTTGTTGACGTTGCATATAGAAACATGACTGCAGCATATCCACCCCCTGTAGCTGCTCAGAGTTTAGATTCAGCGGGAAAGAGCACCAGCCTCTTTCCCAGAAGCCTCAGCAAAAGTCTCATGATGTCTCATTGGTTCTTATGGGGTCACATATCTGACCTTGAGCCAGTCTGTCCCTGAGTTTGGGGCTTTGAGACTCAGATTGGCCAGTTCTGGTCACATGACACTCGTTGATTTTCTTTTCTTTTCTTTTTTCGGTGGAGCCCTCTCTTCAGGGGCCACATTTCCTCAGAGTGGGGGAGAGGTAATGACTCAGAGGGGAATCATGGGCTTTTATTACCAGAAAAGGGGATGGCTGGATACTGGGTGGTCAAACAGCTTAATGTGACATTAGGCTCTTTTAGTAGATCAGAAGCAGATCACAGGAGTCAGTGGACTTGGATTCGAATTTTGGTTTCTGATTCCAGCTTTTTTGTCTGTGAAATTTTTTGTATTGGTGGGCAAAAATCCCACACGATACGGCCTTTGATTCTCTGTAGCCTTAGTTGCAGAATTATTAGACTGAAAGTTGGAGGTTGCATAGGAAGCATTTTTCCACTTTCTGGTTATAAAAGAAAAGAGAAGCCTCATGGCTTGCTATGTTTTGTAATACTCAGCATCATATTTCATTTATAAATTTGTCTCATTTATAAATTTGATGTATAGTTGGTAGTGTGATCCTGACTTGAGAAGTATAGATTTTGTAGCATCAGTAGCTGCTGCTCAGCTGTGACCTTGATCAAAAGGCTGGTTGACAGTAACTATTCAGATAGATAATTAAGCCAGCTGAGATAGGAATGGGGCTAGAATTTATAATTAATAGGTTTTTGAAACCTTCTCTTGTTCTTTCTCCATGTCTTTAGGATTTTTGTCCCTGAGTCATGGAAGACAGAAGAGCTGAGAAGTCATGTGAACAAGCATGTGAATCACTGAAGAGGCAGGACTATGAGATGGCCCTCCAGCACTGCACAGAGGCCCTCCTTTCTCTTGGCCAGTACTCCGTGGCCGACTTTACAGGGCCCTGTCCGCTGGAGATAGAGAGCATCAAGATCGAGAGTCTTCTTTATAGAATTGCCTCCTTTTTGCAGCTGGTGAGTAGACATTGTCAATAAGCCAATGGTAAACCATGTTAAATGACCTTTTTCTTTGAGTGGGGACTGTTGTTGGTCATTTCCTCTGCAAATCACCAAATTCTGGGCTGAGGAGTTGTGTGAAGTGGCTAGGGATTGCTGAATATCTTTGATGGCAAGCAACTGTGTTTTTAGGACCTGAAAGTTTTACTGTTGTATAGCATTTTTTTACTATCCATTCAATCCAACAAATATTTATTGAATGCATACTATGTGGTGGATGCTGTTCTAGGTATTTGTTTTATGTTGGTGAAAAAGAAAGATCTCTCCCTAGTACTTTTTCTAGTATTGTGGAGGGGCAGGCAATAAAGAATAGGCATTATAAGTAAGTAAACACTTTGGATTGTTAGAAGGTAACAGTTTGCATGAAAAAAGACATAAAATAGAAGGTTTCTAGGGTTAGGGGTAGGGTTGCAATTTTTAAGTTACAGGCAGAGGGAACTTCAGTGCAGACTTCCTCAGGCAGGAGCATGCCTGCTGCATTTGAGGGACAGCTCTGGAGTCCAGTGTGTGGGAGTAAAGCACATGATGAGGGAGTGCAACAAGGTGGCTAGACCCTGTGGGGTCTCCAGGTCACTGTGAGGTCTGGTTTCTGTTCTGCTTGAGGCAGAGCACTCTTGTGGGATTTTGAGCAGGGCAGTGGCGTGATCTGATATAATAGGAATTATTTGGTCTCTGTTGAGAATAGAGTTTAAAGTATAAGGGTTAAGAGTAGATGCAGAGACTAGTTTGGAAGCTATTAGAATAATCTAGGCCAGAGATTAAAAGACGCTTACTCCTTGGAAGGAAAGTTATGACCAACCTAGACAGCACATTAAAAAGCAGAGACATTATTTTGTCAACAAATGTCCCCGTCTATTCAAGGCTATGGTTTTTCCTGTGGTCATGTATGGATGTGAGAGTTGGACTGTGAAGAAGGCTGAGCACTGAAGAATTGATGCTTTTGAACTGTGGTGTTGGAGAAGACTCTTGAGAGTCCCTTGGACTGCAAGGAGATCCAACCAGTCCATCCTAAAGGAGATCAGTCCTGGGTGTCCATTGGAAGGAATAATGTTGAGGCTGAAACTCCAATACTTTGGCCACCTGATGCGAAGAGCTGACTCATTTGAAAGACCTTGATGCTAGGAAAGATTGAGGGCAGGAGGAGAAGGGGACGACAGAGGGTGAGATGGTTGGATGGCATCACCGACTCAATGGACATGGGTTTGGGTGAACTCTGGGAGTTGGTGATGGACAGGGAGGCCTGGCGTGCTGCAATTAATTCATGGAGTCGCAAAGAGTCGGACACAGCTGAGCGACTGAACTGAACTGAACTGAGGCCAGAGATGAAGTGGCTTAGATCAAAATGGTAACCATGGAGGTGGTGAGAAGTGGTTTGTTTCTGGCAATAATTTGAAGGTAGAATGAAACAGATTTCCTAGTGTACGGAAGGCAGAGTGAGAGATCTAGAGCAGTCATAGTTCACTTACTTTGACTTTTTCTGTCTGAGCGTTTGGAAGAGTGGAGTTGCCTTCCACTGAGATGAGGGTCTGTGGATGGGGAGCAGGTTTTATGGGAGAGAGTTCGTTTTAGACACACTGAGTTTGAGATGACACTTAGATACCCAGCCAGAGATGTGGAGTAAGCAGCTGGATGTGCATGTGTGAAGTCTGGGCTGCAGATGTTACTTTCAGAGTCTGTGGTCTGTGGATGATAAGAGCCTCAGGCCTGGGTTAGATCACTAGGGAGTGAGTATAGACAGGAGGAGATGACTGAGGACTTGGTCTTACGGCACTGGTTTAAGAGTTGGGGAGAAGAAGCAAAGCATCCTGAAGAGCAACCCATGAGGCTAAGGAAAACTATGAGAGCAGGGTGTCCTGGGAGCCAAAGGAGGAGAACCTGTCCAAGTGAGCAGATGTTCAGCATGTCCATTGCTGGAATAGACGTGGAGAATTGAGAATCGACAAAAAATGACAGTGTATCTCCATGGGTGCATGTAAATATGTCTGACTGGTGGCAGCCACTGGTGATTTACATGGGGTGGGGAGTGAGAGCTTGATAACAAAGAGTTTAAGAGAAAGTCAGAAAAAAAAAAAGAAAATCAGATGGAAGGAATTTGAATACATGATACAGACAGTTCTTGAGGAGCTTTGCCCCATTGAAGCACACACACACCCAAAAGGAATGGAAACTAGTGGGAGATGTGAAGTCAAGAAAAGGGTTTTTTCAGATGAGAGAAATAAGAACTTGTTTGTTTATAGGACTAAACTGAAAGAAAACAAAAAATTAATGATGTATGAGAAACAGAAGAGGCTTGCCAGAGGGATGTTCTTGAGCATATCTGCACAGGTGGTAGGCCTGTGGGACAGGCGGGAGGCAGAGGGGGGCAGGAAGTAGACAGTCGGGGTGGTGACCCTCATAGACAGTCTCTGCAGGACAGCTGTTCACTCAGCAGAGTGAGGAGCTGAGGATGAGGATGGGGTAGAGGGTTCTGGTGACTTGAGGTTAGAGGAGGTGAGAAAGAGGGAGTAAATGGCTAGGGAAGTATGCGGTGAGGTTTACTTGGAGAGGATTGTGTAATCCTCAGCACATGAGTTAGCCTTGGTCTGTGAGTAGTAAATTTGCAACATTAATGATTAAACTTTGAAACAAAGCTGCAGCCTTTTGATAAAATCTCTGTTTTAAGAGGCCTTGAACTACTAAACTTTATCTTGTGTCTTTTATTTTGCAGAAAAACTATGGGCAAGCTGATGAAGATTGTAGGCATGGTATGTGTAAAAACAAGATTCTCTTCTGCTTTGAAGATTTTGAAGTATTTCATTGAGTAATGTTTAAGATTTGATATTTTCATGTACTGATTTCAGTGGTGATTTTAATATGAAAAAACTCCACTTTGTGGTGATGACTAATCTGGGTGCTTTCCTGGCATGACGGGTGTGCACGTGAGCATGGTCCCTGCTCACGAGTGGTGGCATTGCTGCCACTCCCTTGGGAACACTGATAATGCCCTTTGAAAGTGTGTGAGTGTTTTCAGTCAACAGAGAGCTATATTTTAAGAACTATAACACATAACACACATTGATCGAAATGTTAAGCTTGGATAAATTGGAAAGCTGGACTTCTGTCTCCTACAGTGTTTTTTTTTCCCCTTCATTAGAAGATTTTCCTTAGAAGAGACTGACTAGAATGCTCTTTGGTGCTTTTTCCTGCTTTCTTTTGGTCAGGAAATTGATTAATAAGATTCTTGCTCTTTGGGTGCTCATAGACTAGAAATCCTTTTCTTCGAGATTGCTGCCGTTTTCTAGAGTGAGTCTAGGAGTGAGTGGGAGAAGGGTTCAGTGTGCATTCTCACACACTCTTGGTGAGAGTTTTGCACAGCTCAGTGATTTGGATAATGGAGTGCTTCAATTATCTAAATGGGGAAGGAGGGCTGAGGTGTTTAACGTAAATTAAAGTTCTTTTCCTGTTTGTTCTTTTGTGTCAAAACTTTTTCAAAGTACTAGCTATTTTTGTTGTAAACCTTACAGAATGTAAATCTTATCTACTTCTGTAACATATTGGACACATTGAACCATTCATTGACGATACAGTGACCTCTCTGTAAACCTTGCTTCATAGAATTGTGCACCTTGGGAGAAGACTGGCCTTTGAGAGATACTGAGTGCAATCTTTACTACCTGTAGATGTTTAAAGGTTGCTAACAAGCCATATAATAAGTCGAATAACATAGAAGGGCCCCTGCCCCTCCCCCTAAGAGGAGGTCGTGCCGTTAGTGTGCTGCATCATCTTCACCTTTCTCTGTAGTGAGCGCAAATGCTCGTAATACATGACATACGTACATGGGCTTTTTATTTAAAAATTAAAAAAGAATTATGTGATCATAACAAAATTGCTTGCTTTCTTAGCAATATAGATCATGGATATCTTACTGAGTTAATAATGCATCAGCTCCAGCTCCTATACCATAGTCCGTGGTGTAGATAGCCACCATTTATTCAGCTGTTCCCATGGTGGTGGGCGTTCGGGTGGCTCTACTTTTCTAGTTTGTCACAATTCACCCTGTAATAACCATACATTGTTTCTCACTGCTGCCTTTGTTTCTGTGTGGTAGTCTTAAAAGTTAGATACCTGGATGAAGGAGTTTTAAAAATTGAATGTCTGGGTTAAAATATACATATAATTTTAATAGACACTTTCGGATTAGTTTCAAATGCACACATTTTTAAATAGTTCAGAAAAAAATTAGTGAAGTAAATATGGCAAAAGATGGCAACCTAAGTTTTAAGAATATGAATGCTTATTATACTATTTACCCTAGTTTCTCATTCTAAATTTTTCATAATTTAGAAAATTATGAAAAATTTTCATATCTCATTTCACCATCTTACATATCAGCAATATGTGAGAATGCCTGTTTCCTGTGATCTCACTAACTGGAACCTCTCAGTCTTGACATTGTGACAATCTCATGTGTGAGAAATTGCCTCTTTCTTTAATTTTCGCTTCCTTGAGTACTAATGAGGTTGATACTTTTCATTTTTTGGAGACATACAAAGTCCCAGTAGATTAAAGGACTTGTAAAAAGTTGTGGAAGAGTAAATGTTGTTGGTGCAGGAGCACATGGAAAAATGTTGCATTTTTTGTTAATTGTTTTACTTGGCATTTTAAAGTTAGGTATTATTTTACAACGGCTGAATTAACAATATAAAAATTTAACCTGGAAACCTTGGAGATGAAGGCTAGACCTGTCACCTGGAGTGTGAGCATAGTAGCATGAAAGTGTGTGTGTGTCCAAGCTCACCAGACTGTACATTGGTTACGTGCAGTTTTTGTGTACTGATTCTGCTTCTGCAATGTGGGGAGAAAACCACTGTCTCAGATAAGGTTGTAGTGAAGTGAGTGTGTGCTTGTGGTGGCGGCGGGCGGGGTATGAAGCAGAATACAGCTTGGTCATATGTTCGTACCTTTGACCCACTAATCTCAGTTCTGGGAGACTGTCCCAAGTAAATATTTCAAAAGAAGGAAAAAATTGTCTGTGGAATGGTTTTCATTGTGGTGCTGTGTGGAAAAGGGGGAAATTGGTTAGCTTGCAATAATGGTTCAATGATTACATTCTATGCATTCCTTGTAAGAACATGGAAATGCTTAGTTAATGTAAAGTTGTTCATTTGAAGTAGACATTTGGAAATATTGTCAAAAGTTTATGTGTATATATTGCTAGTTGTAGAGTTCTGCTTTTATATTATATATAATTTTTTCCTCTTCCCTTTTGGTAACTTTTTTTTTTTTTTGAAGTATAGTTGATTTACAGTATTACTTTAATTTCAGGTATACAGCAAGGTTATTTTTATATAAGATAAAATACCATGGTTAGGCAGTTAGTTAGTAATAAAAAACAAGACCAGAGTCTCGGCCTTTGTTAATTATTATACTGGTTTGTATGCTGGGTGCCCGAGCAGCTCCCTCTGCAGGGCCCCAGACCTAGTTTGCATTTGATGTACTGCAGGATCCCTTGCTGTCAGTATCAGCTTGCATTCCTTGCAGCTCTCAACAGGCTTCATTGCAGCTACCCTCCCCCCCTCTCCCTCCACTTGCTTCTGAGCCTGATTTCACTTTCTCACACAGGGATGGGAAACCAGCCAGGCAGTCTTTGTCATGGAGTTAAAAAATTTAAATTCTTTTTTATTATGAAAAACCTACAAGGAGAAACTAGGGGAAATAATATAATAAGCATTCATATTCTTGAAACTTAGGTTGTCACCTTTTTGCCATATTTACTTGATTAATTTTTTTCTGAACTGCTTAAAAGTAATTATAGATACCATGATATTTATTCCTAAATACTTCAGTATGCATCTGTAATAAATAAGATCATAACTGTATAACCACAGCATTATTATTAACCTAATAAAAGTGACCATAATTCCCTAATATCCAAAACCCAATCCATAGTCAGATTTACCTGGTTGTCCCCAAAATGTGTGTGTATGTGTGTTTTTTTTAATGGCTGATTTGTTTAAGCCAGGAGCTGATCAGAGTCATAAGATTTGAAAGTTGGAGTTCTGCTTTAATAAACAGATTCTGAGTGAGGACTCAAGGGCATCTTGAGAATAAACCACACAGACTCTCAGTTCAGAGAGTTCATTTCTGAGTTTGGTGTTGTGTTCTGGATAGTGAGCATTGTCAAGCCAGGGGCCACGAGTAAGTCTGTTCATTACCTGAACATAAGCTGTATTTGGCATAACAGGAAAACTTCCATAAAATAAAGATTTTTCTTGTGCTTTTGAAATATTCATCATATAGGAAACTCACATTTTTTACACTAAAAAAATAGAATGAGGTAAATGGAGAAAGTGAAATCAAATAGTAGTCTTAGCAACTGAAAGAGATTTGTGCTACATGTAATATGTAAGTCAAACTCAATCATTATAACAGTGGATATTTTTCATACAGCTGCAAGATTCTTAAACTCTAGCTGAGAGTGTCATTAATTTAAGAAATTAATACAAACAGGAGTTTGGGGCATCTATAGATATTTATTATGTTAATACTTCCCCTGTGAAGTGATTCAGCAACCAAAAAGCCCTGTTGAATAGATGCTGACTGTCCTGAAAAAGGCAAATTGATACATGATTGATTGAATCTTCTACACTTTCCTTTTTTTCTGAAGAGTTTTCATTAAATAGATTTTATGGTAATTAAATTTTTTTGGAAAAATAGTTGATAAGGGTAATAATATTTATTCAGAATTTTCTCTGGGTCAGACCCTCTGAAATAGTTTGTTTAACCACATTGTAATACCATTCCAATTTTACAGGTGATGAGTGAGATTAAGTAACTTGCTTAGCACAGAGACTGTCCAGAACTGGACTGTGGTTTTGAAGTGAAGTCTTTCTGACCTAAAAGGCCGTGCTCCTTCTCTTTTATCTGTCCTAAGCTCTGATCTGTGTATTCTTTGGAGTTTTATAGACATTATTTTGTTTGGTATAATAAATTTGGGGGAGGAAAGGTATATGGGTATTTCATATTCTAGAAAGGATTAAAAAAAAAACAAACTGAGGCTCAGGGTGACATTGATAATCATTAGTAGAGTTGGACAGGACTTTGGATCTTTAAGCCGGGTTTTCCTGTTGCCGAGACTTTTAAATAGGGAGCAGTTGCAGTGATGTTTCTTACTCTTCAGCTCCAGTTGCTGCAGAGCCACTGATGCCGCAAAGGTATATGGTGCAGGGGGGCCCTGTGGACTGTTTCCCCCACTGGTGCACCTCCCGTAACCGTCGTGCAATATTGAGACGAGGAAGTTGGCTTTGGTTCAATGACTGTGTGTAATTCTCTGTCATTTTACTGTGTGTGGATTCACGGAACCACCAGCACAATCGAGATACAGAACTGTTCCATCACGTGAAGACCTTTTTTTGTGCTACCCTGTATAGTTACACTCATGGTCTTGCCTCCCTGTGTAACCCTGGCAACCACTAGTCTGTTCTCCATCTCTGTAATTTTGTCCTTTTGAAAATAACACACAATAGAACCGTATTGTTTGTGACCTTTTAAAGATAACTTTTTCCCCTCTCACCACGTATGAGATCCATCCAAGTTTTTGAGTGTATGTATAGTCCATCCATTTTTATGGCTGAGTAGTATTCCACAGCCTCTTCATTGATCATAGCCTTGTTGTGGTGAAGGGGCTTGCATAACCCAATGAGGCTATGAGCCACCCAAGACAGACGGGTCATGGTGAAGAGTTGTTACAAAATGTGGTCTACGGAGGAGGAAATGGCAACCCACTCCAGTATTCTTGCCATGAGAACCCCACGAACAGTATGAAAAGGCAAAAAGATATGACACTGGAAGGTGAGCCCCGTAGGTCGCAAAGTTGTCCATTCTGCTACTAGGGAAGAGTGGAGGGCAATAGCTCTAGAAAGAACAAAGCAGTTGAGTGAAAGTGGGAATGATGTTCAGCTGTGGATGTGTCTGGTGGTGAAAGTAAAGCTAGATGCTGTAAAGAACAGTATTATATAAGAACCTTGAGTGTTAGGTCCATAAATCATTGGACACGGTCAAGCAAGAAATGGCAACAGTGAATATTGACATCTTAGGAATCAGTGAACTAGAATGGATGGGAATGAGTGAATTTATTTCCGAGGACCATTATGTCTACTGTGGGCAAGAATCCCATAGAAGAAATGGAGTACCCTTCGTAGTCAACAAGAGAGTCTGAAATGCAGTATTGGGTGCAACCTCAAAAATGACAGAATGATCTTGATTCTTTTCCAAGGCAAACTGTTCAACATTACAGTGATCCAAATCTATGCTTCAGCCACTGATGCTGAAGAAGCTGAAGTTGACCAGTTCTATGAAGACCTACAACACTTTTGAGAACTAACACCAAAAGATGTTCTTTTCATCACAGGGAATTGGAATGCAAAACTAGAAAGTCAGGGGTTACCCAGAATAACAGGCACATTTGCCCTTGGAGTACAGAATAAAGCAGGGCCAACAGAGTTTTGTCAAGAGAACACACTGGTCACACCAAACACCCTTTTCCAACAAGCCAAGAGATGACCCTACACGTGGGCATCACCAGATGGTCAATACCGAAATCAAATTATGTTCTTTCAAACTGTGGTGGTGAAGAAGACTCTTGAGAGTCCCTTGGACAGCGAGGAGATAAAAAGGAAATCAATTCCAAATATTCATTGGATAGATGATGGTGAAGCTAAAGCTCCAATACTTTGGCCACCTATTCAAAGAGTTGACTCTTTGGAAAGACCCCAGTGCTTGGAAAGCTTGAAGGCAAAAGGAGAAGGAGACAGCAGAGGATGAGACAGTTCATCACTGACTCAATGGACATGCATTTGAGCAAACTCTGGGAGGTAGTGGAGGACAGAGGAGCCTGGTGTATTGCAGTTCATGGGGTCACAAAGAGGCACGACTTAGTGACTGAAAACAGTAGCAAAGTGCCCCACAGCATGGCCGCAGCACAGTCAGTCTCCAGTGGGAGCCTAAGGCTTTGTGGAATAGGATCTCCACTCTCACTCTTCATTGCCCTTAATGCCTATCAACTATTTTAAGTAAAGTTCTTATATTCAAGTTGATAGGGATTAGAAAGTTAAATTATAAAATGCTAATTTTGGAATAGAATGAAAATCAGAAAAGTGAGTGAATATTTAGTATTTGAGTTAAGTTTGAGGACTGTTATCTTTCAAGTGTGCAGACTCCCTTTTTTCTATGTGTAGATGTTTGAGAAAGCAATAGTCTTTGAACTTAGGTCCTCTGAACTCAGTTGGAAGAGGCTCGTTGTGGTCGTATGACTGTTCTGTGCCTTTTCTTATTTATGCAGGGTGTCAGTGATAGTCAGAAGTGACATTATACATTTATTTCATGTAGTTTTTCACTCATGGGATAAACACTAGCATTAATTTTATATTAGCTAAAATTAAATTTATATATAAAAAGAGAAGATTTAAAATAAGTGGTAGCTTGCCCTTTAAAATTTTCAGTTAAAACTGAAAATTTTAGCGCAGAAGAGGGCGCTAAAGTCAAGATGACTGTGAACACCTGAACACCCCGCTCTCCCCCAGGGGGAGGAAGGCGAAAGAGCAGCCAAACGCCTGGGTGTTTCTCCTTAGCAAGCAAATCAGCCACAGAAACAGTGAAGTAAGGGAGGGTCTTGGCACAGAACTTCCCACAGTCAGGATTTCCTCAGAGTGCTCAACAATGGAGGTGGCAAGATGTTGGCTTTTGACATTGAAATGAAGGCCGTCAAGGAATTTTAGATTAAAAAAAAAATACAGTTAAATTGATCTTTTTAAGTAGAAAAAGCTTCTTCCAGTTTTTGAACAGTTAAAACAGATGAACTTCCCAGTAACTATATAGCAAATGAATCGTGGAAATTAGAATTCTTTATGAAGAGGAGGTTGAAGTCTCTGCAAACAGCATATTCT
>NW_011494943.1:175447-182848 GCF_000754665.1 Bison bison bison
ATATTCTCTCTCTCTTTCTAATGCACACAGAGTATGACAGGTACTTTTGCAAATACTGTTTTAACAGTGCCTTATGTGAAAAGTTCATTCAAGCATGTAGATGAAATAAAAACCTTTTATGATACACTGGGGAATGAAGTTTCAGGTTTGTTTCTATGATTATGTGCGTTGTCAGCTTTTTGCTGTCTATAATTTTATATTTGTATAGTGATGAAGAAGTTGAGGTATATTCATTGTGCGTCTCTTGCTCCTCGGAAGAAAAGTTATGACCAACCTAGACCGCATATTAAAAAGCAGAGACATTACGTTGCCAACAAAGTTCCATCTAGTCAAAGCTATGGTTTTTCCAGTAGTCATGTATGGATGTGAGGATTGGACTGTAAAGAAAGTTTTAACGTTTACTGTATACACAAGGGGTTGTAATAGAGATGACAAAGATTGTTGTGACTGGGTTGAAGGACCAAATACTGACAGCAGTAAAAGCAAGGTAGCAGGGATGTGGGGACAAAAAGAGAAAGCAAGAGAATAAGAGAACGTATAAAATTTAAACCTAGGGGTGAAATATTTAGAAGAGGTCTAATGATCCCAAGCGTTGAATTTTGTTAGGGCTTTTCATTTTCCAAAAGCATTTTATTAAGGAAATACTTTATCTGCAAAAGACTTTGGTAGGAAGGACATCAAGTGCCACTAAAGCTGCAGCCCACATGCCTTAAAGTATTATGTATTACAATTGGAAGAAAAGAGAGAGCTAGGGCAAGAAGGGTAGAGACAGGAGAAGGATAGTGGGGAAAAAAAACAAACTGGTAACATGGACACTGGTGAGAGACCTGCCACAGAACTGTTATTTTGATTTATGTCATGTTTTCTGATACTTGTTATAAGTGGACATTTTGAGGTGACTTAAGTCTTCTACCATTTGGAGTCTGTTTATGTACTCCTCCCCCATCCCTAGGATATATTCAGCTACGAGTTTATGGCCAGAGATTAAATGGCTGATATTTAGGAAGGAATTTATGTATAAATTACACATTTTTAATGTATTTATTAAATGGATCTATTTTTATTTTTTTAAAATTTATTTTAAATTGGAGGATAATTGCTTTACAGTGTTGTGTTCATTTCTGCCATACAATAACATGAATCAGCCATAAGTATATATATCCCCCTTCCTCTTGAGCCTCCCACCACACCCCACCCCCCCCACCCCATCATTTTTAGTTTTGATTCAGTTCCTGATGTGTTGGTTCGGAGAACGTCATCATATCCAACTGGTGAGTAAGTTCATTTTGTTAATGACTCAAAGATTTAGTTTAGTGCTAATTTAAAAATTTCTTTTGAGAATATTGGAAAAATACCACCTTGATTAGGCTATGGTCTTCAGTACAAGATTTTAGAAATAACTAAGGACTTGATAAGAGAAATAATGTAAAATGATCATGTTACTGAAAAAATACAGACTAATACTCAGCATTTACTGAACTTTAAACTTGTTTTAAGTGATCTTACTCATGGCAGGCAATATTTTACAGGCAAGGGGAATTATATTTTAATTGTTTATCCTCTCTTTTTGGTAGCCAGGGGCTACCTTACAGAGGCTGTTTTGGTCGAAGCAGTTGAGTGATGCATGCATGTGTGCTTAGTCATTCAGTCGTGTCCAACTCTTTGTGACCCCATGGACTGCAGCCTGCCAGGCTCCTCTGTCCATGGGATTCTCCAGGCAAAAATACTGGAGTGGGTTGCCATTCCCTCCTCCAGGGGATCTTCCCATCAGAGATTGAACCCAGGTCTCCTGCATTGCAGGCAGATTTTTTACCATCTGAGCCACCAGGGAAGCCCAAGAATACTGGAGTGGGTAGCCTATTCCTTCTCCAGAGGATCTTTTCAACCCAGGAATCGAACCAGGTTCTCCTACATTGCAGATGGATTCTTTACCAGCTGAGCTACCAGGGAAGCTCAGTTGAATGAATACTCCTTTAATATTACTCATTTTCTGGTCCAGAACATTCCAAGTAAGAGATATTTTAGGTCTTAGCAAATCTTACAAAAACTTAAGAATGAAAAGGGATAGAGCCTTGAATTTCACATCACAGCTAAGGTGCAGGAAGGAGTTCTGTGCTCACAAAGTTCCACAGATAGCTGGTGGGGAGAGAATTTATTTGTAAGGAAACATAACTTTTTTACAGTTGCCTAAGATTAGATTATGTTTGGCAGGTTCAATAACTGAGGCAAGTTTTATTGTACACTAGGCCATACTTTCAGAGAAGGCAATGGCACCCTACTCCAGTACTCTTGCCTGGAAAATCCCATGGACGGAGGAGCCTGGTAGGCTGCAGTCCATGGGGTCACTAAGAGTCGGACACGACTGAGCGACTTCACTTTCACTCTTCACTTTCATGCATTGGAGAAGGAAATGGCAACCCACTCCAGTGTTCTTGACTTGAGAATCCCAGGGACGGGGGAGCCTGGTAGGCAGCTGTCTATGGGGTCGCACAGAGTCGGACACGACTGAAGCGACTTAGCATCAGCAGCAGGCCATACTTTGTATTCTTTGAGGCTTTTTCAAAATGTTAAAGATAATACAGTACCAGAGTGACAGCATTGCAATTTGATTTTATCATATGACGCAATAGCAGGATAGCTTTTTACCTATAATAGTTGACTGTTTCTTTGCCACAGTTCTTCCTGTGGGATCCTACAAGACATAAACTGAACTGCACTTAAAGACAACAATTAGAAGAAAGTACATGAGTAGTGTTTCTTGTCTAAAACATTTAGAGAGAGGAAAAGGAAAAGAATAATATGGAGACATTCAAACACCAATAGAATGGCAGAACTTCTGTAAAATAAAATTCAGATAATACTTTGTACAAAACCAAAGACCTTTGAAAAGTGTTTCTAAAATATGTTGTTTAATACTTTTTAAACAAAGTGACATAATCATCTGAGACTGAAATATTCTTAAATTTTTTTTTCATTTCCCTGAAACATTCCTCAGCTCTTGATAACTAGTTTCTTAATATCCCAGTTATTCAAAAGAAGCTCAGATGTTTCCTCAAGTTTTCAGTACTATTTTATAATTTTTACAGGGTTAGGTAACATCTAGGGAATTCTTATGAGGAGATTGTGCTAGATATTTCATATAGTTAATCTTTACCACAACCTTATTAGGTAGCTATTGTCACCTCCATTTTACAGGGAAGGAAGCAGGCTTAGAGAATGTGAATGATCCAGACCTTGGCAGAACTGTTGTTTTTCTTTAAAACATTTTCCTGGCATTCTATCATTTGATTCTTGCAACACACTTTTCATGTTTCAGTTCTACAAATGACCATGCTGAGGGCCAGAGAGACAAAATGACTTGCCAAAGGTCATATTTGAATAGTTTAAGGAACAGTAAGATCTGAGGGAGATGTGGGCTTACTGTGGAATTTTCTAAGGTGCTCAAGACATTCTCAAGGATATGTTACTCATGTATTGGAATTGTCAGTTGAGGACATGAGTGATCTGTAACATGGATGGAGTGAGAGCAGGTTGGTCTAAACTAAAAGTAATTGAACAAAACCTTCTTGAATATAGAGACTACAACTTTCAAATCAGTTGCAGTTGCAAAAATCACTTTTTAGTAAAACTGATTCAATATAGTGAAACTCAACATTCAAAAAAATAAGATCATGGCATCTTGTCCCATCACTTCATGGCAAATAGATGGGGAAAAAATGGAAACAGGGGTAGACTTTATTTTCTTGGGCTGCAAAATCACTATGGATTGTGACTGCAGCCATGAAATTATAAGATGCTTGCTCCTTAGAAGAAAAGCTATGACAAACCTAGACAGTGTATTAAAAAGTAGACATCACTGCCAACAAAGGTCTGTATAGTCAAAGATGTGGTTTTTCCAACAGTCATGCATGAATGTTGCACCATAAAGAAGGCTGAGTGCTGAAGAATTGATGCTTTCAAACTGTGGTGCTGGAGAAGACTCTTTAGAGTCCCTTGGACAGCAAGGCGATCAAACTAGTCAATCCTAAAGAAAATCAACGCTGAATGTTCATTGGAAGGACTGATGCTGAAGCTGAAGTTTCCATACTTTGGCCACCTGATGCGAAGAGCTGACTCATTGGAAAAGACCCTGATGCTGGGAAAGATTGAGGACAGGAGAAGTGGGTAACAGAGATGATGGCATCTCTGACTCAATGGACATGAGTTTGAGCAAACTCTGGGACACAGTAAAGGACAGGGAAGGCTGGTGTGCTGCCGTCCATTGGGTTGAAAAGAGTTGGACATGACTGAGTGGCTGAACAACAACAACAACAAGGGATAAGGAAGGACACTGCATAATGATCAAGGGATAAGGAAGGACACTGCATGATGATCAAGGCAATCAATTGAAGAAGATACAACAATTGTACGTATTTATGGACCCAACACAGGAGCATCTCAGGACAGAAGGCAAATGCTGAGTCATAAACGAGGAAACGGAAGTAGCACAGCAATAGTGGGGGGTCTCAGCACCCCTCTTACACCAGTGGACGCATCTTCCACACTGAAAATTAATGAAGAAACACAGGCCTTCAGTGACCGTTGGATCAAATAGGTTTAATTGATATTTATAGTATAAACATACTAAAACATCCATCCTAAAACATCGGAATATACTTTCTTCTCAAGTGCACATGGAACATTCTCCAGGACAGAGCACATCTTGGGTCACAAATGAAACCTTGGTAAATTTAAGAAACTTGAAATCATATCAGGTATCTTCTCTGACCACAATACTATGAGATTAGGAATTGATTATAGGAAGAAAAATTGTAAAAAATGGAAATACATGGATGCTACACAGTATGCTACTTCATAACCAAGAGATCAGTGAAGAAATCCAAGTAGAAATAAAAAAATACCCAGAAACAAAAGACAATGAAAATATGATGACCCAGAATCTATGGGATACAGCAAAAGCAGTTCTAAGAGGGAAGTTTATGGCAATACAATCCTAACCCAAGAAACAAGCAATTTCAGATAAACAACCTAACCTACACCTAAAGCAACTAGAGTCAACAAAGAAGAAACCCCAAAGTTAGTGGAAGAAAAGAAATCATAAAAATCAGAGCAGAAATAAAAGAAACAGAAACCCAAAAAAACAATAGAAAAGATCAATGAAACTAAAAGCTGATTTTTTTGAGAAAGATTAACAAAATGCATAAACCTTTAGCCAGACTCATTATGAAAAAAGGGGGGAGCACTCAATAAAGTTAGAAATGAAAAAGAAAAAGTTACAACTGACACCACAGAAATACAAAGGATCATAAAGACTACTACAAGCAACTATATGCCAGTAAAATGGAAAACCTGGAAGAAATGGACAAATTCTTAGAAAGAAAGCAACCCAATAAAAAAATGGCTATAAGACCTAAATACACATTTCTCAGAGAAGACATACAGACTGCCAACAAATACATGAAAAGATGCTCAACACCACTAATTTTTAGAGAAATGCAAATAAAAACTGCAATGAGGTATCACCTCACACAGGTCTGAATGGCCACCATCAAAAAATTTACAAACAATAAATGCTGGAGAGAACATGGAGAAAAGGGAACCCTCTTACACTGTTGGTGGGAATGTAAGTTGGTGCAGCCACTATGAAGAACAGTATGAGGTTCCTTAAAAACTAAAAGCAGAATGGCCATATGACTGAGCATATGCCCCCTATTGAGCATATGGCCAGTGAAAAGCATAATTCAAATGTTACATGAACCCCAGTGTTTATTTCAGCTCTGTTTACAGTAGCCGGGTCATGGAAGCAACATAAATCAACAGAGGAATGGATATGTGGTACATATTACAATGGAATATTTGTTGTTTAGTTGCCACATTGTGTCCTGACTCTTTGCAGTCCCATAGACTATAGCTTGCCAGGCTTCTCTGTCCATGGGATTTCCCAGGCAAGAATACTGGAGTGGGTTGCCATTTCCTTCTCCAGGAGAGCTTCCCAAACCAGGGATCAAATCTGTATCTCCTGTATTGGCAGGCAAGTTCTTTACCACTGAGCTATGAAGGAAGCCCACAAATGAAATATTCAGTTCAGTTCAGTTCAGTTGCTCAGTCGTGTCCAACTCTTTGTGACCCCATGAATCCCAGCACACCAGGCTTCCCTGTCAATCATCAACTCCTGGAGTTCACTCAGACTCACATCCATCGAGTCAGTGATGCCATCCAACCATCTCATCCTCTGTCGTCCCCTTCTCCTCCTGCCCCCAATCCCTCCCAGCATCAGAGTCTTTTCCAATGAGTCAGCTCTTCCCATGAGATGACCAAAGTATTGGAGTTTCAGCCTCAACATCAGTCCTTCCAAAGAACACCCAGGACTGATCTCCTTTAGAACGGACTGGTTGGATCTCCTTGCAGTCCAAGGGACTCTCAAGAGTCTTCTCCAACACCACAGTTCAGAAGCATCAATTCTTCGGTGCTCAGCCTTCTTCACAGTCCAACTCTCACATCCATACATGACCACAGGAAAAACCACAGCCTTGACTAGACGGACCTTTGTTGGCAAAGTAATGTCTCTGCTTTTGAATATGCCATCTAGGTTGGTCATAACTTTCCTTCCAAGGACTAAGCGTCTTTTAATTTCATGGCTGCAGTCACCATCTGCAGTGATTTTGGAGCCCCCCAAAATAAACTCTGCCACTGTTTCCACTGTTTCCCCATCTATTTCCCATGAAGTGATGGGACCAGATGCCATGATCTTAGTTTTCTGAATGTTGAGCTTTAAGCCAACTTTTTCACTCTCTTCTTTTACTTTCATCAAGAGGCTTTTTAGTTCCTCTTCACTTTCTGCCATAAGGGTGGTGTCATCTGCGTATCTGAGGTTATTGATATTTCTCCCGGCAATCTTGATTCCAGCTTGTGCTTCTTCCAGCCCAACGTTTCTCATGATATACTCTGCATATAAGTTAAATAAGCAGGGTGACAGTATATAGCCTTGACATACTTCTTTTCCTATTTGGAACCAGTCTGTTGTTCCATGTCCAGTTTCTAACTGTTGCTTCCTGACTTGCATATAGGTTTCTCAAGGGACAGGTCAGGTGGTCTGGTATTCCCATCTTTTTCAGAATTTTCCACAGTTTATTGTGATCCACACAGTCAAAGGCTTCGGCATAGTCAATAAAGCAGAAATAGATGTTTTTCTGGAACTCTCTTGCTTTTTCCATGATCCAGCAGATGTTGGCAATTTGATCTCTGCTTCCTCTGCCTTTTCTAAAACCAGCTTGAACATTTGGAAGTTCATAGTTCACGTATTACTGAAGCCTGGCTTGGAGGATTTTGAGTATTACTTTACTAGCGTGTGAGATGAGTGCAATTGTGGGGTAGTTTGAGCATTCTTTGGCATTGCCTTTC
>NW_011494943.1:182948-183269 GCF_000754665.1 Bison bison bison
GTCCATACCATTTCTGTCCTTTATCGAGCCCATCTTTGCATGAAATGTTCCCTTGGTATCTCTAATTTTCTTGAAGGGATCTCTAGTCTTTCCCATTCTGTTGTTTTCCTCTATTTCTTTTCATTGATCGCTGAGGAAGGCTTTCTTATCTCTCCTTGCTATTCTTTGGAACTCTGCATTAGATGCTTATATCTTTCCTTTTCTCCTTTGCTTTTCGCTTCTCTTCTTTTCACAGAGAAAAGAAGAGAAAAGGCTATTTGTAAGGCCTCCCCAGACAGCCATTTTGCTTTTTTGCATTTCATTTCCATGGGGATGGTCTTG
>NW_011494943.1:183369-183874 GCF_000754665.1 Bison bison bison
TTTCTTTGGGATTGGAATGAAAACTGACCTTTTCCAGTCCTGTGGCCACTGCTGAGTTTTCCAAATTTGCTGGCATATTGAATGCAGCACTTTTCACAGCATCATCTTCCAGGATTTGAAATAGCTCAACTGGAATTCCATCATCTCCACTAGCTTTGTTTGTAGTGATGCTTTCTAAGGCCCACTTGACTTCACATTCCAGGATGTCTGGCTCTAGGTGAGTGATCACACCATTGTGATTATTTTGGTCATGAAGATCTTTTTTGTACAGTTCTTCTGTGTATTCTTGCCACCTCTTCTTAATATCTTCTACTTCTGTTAGGTCCATACCATTTCTGTCCTTTATCGAGCCCATCTTTGCATGAAATGTTCCCTTGGTATCTCTAATTTTCTTGAAGGGATCTCTAGTCTTTCCCATTCTGTTGTTTTCCTCTATTTCTTTTCATTGATCGCTGAGGAAGGCTTTCTTATCTCTCCTTGCTATTCTTTGGAACTCTGCATTAGA
>NW_011494943.1:183974-205127 GCF_000754665.1 Bison bison bison
ATTTGTAAGGCCTCCCCAGACAGCCATTTTGCTTTTTTGCATTTCATTTCCATGGGGATGGTCTTGATCCCTGTCTCCTGTACAATGTCACGAACCTCTGTCCATAGTTCATCAGGCACTCTATCTATCAGATCTAGTCCCTTAAATCTATTTCTCACTTCTACTGTATAATCATAAGGAATTTGATTCAGGTCATACCTGAATGGTCTAGTGGTTTTCCCTACTTTCTTCAATTTAAGTCTGAATTTGGCAATAAGGAGTTCATGATCTGATCCACAGTCAGCTCCCAGTCTTGTTTTTGCTGACTGTATAGAGCTTCTCCATCTTTGGCTGCAAAGAATGTAATCAGTCTGATTTCAGTGTTGACCATCTGGTGATGCCCATGTGTAGAGTCTTCTCTTGTGTTCTTGGAAGAGGGTGTTTGCTATGACCAGTGCGTTATCTTGGCAGAACTCTGTTAGCCTTTGCCCTGCTTCATTCCATATTCCAAGGCCAAATTTGCCTGTTATCCCAGGTGTTTCTTGACTTCCTACTTTTGCATTCCAGTCCCCTATAATGAAAAGGACATCTTTTGGGGGTGTTACTTCTAAAAATTAAATATTATTCAGCCATAAAAAAGAAGAAAACCATGTCATTTGTAGAGATGTAGATGGACCTAGTGTCTGTCAATACAGGGTGAAGTAAGTCAGAAAGAGAAAAATACACGTTAACACATATTTGTGGAATCTAGAAAAATGGTAAAAATGATCTTATTGCAAAACAGAAATAAAGGCACAGATGTAGAAAACAAATGTAATGGATACCAGGAGGGAAAGGGAGGGGTGAATTGGAAGAGTGGAGTTTGATGTATGCACTACCGTGTATAAGACAGATAACTAGCGAGAACCTGCTCTAGAGCAGGAAACTACTGGGTACTCTGTGGTGACCTCAGTGGGAAGGAAATCCAAAACAGCAGGTGTAAGTTGATGTATGGCTGGTTTACTTCGCTGTAGAGCAGAAACTGACACAGCGGAGTAAAGTAACCATAGTCCAATTAAAAAAAAGAAGCCATGCCTAGGATGGTGTGCTAATAATAAAATTAAGAAAAATGTGTTTTGAATGTCACGTGGTTAATGATGGCTTTTCTTTCATGACAGTGCTGGGAGAAGGACTGGCCAAGGGAGATGGCGCCTTTCAGGCAGTGCTTTGCTGCATGCAGCTTAAAGGAAAGCTCCAGCCTGTATCCCACATTCTTGCCAAGTCACTGACAGGAGAGTCCCTGGTATGTTGACTGGTTCTAGATTTGAATGTCCAAAAATGTGTTCACCCCTTGGACTTCTTAGGTGTATTACCTGCATCCTGTAGGTTCTGTCAGAAATCAAAGTTTATGAGTAGCTACTTACTTCTTTTCAACATACTCATATTTAAGCATTGGATTCTTGTATTAATGTCATTTGTGATTAAGAGATAATTTTTAAAGCTTTGAAACTATAGAATAACTGATTTTCTTTAAAGGTATAATTTAACAGAGCCTGAAGGTATTTTTGAGTTTTAAAATGCTTCTGTGGATATATGATCTTATAGGTTTCTTAAATTTAGTCATTTATTGTATATAAAGTGCTTAAATTTATCTAAACTAAGTAATAATTACTTTTCTTTCTGATGATGTTCATATTCATGGCTGCTCTGATGAAGTTATCTCGTTCTATTCAGACCTTGGGATACATTTTTGTATGCTCTATTAAATTTTCTAGAGTTTTTGTCTATTTGTTTTCGGATGACTTAATGGAAAGACTTCCTTTTTTGAACTTTAGAGTTGGCAATCTATAGAAATTGGAAGAAAAGATATGTTATGACTTTTTTCACCAGTTGGTAACTGTTACAAAACTGATACTTTTTGAGTCATAATGAAAGATGGTGAAAGTAAAAAAAAACAACATATGTATACTTTGTTATACAGCCTGAGTTCTCTATATTCTGAATTATCATAAACTGTGGAAACCTGGAGCAAAGTTGTGTTCTCACTGCAAATAAATATACATCTGGTGAAAAAGAAGGAAATCAGGAAAGTACTTTGTATATTGTTGAGTGTAATATAATGACCCATCTCGGGGGCTAATTTAGTTATTTTCTAAGGAATTATTGTGCAGTAAATTGTTTAGTAGGTTTAATAGTATCTTTTTATTTCACCATCTTAACAAATGAACATAAAAGCTAAGGTATCTTATTAATTATAGCAAAATTGTATGGGTCAGTTCAGTCGCTCAGTCATGTCCGACTCTTTGCGACCCCATGAATCGCAGCACGCCAGGCCTCCCTGTCCATCACCAACTCCTGGAGTTTACCCAAACTCATGTCCATCGAGTCGGTAATGCCATCCAACCATCTCATCCTTTGTTGTCTCCTTCTCCTCCTGCCCCCAATCCCTCCCAGCATCAGAGTCTTTTCCAATGAGTCAGCTCTTCCCATGAGGTGACCAAAGTATTGGAGTTTCAGCTTTAGCATCAGTCCTTCTCATGAACACCCAGGACTGATCTCCTTTAGGATGGACTGGTTGGATCTCGTTGCAGTCCCAGGGACTCTCAAGAGTCTTGTATGGGTATTTAGTTCTAAATAGGTGATAAAGAATATTTCTCTTCTTTATTATTTAGATAATTCTATCTTTAAGGATCTTTTCTATTTAAATTGAGCATATTACAGTGTTTTACCTGTTGGATTTTTTTTTTTTTTTTTTTACCTGTTGGATTTTTAAATTAAAAATTAAGAAGCAATTTGCTTTCAAATCTCAAGTGAAATTTGAATTTCTCAAGAGCTCATGTTTTATGTTTTCCTTCAGCAGCTTTAATGAACCGTCTGTAGTAGTGTGATCATCGTATGTGAATCTGAATCATAAGTAACCAAGTTCACGTGTTTGGTTTAGGAAAAGGAGTTTTAAAAAGTTGAAGTTTGTTTTTTTTTTTTTTTAATCCTACTTTGAGTGATACTCATTGTTAATGTTATTGAATTAATCTTAAATTCTTACAAGATGAATACAGTGTTTTAGGGCATACTGTATGTTTTGTCTGGTTCATCTTTCTAACTTCCCACATAGAGGGTTGGCTTTGCTGTCACCTCTAATAGTAATAAGGATAGGAGAGGAGCATAGCATTAGTTTTCTTTTTATGGGTAAACCTTAGAAATAGCCAAAGAGTCAAGTTCAGAGTAAAAAACTAATATGCCGCTTGGTTTCCCCCTTTTTCATTTGCCCTTTCAGAATGGGATGGTAACAAAAGATTTGACAAGACTAAAAACACTTCTCAAAGAAACAGAGGTAAGACTATTTCAGCCGATCTCTTTGGGCAGAGTTTGACTTATTCTGAATGGCACGTGTTCGGTATTAAGATGTGGGTGGTCACTGGGCATCAGAGGCTTTACCAGTGGGTAGGGAAGCTGTTAGCCTTTCTGTGGCCAGGCTCACTCCCATCCTAGGGGCTTTGCTTCCTCGCAAGGTGCCTGTTTTGTCCCTAATTCTTTTTAGCTGTCTCTGTCCAATAAATGGAGAGGTGATTGGGAAATTTTGGTTTTTCACTAATCTGGCTATTAGAAAATATTTTCTAAGTAACTAATAAAAGTCTGTGATGTTTTTATGGAGTGAGTTTAGGTGATGGGAATAATGTGTAACAGGGTAAATGGTGAACAAAAATGTGCTCTGGTGATGAGTTGAAGGCCAGGGACAGCAGGGCGTGTAAAAGGCCCGTGGATTTGTAAGTCTCAAATTTCTGTTCCTCATACAGTCATGTAAATGTATTTTTACTTAGCTGTCTCGTTTTATTTTTTGTCTTATTTTAAAAATAGCTGTTTTTGTCAGCTTTTATCATAAATGGAAATCCATGTAAACTGACTGACTGATTGGCTTTTTTATTTAAAAACTGGTACCTACTATATGCTAGGTATTATGCTTGGTGCTGTGGATACAGCCCTGAACGAGATACTTGTGGTCCTTGTCCTTGGGGAGGTTAAAGTCTTGGGGAGGAAATAGACAATAAATTAATTAATTAAACACAGGTATAGGTGTAATTCACATTGAGGTACATGGGGTGAGCTTTCTGTGATGGAAAATAACTGGAATGGTAGTGAGGGGATGAGACACTTAAGCTCAGTTGAGAATTAATAAAGTGCTGTGTCCTGGAGAGTGAGGTGAAGGGCGTTCCCGTCAGGCTGAGAGGATGAGAAGAGCACCCAGGTGTAAACCTTGACCTCCTCCTGTAGGTTACATTCACACTTCAGATATCATAATGCATTACAGTTCATAGCAACAAATAAGTATGCAAAGAAGACAGTCATCGTGAGGTACATAAGCTGGATAAAGGTACTGTTTTGCTACAATTCAGTAGGATTTTAAAATATATTATTTTCTTAGTCTTATTATGAATTAACTGAAAATCAATAAGCTCTAACTTCAGAGCCATTTCCCTCTGGTATTTATGTAGTCTTTTTAATTTCTAAGAAGTAAAATAAGACAATTATAAGTGTTTTAGACTTTTAAAATGAAAACATAAAATAAGATGATTTTCGTTTTAAGATTCTTGGCCTTGTTCTTCTCTCTTATTACCTTAATTGAATTAGCAGCTTTACATCTGATAATCATACACAAATATATGTAAAGTTTTATTTTTGATATTTATAATCCTGTTCTGTATAAGGTTACAAATATTATTTGACTCTCATTTTGTTACCATACTTTTGGAATAAGTGACTTAAGTTTTGTTTATAATTTCTGTGTAACCAGAGTAGTAGTATTTTTGGTTAGTGAACTGGTACTAATAAAAAAAAATCCATCTAGAAAAAGCTAACAGTGTTACTCTTATTTATAATTACACTTGATATACTTAAAAATAGCAACAGTTTGTTATTTAAAGATTGGGCTGAGCTGATATTTAACCTGTAAGTGCTAGTGGATTAGAATAAAGACATGAAACTAAAGACTGACTAATGAAAACAGAGAGACAATACATATTCTTCAGAGAAATTTCAATACCAAATCAATATTTGATTATAAGATTATAAGAATTCTAGCAATGTGAAATGTGTCTGCTTTCCCTGAAGGTCTCAGTAAAGACCTTCTTGATGTTGCCTTTCTGTCTTGGGGTCTGAGCATATAAAAAGGGTGTTTTCAAAAGTACAATACGTTGGAACCTAAAAGCCACAGTGGCCGATTTTCTTATTCTTACCGGCTCTTCTGATGAGGGTGGGCAGTTCACCGGCACCCCTCCCCGCTCCCCGCTCCAGGCTGAGAGCAACAGTGTCGGCACAGGCATCTCCTGCCGCTGCAGGCTGTTGCAGACACAGACTCACAGATATACGCGTGTCTTTCCCTTTCAGCAGTTACAGATGCTTTAAGCTTTATCTCATCACTCAAACATCTTCCTCCAGTTTTTCTTGCGTATTTGGTAAATTTATTTTGATAAATTTTTTTTAGAGGAGATACTTTCAATTCATACTTGAAGTGAGTTTTTAGCTCTTTTATAAATTCTGTGTAATTGGAATCATATTTTAAGGGCTAGTATGGGACTGTACCATTTAGGTCTTGCTTATAGAATGTTAAAGGATCATTTAATACATCTTTTTGGTGGGTATAGAGTGTTTATAATGTGAATAATTATGTCCTGATTTATTTGCTAGCTTCTACATAGTCTTAAACTTGGTCCTTGTTTTACGAAAAAAATTGAGTTGTCTTCAAAAACTATTTAGTAAGTAGTTTGAGAATCAGAAAGCTTTTTCCTGGTTTAGTTCCAGCCCAGCCTCAAAAGGGTCCAATTTAATCAGTAACTTGTAAATTACGGTGATATTGCTTCAGTTATATCCAATTAGCATTTATGACATTCTTTCTATGATACAAAACATTCCAAATTTCGTCTTGGGGTACTGTTTCCTCCTTGTGATTCAGTTCAGCATTTACTGAGTGCTGTGCTGTTCACGGGTCTGTGGGTTTTGGAAAGCTGAGAGAGCCATGGAAAACAGTCTGAAGGGCCAACCCAAGATGTGCATAGCTAATGTACCCACAGGGCTACCTGTGGTCAGTAAGTGCTGTACCAGAAGAACAAGCAGGGAGAGGGGAGATAGACACCCTGTGGGAAACCAGGGAGGCTAGAGTGTGAGAATTGCGGTTAAAGGATGGAGGCAGCTGAGGGCAGACCCAAAAGTGCCTTGCTACTAATACTAAGTTGGCCGTCAGGCAGCTTTGGGGCAGATGAGACAAGCAGAATGAGGCGCTTACAGGGCAGTGGCAGTGGGGTCGAGTATGAGATAGACGTGAGAGACATTCTGGACCTTGCTGGGCAAGATTTGGAGACTACTCAGAGCAGAACAGGACTTCCCTGGTGGCTCAGACAGTAAAGCATCTGTCTATAATGCGGGAGACCCGGGTTCGATCCCTGGGTTGGGAAGATCCCCTGGAGAAGGAAATGGCAGTCCACTCCAGGACTATTGCCTGGAAAATCCTTTGGACAGAGCAGCCTGGTAGTCTACAGTCCGTGGGGTCCCAAAGAATCAGACACAAAAGAGCGACTTCACTTTCACTTTCACTTTTCAGAGCAGAACAGAAAAGGGACGGTTCAAGATGTCTTTCAGGATTTCAGTCTGGCTCTTTTTGGGGAAGGTGAATCCATTAACTTGAGACAAGGAGCGCTGAAGGATGATGAGATTTGAAATTAAAGTTGATGAGTTTTATTTTAGACATACTACAGTTTGAAGTGCTTGGGTAGTTACCCATCCATCTACCCACCCTTCCATCCACCCATCTATCCAGCCATCCAGATTTACTGGGCATCCATTATGTGCCAGATGCTCTGAGGCACAGGAATGCAGACAGGCAGTTAGTTGTAGGCTGTTAACAGTGGATCTGTATGTGGCTGACAGGGACCCAGCAGGTAAAATGCTATAGAGTCGTTAAGTGAAAATGCTTTAGCTGGCACTCAGTTGAAATTGGGGATGTGGAGCTTACTTCAGTTCAGTTCAGTCGCTCAGTCATGTCCGACTCTTCGTGACCCCATGAATCGCAGCACGCCAGGCCTCCCTGTCCATCACCAACTCCCGGAGTTCACTCAGACTCACGTCCATCGAGTCAGTGATGCCATCCAGCCATCTCATCCTCTGCCGTCCCCTTCTCCTCTTGCCCCCAATCCCTCCCAGCATCAGAGTCTTTTCCAATGAGTCAACTCTTTGCACGAGGTGGCCAAAGTACTGGAGTTTCAGCTTTACATTCCTTCCAAAGAAATCCCAGGGCTGATCTCCTTCAGAATGGACTGGTTGGATCTCCTTGCAGTCCAAGGGACTCTCAAGAGTCTTCTCCAACACCATAGTTCAAAATCATCAATTCTTTGGTGCTCAGCCTTCTTCACAGTCCAACTCTCACATCCATACATGACCACAGGGAAAACCATAGCCTTGATTAGACGGAGCTTACTTAAAGTAAAAGCCAAAGGGGCAGATGGAGGACTTGTCTGCATTAGAGGAAATCAGAGTGAGTAGGTCCTCAGCCACGGCCTCTGCTGTGGGAGAACGGCTGATTTCAGGCAGTGAGCGGTGGTACTGGACTTGATGGAGGGGGGGTAGGGGTGGGTGTGATGCCGCCCCGACTGGCCCTGCTCCAGATGTTAGAAGAGAGAGCCGTGCACACAACAGGGGAGGGTGCTGCTCCCTGGGGCTCAGGGCTGGGGACCAAGGCTGCTTTTGCCCACAGGTAATTGTTATGTAGGGAGTTTTTATCGGTTTCCTTAATGTGGGCCACACAGTTACTTCTTTTCCATATTTAAATGTGGAACCATAGCGCAAAGAGCAAAAAATACCACTTGTAATATTAGTGTTTATTAAGTTTCTAAATATTCCATCTCAAGCTTTTTAAAATGTTGAAATTTTCCAAGTTTAATTCAAATCAGCTAGTTATTTCTTATATAAAAATTTCTTTCATTTGAAAACTTGCAGACAGCAACTAGTAACGTCCTCTCTGGATATCATGTGGAAGACTTAGAGGAGGGTAAGTACTCAACTGTGCAACCTCTGCAGCTATAATTGCATTGGGCGTTGCTTCTTGTTGATTAATGGGAGGGCATTTCTGAGTTGTAGTACAGGTTAGTGGAAGCATAGAAGAGAATATAAAAGTTTCATTTAAGAAATGTGGATGAAAGCAATTTTTTCCCTAACCCCTATTCATAGAATAATAGAGGAATGGAGGCGGGAGGTAATTGCGGAAGTCATCTGTTCATCTCTTTTCCACCGTATATGTAGTTCTAAATTAAAACCTCATTCTTAGCAATCTGTGGAGGGAGATCTTTTCTCCTTTCTCACGCTCTGTCACATGCTGGTGCAGTTACTACTTTCTGGAAATGGTCCTGCCAGTAGTAAGGTCCGTGGGCTCCTCTTCTCTTCCCAGAGGAAGGTGGAGAGAGGCCAGCACTCACTGAGTGTTTGCTCAGTGACGTCTGCTGTTCAGTGGCTTTCACAAAACAAGTACTGAGTTATTAGAGCCCTTCTCCATCTTTTTGATAGGTGATGAAACTGATGTTTGTTAAGGTTCAGTAATTTCCCAGTCACGCATACAGTAAAGGGATGACTCATAGCTTTAAGCTCAGTCTGGCTCAGTGGATTTTGTCCGGCGGTGTGGGCTGGGCACAGTGACTTGTGAGGAGGCAGGAAATGGCCTCAAGGTCCTGGAGGCTTGCTGCTGTTGAGCCTTGATGGCTCCAGCCTTTTTTCTTGGACACTTTGTTTCCATTGGATTATTTGGAACCTTTTATCTGAATGCATCAAAATTCACTGTATTCAGAAGTAAACACGTGTTATTTTTAGCTCCTATCTCAGAATTCACCTTTATGAACTTTAATTGTTAAAAAAGGATTACTTTATGCAGCGACACGTGTCAGACACCCCCTAAGGAACATGGATGGCAATGTGGAACGTATTCCATATACAGGACTGGAATTTGTTTTACAAAATTTCCTCTTCCCAGGAGACCATAATTTTCTGATTCTGGAAGTAGTTCCTAATAGAGATGTAACTCATACCTAAGACGTGACAAGCATGCCAACACATCCCCCTTTAGGTGCCAGGGGAGAGACTGCACTTGGAGTATGTCCACCGGTTGCTGGGATAGAGTAAGGGTCACTGACTTGTTTTAGCGGTTGTGTAACTGCTCCTTCAGTGGTTTCTAAGTTTCATGTGGCTAACTGATTTAATCCATTTGATTGGTGAATTACTCTTTTTGGTAGAGACAAGCATGTCATGTTCATTTTACATCATCTGAGATGATGTGTATGGAGGGTTAATAGTATTTCTTACACATTAAATATCAGAATTATCAGCAAGCCTCAAATGATAAGACTATATCCTGATTACTCTCTAGGATCTTGTAATGGTTGGCATTTCCGCCCACCACCTAGGGGAATCACAAGCAGCGAGGAATATACTTTGTGTAAAAGGTAACGTGAATTTTTTTTTTAAACCAATGACATATCTTTATTCAAAGGATAGTTAATTTTCCTTCACTTTTTGAAAATAATTCAAATTTAAAGAAGATAAAGGAAGTGAAGGAAGAAGTATAATGATTGAGTAAAATGGTTTATTTTCAGTTTGAAACAGAAGCCATAATGGTCATTATCATTAAATAATAAAAATCAAAACCATATTGATGATCCTTCTTTTAATTATAAAGAACAATGATCTAAATGGAAATTGTTAAGACTTTTGTCATACCAGTTGGAATAATATGACTTAATTACTGGTCTCTTGTTTATGTGAAATTTGCCTAACCTAAATTATGATGATTTAAACTGAAGTTACCTTATATAAACTGAAATAGAGCATAAAATAGATAAATGTTGAATTATTTTGATAACTTTTCTAAGAAAAAAGAAAATCTATTACCTTCACATAATCTTATATAGAATTTATGAGTAGTTTATATTTGAAGGGCTAACCTTTCAAAATTTAGTGATTGTATGTTAAGGTAGAATTATTAAAGTCACATCAGAAGGTTCTTTTTATAAGAACTAGTGACTAGTGGTTTTTTAGATACAAGTTCTAATTACTCTAGATTACTTTTGATAATGAAGGAAATTTGATATGTAGTTTTGATTTTATAGTAGAAATAAAGAAACTGAGAGGTAAATTTGAAGATTCTGGTGGCAGAGAGGTAGGACACAATCTGATGCAAAGGACATATAAGAAATTTTGTAGTCCAGATAGAGTATCAAGCCTTCCATCTTTAGGGAAATAATTTAAAGCAATAGGAAAACAAATATTTGGCTCATTAAGATATACTAAAGAGAAAAAAATGCATGATTTTAAATGTCTTATATGAAGCATATGAGAACTTAATAGCATACTTTAAGTTCAAATACTTTGTGTATCATCAAAAAAAAGCTTTAAACACACTTGTCTTTTCAAGTAGGATGAGCCACTTGATGGTTCATTTTGTATTTTGTAATGTCCATATTTTTCCAATTGAAAAATTATCTAAAACATAGCATCCTTTTTAACCCATTGCTATTTATAACTTGATTTTCATTTTTTTTCTTTCAGAAGATCTTTCATTAATTTTGTAATGTTTCAATTGTTTAAAAACTGGCTGGATCTCTTATTTCATAGAGTATTTTAGACTTAAAGTTACTGATCAGTCTTGCATTTTTATCTGTTTTGACCATCAAATTGTCAGTTGAATTTTCTGAGTCATAAATGTTGAGAAATCATTAACTATATATCCTTTAAAATGGACATTTGTGAATTTACCCATTGAAGAACTTAATCTATTGAAATAATTAAGATTCTTATATAAAACTTTTATTCTTAATTTATTTAAAACTTAAAGCAAATTAATATAGTCCAGTATTTTCAGTGAAATATAGGTAATAGTAATGTAGAGAAGAGTGAAGGGATTACATTTGAAGGTGAAACGTAGAAGTCTTGAAATGTTAATTCAGTGACATATTTTATTTTTTTCCAGAACAAAATTCCTAGGATGTGGAAAATTTTCTGTAGGTCCTTTCAGTTTAGGAAGTAGGGCATACCTGTGCTTGACAAACTAATCCACTCGATGTCAGTGTTGCTTTAGAGAAACTGCTCTAGGAGGAATTGTCTAAGAGAGTTGTTTTATCACGAAGGAGCCTACCTTTTCAATGCCCATTTTTGTGGGTGGGGATGGTTATGAACATGTTCTGCTTTGTCGCCCCTTATTCCAGAGAAAGAGGTCAGTGCATGTTGGTGGGAGAGGGGTTGCTGCTTCATTAACTGTTGTGAATGTTCTCTAACCTCTTCTTCCTCCTCTGTGATAAACAAACCCTTTCAGGAGATGAAGTTTTGTTTTTGTTATTGAAGAGACGGAGGGCAAATGCTGGAAGTTTATCTTTTAAATGGTCCAACAAAGTATATGATAAAACAGTCTTTCCTGTTCTACTTAGATTTTTAGAGCAAGGAATCTGTAGGTATGGTGCGCAGTGTACTTCAGCACATTCCCAGGAAGAACTAGCAGAATGGCAGAAAAGATATGCTTCACGGTTGATAAAATTGAAACAGCAAAATGAGAATAAACAGCTCTCAGGCAGTTACATGGAAACCTTGATAGAAAAGTGGATGAATTCATTATCTCCTGAGAAAGTGGTGAGGAAAATAAACTGCATTTTTTTTGTTTGTTTGTTTTAAACAGTGACCTTGTTTGAATCTTGACTTTATTTCATGCTGTGTATTGGTTTATATCCCTATCCTCTATGAAACACTTGATTCTTGATAAAGTGTTTTGGTAGCAAAAGTAGACCCATTTACTAAAATAAAGAGCAGAACTAAGCCATTTGTTTGGAGACTTGCAGGAATTATATTAACTTGTCTTCATTCAGGGAGTTTTTACTGCCATTTTGTTGTTGTTGTTATTGTTAGTTTTCTTATGTCTCTTAGTTTAGCTTTATTTTATTTTGTACTTATAAAAATAACTGAGAATTAATGTATAAAGTACCTTGCTTTGTAAACAGTTCCATCAGCATCTTTACCGTTGACATTTATTTACCATGCCAAAGCGTCTGTGTTCTTAGGAATGAGAGCATAACGGGACTTGCTCTCTGCTTTCAGCTCAGTGAGTGTGTGGAAGGAGTGAAGGTGGAGCATGACCCCGGTCTGTCAGTCACCGTCAACACCAAAAAGTCCCACCAGACCTGGACCTTCGCTCTCACCTGTAAGGTATGAGCTTTGTGACAGTTAAGCAGTGTGAATTGCTTTCCATTTTCTTAGAGTTTTATGGACCTTTAAATGTGTATATTGAAAGAGCATTGAAAATTATGTAGGTTCTATATTATAATAAAGTGTATTTCTGTATTTTGATCATCAAGGTTATATATATATATTTTTTGAGATTTTTGAGATAAAATCTTTGTAGATACTGAGATACTTGCTTATTTATTTATTTGATGAAGATATATTTGACATGTTGTCTTCCAAACTTGAAACGTAGGATGGGGTTCATGGCTTGTAGTTAAGTATTTAAAAGTTGAACTGTTTAATCTGGCAGTTCTAAACTATTGAAACAACAACTTGTTTTTATTTTTGATTTTGTGAAATCACAAACTCTGTGATAACAGATTTTTTATTTGAGGCATTTTCTGCAGTGCTTCCTATCTTGAATTATAATGTTTAAAGTTTAAGAATGAAGCAAAGTAAACAATTTCTGTTAATATGTGCAGTGGAAAAGTTTTGTGTACTTTTTTGTAATGTTTCCTCCACTGTACCATCTGTATCTTGGGATGAAAAGTCTGGGAACATTTGGCTTCAGCCGTGAACCCGATCAAGTGCTTTCAGAAGTAATTGCTCTCCTGTGAAGACTTTTTACTTGAGGCCAAGGGATGGAAAATTGGAGGTGATGGTGGTACAGGGTGAAAGCGTTTGACACAGTGAAGGATGAATGTATCGCAGAAAGCAGGGAGGCTAGAAATGTGGTGTGAATATATCGTTTTTAGAAATGGCAACCTTATTGAGATATAATTGACATCATAAATATATCATTTTAACAAACGATTTTTTTTAACCATTCTGATTTTTTTTCTTAAATGGCTTATGAGTACAATTTGTGTTTTTAATATAGTATCTTAGAAGCATGGGAAAGTAAAAGTCCCTTATGGAAATATTTTCATTGAAGAGCCCAATTACAACTGGATTTTTCAACCCCTTGTACTCAATGAATTATTTTAACTTCCTTGTAGCCTGCAAGAATGCTGTGTCGTGTAGCATTGCTTTATGATGCTCATCGTCCTCATTTTAGTATCATTGCAATATCTGCCGGAGATAGTACTACCCAGGTATCACAAGAAGTCCCAGAAAACTGTCAAGAATGGATAGGAGGGAAGATGGCCCCAAATGGATTAGATCATTACGTGTATAAAGTCGGGATAGCATTTAACACAGAAATATTTGGAACTTTTCGCCAAACCATAGTTTTCGACTTTGGATTGGAACCAGTACTCATGCAAAGAGTAATGATTGATGCAGCTTCTACAGAAGGTAATATTTAGACTTTTTCCCCCTGATACTATGTATTAAAAGGCACTATAACAACATTAAAAGATATGTATTGGCCCCTAAATATTCCATGGATAGGAAGGGAATAGGAAGGAAAAAGATCCCAAGTTCTTTGACTCATTGACTGTGTGATGGAATTAGAATGTTTGCATTATACCCTGGTCACTTTATACAGTCATCAGGCAAAGCTTGCTTTGAGGTTCCCCAGACTGGTATGAGTAGGTGATCAGGTCTCTTTTTGGTCTGCCAACTTCATTGGTTGATTTTATTCAGCACAGTAAAACCTTTCAGTATTAATTTGGGTAGAATATAATTTTAATGGTAATTGTGAATACACCTACAGTGTCTATTTCCATGTTCTACTGACGGTCCAGTTAACTTTGTTCATAGTAGTACATTACCTGTGGAAGAAAAGTCCTAAATACTAGCTTTCATAAGTTGATTTCACTAGTATAAAGGAGACCAAGGTGCCTTTACTAGGATCTGCTTCGTAGTCTTGGGAAGAGGTCCTGGTTTCAATATGTAGGCACCTGTGGAGATGATGAATTACTGTGTAAATTGTCTATTACTGCCTCAACTTAAATTTTATGCCAAGATCCAGCTGGATAAGGGAAGGGCGTGTTAGTCTACATTTCTTTGGCTCTTGGTTGGATTTGGTGGTGGTTTAGTCACTAAGTCGTGTCTGACTTTTTGAGATCCTGTGGACCGTAGCCCCCCAGGCTCCTCTGTCTGGGGATTTCCCAGGCATGAATCCTGGAGTGGGTGGCCATTTCCTTTTCCAGGGGATCTTCCTGACTCAGGGATTGAACCCACATCTTCTGCATTGCAGGTGGATTCTTTACTGCTGAGCCACCAGGGAAGCCCCATATGAATTAAAAAAAATTTGTGGAGGGGAGTGGTTAAAGATGTGCTTCTCACAAATTTGTGGAAAAGGACATTTACAGAAAAAGAAAGTTAGTGACTTTTCCCCTTGCTTAGAACACAAACTGTTTTATACACTTTATACCTCAACTTTAAGTAATGAAAGATTTTTGCTTAACAAAATTGATTTGGAATTCTGCTTTGAATATCTGGAAGCTATATGTTGGAAATTAATTCTTACATTTAAATTTGAAAACTTGATATTATTCATTACTTTCAGTCTAGCAATATATATTAACATTAGCATTAAAAGTTAGTATGTCTTAAAAATTATCTCCAGCTGTCAAAGTTGTTGGTAAATTAAAGACATGTTTATATATATAATATACACACACACATAATTATACATATATAAATATATAATAGAAAATTATAGGAAATTTAATATAAAAATAGATTTTAAAATTATTAAAAATAATTAAAAATAAATTTTAAAATTTAAAACTGTAGGAAAATTAATAGAAAAATAGATTTCAAAATAGTTTAATTGTCAATAAATACTAAATATAACTGAGTAGAAGCATGTAAAAAGTGTGAGGTGCTCCTGTGTTGTTACTCCACTGTTTTAACTTTTCATTAGCCTCATTAAGAGAACAGACAACATACATAAGCTAAGAAATGTTCATCTTACCTCTGTGTAGCTGTCTTAGTGAAAGGAATGATGTTGGAAAGGATAGCTGAAATCCTAGTGTGGGTTTCCTTTGGGATTTTGTTTTATTAAAGCCACAGACCCAGATGTTTTCTAACGAAGAGTGTTGTGTCCGGTTCTGGAATTAGGAATCATTTCATCTCATTCTTTTTAAGAACTAGATAAATATACTTGTTTTTAATAAATTCCACGTTTAACATGCATTTATGTTAAACCCCTTCACCCCTTGTGCTGAGTGCAAAGAACTCTGGATTTTTTCCTCCTTACTTCTTATCTTACCCACTGTCCAGGTTTTGTTAAGGATAATTTTGCAAGTCTGCTGTACTACATACTTCAAGAGAAAACGGACCAACCCTTTGGATACTTTATTAGAATAGTAACTATACGGCTGAAATGAGAGCATTTGCTGTTCACAGTAATCAGAGGGGTGAGGGAAGTTGGGTAGCAAATCTTGCGTCCCACTGGTTGACTCCAGCCTTGAATTCTATTTTTGATAGTAGCAGTTCTTCCCTTATGTTATCTTCAGGAAATTAGGTATGTTCTAACTATCTTTAAGTTTTTCTTACGAATTTCTCTTAAAATACTTGTGTAGCTTCTACCCATCATATCTCAGGGTAACAAGTTCCATAGGTTTATAATTTGTCAGGATTTCAGGTGTATTATTATAGAAGTTGGTTAATAAGGCAGCATTAAACTCTTCCTAAGTGATTTTATGAATATTGATTCTAACCTGTTCACGTTTCATCTTCCCAGAATTGCTTTCTTTTTTTTAGCCCGATCTAGATTAAAGAAACGGAGAAGGCAATGGCAACCCACTCCAGTACTCTTGCCTGGAAAATCCCATGGGTGGAGGAGCCTGGTAGGCTGCAGTCCATGGGGTCGCATCGAGTCGGACATGACTGAGTGACTTCACTTTCACTCTTCACTTTTCATGCATTGGAGAAGGAAATGGCAACCCACTTCAGTGTTCTTGCCTGGAGAATCCCAGGGACGGCGGAGCCTGGTGGACTGCCGTCTGTGGGGCCGCACAGAGTCGGACACGACTGAAGCGCCGCAGCAGCAGCAGATTGAAGAAAAGTACTTAATTATCGAGAATGAACTGGTTCAGGCCCCCCTGGGTGCTGCACACACCTGGGTTAGATGTTGGCAGGTGTGCGTGTGTGTGCACATGGGATGAAATGAGCCCCAGGAGTGGTTGTGTCCAGAGTCCCCAGAGGGAGCCTCAGCTTCTTCCTGTTTGAAGAGGAGCTCTTAGTACCTAATGGCCTTTAAAGGTCATTAAATGGAAATTAAACAAGTTTAATTTAAAGAAGCTTTTTACTGCTGAGAGGACTGGAGGCAGAATTTTGTTTTAAGACCAACATGACTAGGGAAACAGAAGTGGTTCTTGCAGGAGATTCCTCAGTAGTCGCTGGCCCGGCTCATATTGGACACCTGAGTTAATGGCCGAGATCCATTGTTTGTGGACTTTATCTGATGCCGGCACGCAAGGATTTTCTCAAGATTGTTCTTTCTGCTTCCCTAGTTCTCCTCTCTTCTGTATTGTATTTACAGTTAGTAAAAAGAGGGAATAAAAGTTAACATTGTTTTGGATTTGTTTTGAAATTCTTGTATCTTCCTGCTGAAGATACTCATTTTAAAAATTTCATAAAATCATGGCACTAAATAGATAAAATGAGAAAAACAAATACTATTTCTCACGGCACTTTTACCAAAAAGCCTGAATACTTTTAGCCCAGGGTGGAATGATTTTCTGTATAATTTGCTTTATATATTAAATAGGTAATACAAAAAGTTTTTTTTAGAGGAAAGTTGTACCATTTTAGTTTTGTTTTTATCCTAGTTACTTAAATGTGAAGAATAGTGACTTTTTAAAGAATGGGAATATAATATTGATATAGGCATAGTCTGAATCCATTCCTTATTTAAAATAAATTTATGAAGTATAATTTCCCTATGCCAAAAGAATACACATCCTTTTATTATATACTGAATTGCTCAGCACTACGCAGAGTTTAGTTTGTTTTTTTTGAGGGCTGGTTATTTGGGTTGTCACTGTGCCATTTGTATTTCTCCTTTTGACTTTTGATTAAGGAAGAAAAGTAAGTACATTATTGCTATTTGGTTAATAGTATTTGATCTTT
Organism: Bison bison bison; assembly: GCF_000754665.1. Taxonomy (NCBI): domain Eukaryota; kingdom Metazoa; phylum Chordata; class Mammalia; order Artiodactyla; family Bovidae; genus Bison; species Bison bison. The sequence continues at coordinate 201,201 of NW_011494943.1, forward strand.
AGTATTTGATCTTTAGTGACATGGAATAGTCTTGTTTTAGGAATGTTGGCATTTGTATAATTTAAATATCTTTTATAGCTGTGCTCTAATGAATGAGTAGGAAAGGCCCAATATTAGAGTGATTTAGGATGAAAATGCAGTTAGTTTACTTTATGAAACTTTTGCTTTTGAGGCTATTGCAAAAACTGACCGTCATTGTCTCTTCCAGAGTATTTTTAAAATGCAAAATTTCCATGAGAAAACCATCTTTGTATCCTGATGGTTATACTAGTGTTTATGTCGCTGTTTGGTGAATAAGAAAACTTGGTTCCAAGGAACAGAGACTAGAAATTAGGACTTTTCCATTTTAATCTTTAAAGATAATTAGGATGAACTATTTTCTAATATTGAGAAATTTCTCTTGGAGGAGGATTATACTTACATGTTTATAATTTATATATAGCATTTTAATATAGTAAAAGCTCTCACTAAGCAATACAAGACAATTATACAGTCTGCTGTCATTTCATAGATAGCACAGGTTAACTTTGTACTTTGGAGACTAATCTCTGTTTAAACTTGTTATTATTTCTTCCTGAAATTTTAATAAGTTGCAAGACCATCTTTCCAATTATATTATATAAAAACTGGGTCTTAGCCCAGTGAGTTGGTCAGGTTTCACAGTGAAGGTGTCTGCGTCCCACCCAGCAGACGGCTGAGACGCACACACAGGGAGCCTGACAGGCTCAGAGTTACCTTGCGACACATCTTGCCCTGTGCTGCATTCTCCCTAGAGCTGGCGACCTCGAACAGCCGTTCATTTTTACATTGTGCCCTAGTCACCGTGCAATTTAACTGAGACTAAACTGGATTTTTCTGAAATGGCATTTGAATAGTACATTATACCATGATTTAATGTGCAGTTTAATGTGGGAAAAAGACACAAAAGGTTTTTGTTTGTTGTAGATTGATTTTCAGAGGGTTTCACTGTGCTTTACCACACAAGATTTAACCTCTCACAGTTTTCTAATCTTTTTCTATAATGGGGCAGGTATTGCTGGTAGGAGGAGAAAAGTGATTATCACCTAATAAAAATTTGTCTTATGAAAGATTTACCATGCTTTCTTTCTGCAGATCAGATTTCTCTTCACTGAAGAGTTAAATTCTAAATTCTGCTCTGTATTTTTAAAATGTTAATAACTATTTCTGGTGTGTCCCAGCCTGAGGTAGAGAAGAATATTTTTTACATGTATTCCAATTTATGTTATTTTGTTAATCTAGACCAAAAAAAAAAAGATTTCTGATGTGGGAAAAATACTCTGTCAAATGGGGTTTTGTACTGTTTCATTTTTAAGAACTTTAGCTCTAGCATATAAAATTCTCATACCAAAATGCATAATGTATTACTTGAGAATTTTAATGTTGTGTTCCTTTATAAATGTGTTTTTTGTTTCCGTTTAGATCTTGAGTACCTGATGCATGCAAAACAACAGCTAGTAACTACAGCTAAACGTTGGGATTCTTCTTCTAAGACTATTGTAGATTTTGAACCTAATGAAACTACTGATTTGGAGAAGAGCCTTCTTATCAGATACCAAATTCCTCTCTCTGCTGACCAGCTGTTTACCCAGTCCGTTTTAGACAAATCATTGACCAAGACCAACTATCAGTCACGGTTGCATGACCTTCTTTATATTGAGGAGATAGCCCAGTATAAGGAAGTCAGCAAGTAAGTTACTTTAGAAACACTTTTCTTTCTTTCTTTTTCAAAATCTCCCCTTTGGATGGTATTGTTCATATTTAAATTAAGGAGGGGTGCCTTAATGAAGTCAGGTGGTGAACTGGCTGTTACTCAGTAGCTGTTCTTTAGCACTGTGCGTGAGCCTCTCCAGGCAAGCACTGTGCTCACCGTGGCGTCTCGTGTTCAGTGCCTCTTTGCGCTCCACATGACTCTGCGTGTTCTGGGAGTATGAGCGCATACATGGTCCTTGCTCTTCAGGAGCTTCCTCTCAGTGGTAGAGCAAACACTCAATGATTATTTTTTGAAAAATGTACAAAAACTGAAAGAGACCACATATTTTGAAAAGTAATCATGAGAGTCGTATCGAGGGAATTCATACTGGTTTCTTACATTTTAATTGTAAGGGTTGGACTGTGTAGGAACACCTCAGAGAGAGTGCAGGTTCAGTTCCAGGCCTCCGCAGTAAAGTGAATATTGCAGTAACGCCAGTCACGTGGATTTGTTGGTTTCCCAGTGCGCATAAGAGTTAGTGTAGTTAGCCCACACTATTCTGTAGGCTATTAAGTTAAATAGCATTATGTCTAAAAAAAATAACATATCATAAGTAAAAATCCTTTATTGCTAAAAATTGCTGACCATCTGGCAGGTCGTCGTCTTTTTTGCTCTGGGGGTCTTGCGTCAAGTGCTGATGGCTGCTGACGGGTCAGGGTGGTGGTTGCTGAAGGTTCGGGTGGCTGTGGCCATTTCTTAAAAGGCAACAGTGAAGTTTGCTGCATCAGTTAACTCTTCCTTTCATGAACAATTTCTCTGGAGCATGCAGTGCTTTCCGACAGCATTTTATCCACAGTTAGAACTTTCAAAATTGGAGTTAGTCCTCTCAGACCCTGCCACTGCTTTATCAGCTGAGTTTATGTCATATTCTAAATCCTCTGTTGTCATTTTAACAGTCTTCACAGCCTCTTCACCAGGTGTAGATTCCATCTTAAACCACTTTCTTTGCTCGTCCATAAAAAGCAACTCCCAGCTGTTAAAGTTTTATCACAGTTTGCAGCAGTTCAGTCATGTCTTCAGGCTCCACTTCTTCTTTCCTTGCTGTTACTGCCACATCTGCAGCCCCTTCCTCCACTGAAGTCTTGAACCCCTCAGTCATCAGTCGTCAACCTCTCAGTCATCCCAACAAGACTGTGACTGATGCTGACATTTTGACCTCTTCCCGTGAATCGTGAATTTGCTTAATGGCATCCAGGATGGTGAATCCTTGACAGGTTTCCAGTTTATTTTGCTGAGATCTGTCAGAGGAGTCACTGTCTATGGCAGCCTTAACCTCCCAGAATGTATTTCTTAAAGAGGGAGACTTGGAAGTCGAAATTACTCCTTGATCCATGAGCTTTAGAATGGATCTGTGTTGGCAGAATGGATCAGCATTAGTCGTGTTGTTCATCTCCATCAGACCTCTCGGGTGACCAGGTGCATTGTCAGTGAGCAGTAGTATTTTGAAAGGAATCCTGTTTGCTGAGCAGATCTCAACAGTGGGCTTAAAATATTTAGTAAACTATATTGTAAACATATGTGCCATCATTCAGGCTTTGTTGTCCCATTTATAGAGCATAGGTGGAGTAGATTTAGCATAATTCTTAAGGGCCTTAGGGTTTTTGGAATGATAAGTGAACATTGGCTTCAACTTAAAGCCATCAAATGCGTTAGCCCATAATGAGATTCAGCCTGCTCTTTGAAGCCAGGCATGGACTTCTCTCTGACTCTACAGTCCCAGGCAGAGTCTCCTTCTGAGAGAAGGCTGTTCCATCTACACTGAGAGTCTGCTGGTTGGTGCGGTCACCTGCATTAATTATCTGAGCTCCATCTTCTGGGTGACTTGTTACAGCCTTTATATCAACGTTTGCTGCTTTACCTTGTACTTTTACGTTAGAGATGGTTTCTTTCTTAAACCTCATGAACCAAACTCTGCTAGCTTCCAGGTTTTCTTCTGTGATTTCCTCCCTCTCTCAATTCAGTTCAGTTCAGTTCCTCAGTCGTGCCCAGCTCTTTGCGACTCCTCGGACTGCAGCACGCCAGGCCTCCCTGTCCATCACCAACTCCCGGAGTTTACTCAAACTCATGTCCGTTGAGTCGGTGATGCCATCCAACCATCTCATCCTCTGTCGTCCCCTTCTCCTCCTGCCTTCAATCTTTCCCAGCATCAGGGTCTT
>NW_011494943.1:205227-217127 GCF_000754665.1 Bison bison bison
GTCGTCCCCTTCTCCTCCTGCCTTCAATCTTTCCCAGCATCAGGGTCTTTTCAAATGAGTCAGTTCTTCGCATCAGGTGGCCAAAGTATTGGAGTTTCAGCTTCAGCATCAGTCCTTCCAATGAATATTCAGGACTCATTTCCTTTAAGATGGACTGGTTGGATCTCCTTGCTGTCCATGGGAGTTCCTCTCTCAGCCTGTATATAATTGTCAGGGCTTATTCTGGATGAGGCTTTGGTTGAAGGGAGTGTTGTGGCTGGTATCACGTATCCAAACAACTAAAATTTTCTACGTATCAGCAATAAAGCTGTTTTTCATTTTTACCATTTGTGTGTTCACTGAAACATAATTTCTAATTTCCTTCAAGAACTTTTCCTCCACTTTCACAACTTTGGCTGACTGGTGCAAAAGGCCTAACTTTTGGCCTGTCTTAGCTTCAACAGGCTTTCTTCATTAAGCTTATGAATCATTTCTAGCTTTTGATTTAAAGTGAGAGACGTGACTCTTCCTTTCACTTGAGGCTGATTATAGGGTTATTAATTGGCCTAATTTCATTATTGTTGTGTGTCAGGGAGTAGGGGGCCTGAGGAGAGCAAGAGAGAGGGGGGAATGGCCAGGTGTGGGGTGGTCAGAACACACGCATTTGTCAACTGTTTGTTGTCTTGAATGGGTACATTTCGTGGCATCCCAAAACAGTTAAAGTAGTAACATCAAAGATCACCACCACACATGTAGTTATAGTGGAAAAGCTTGAAATACTGTGACAGCTACCAAAACGTTACACAGAGATATGTAATAAACAGTTGCTGGAACAAATGGTGCCCATAGCCTTGCTTGACTTAGGGGAACCGTAGACGTTCAATTTGTTTAGAAAAAAAAAAATGAAACAAAAGCAATATCTGCAAAGGACCATAAAGTGCAGTAAAATGACCTATGCCTGTGCTTTTTACATGATCACCTTAGAATTCCCTTTTTGAAAATAGGTTGAATGAAGCCTCTCAAGATTAGACAAAATGTATTTTGACTTGAGGCTGAATTTGATAGGTGTATATATATATATTTTTTTTAATTTTTTTAAGATAATTTTTTTCAAAGCAGTCCAGATATTAAGATTTCTTTTTATGTTACTTTTTAGTGTGAGATGTTTGGAGTTGATAAGAATAATGCTGCATTTCATTTAAGTTTTAAAATATGCTTCTGAGTTCTTTCAAGATTTTCTTTTTAACTTCTCTTGTCCTCAGCTACATATTGCTCTGCATTCCATAATGATTCCACCTTGAAGTGAAATCAGTTTCATTCTAAGATAAACATTTTCAAAAGAAATTGGCTTTGGCTGAAGCTGCTGTGTGCATGTGCATCAGAGTGTGTCATGGCCTGCTGGATCGAGGTGTTGGGAACGCTGACAGCCGGCAGAACAGGCCTGCTGCATGTTGCTCGCTGGGGCATTGTGTTGCAGTGGTTCAGGCCTCTACTGGTTCAGCCTGGCTTGGCCTCAGGAGCCCCAGGTGTTTTTTGACATATGACCTTGGTTGACTTTTGTTGTCATTTATTTAGTCAGCAATTGCACAAAAGGAAATTCACTATAGCTTTGAAGTTTTTTTTAAGTTACACTCAAGAGGGCTTCTCTAGTGGTTCAGACAGTGAAGAATCCGCCTGAAATGCGGGAGACCTGGATTCAATTCCTGAGTTGGGAAGATCCCTTGGAGAAGGGAACAGCTATACATTCCAGTATTCTGGCCTGGAGAATTCCATGGACTGTATAGTCCATGGGGTCGCAAAGAGTCAGACACGACTGAGTGACTTTTTCAAGAGGTTTAACTATTTTTAACACTGATGGAACCATATATCTTTTATCTTCTTGTTTAGGCGCTAAGTTGTGTCTGACTCTTTGCTACCCCAGCACACCAGGCTTCCCTGTCCTTCACTGTCTCCTGGAGTTTTCTCAGACTCATGTCCATTGAGTCAGTGATCCCATCTATCGATCTCATCCTCTGTCACCCCCTTCTCCTTTTGCCTTCAGTCTTTCCCAGCCTTAGGGTCTTTTCTCATGAGTCGGCTCTTCTTATAAGGTGGCCAAAGTATTGGAGCTTCAGCTTCACCATCAGTCCTTCCAGTGAATATTCTGGGTTAATTTACTTCCATGGGCTACTCTTCTGCCACTTCCAAAAATGTTAGAAATTCTGTAAGCTTTAAAGTTGATTTCAAAGTGTGGCGTGTAACAGTGGAAATATCTTTGCTAATTATAGGATGTATTTTATACTCTAGGTATTTGAGTTATTAAATCTCAAAAATGCATGTTATTTAAAATACTTAAAACTTACTAATGTCTTTTTAGTTTCAGCCTATTAACCTTTTAGAAAAATTAAGTATTGGTAACTGTTACTTTGAGAAGGTCTCTGATGTTTTCTTCTTGAACATAACAGTGAGTCTTTTGTGAGAGGAGCTTAGTACTTTTATTTTCTTAGTACTTTTATTTTCCAGTGCCTCTGCCTTAAGAGTTTTGTTGCAGGGCACAATTGAGTGTCATAAAAGAACCCTCTCACTGCTTTAAAACTGTGAGATTAATTTTTCATGCCTAAGTTGTGACCAAGTGTTTTGGGATGGCAGATTCTAAAACAGGTGTAACAGTAAGACTTTAAATATTACCCAAGTTAGTTGAGAAAATATCATACGGTTGTAAGAATTTGTTAGAGAATAATATAAAGTAGTTGAAATGGGAATATGGTGCCTTGGAAAAAGTCAGATTATTACAAACATGTACAATTAATTCAGTGAACAAAATTACTGAGTATTCAAAGTGTCAGGTTCTAGGCTGGTCTTTGCTGATTCTAATGCAAACAAGTTATGTTTCCTTGTCCCCCCAAAGCTTAAATGGCCTTTCAAGTCTGCTTTCTGGACTAGCTGGCATTTAAGCTGAATTTTGAAAAGCAGAATTGTCAGGTGGCAAAGTAGGACAAAGGTACTTAGTTTGAAGAAGCAGGATATGAGAATTAGAGCATAGAGTTTTGGGGGAAACTGCAAGTAGGTCATCGTAATTTTCATGGAGGGTGCTGTGTGGTGGAGTGGGGTTGGTGAGATAGAAAGCTGTTTAAACTTTACCCACAGAGCTGTGTATCATCAGACTTGCATTTTACAGAGATTCTCCAGTGGTGGTTTAGAGAATAGATTTGAAGCCAGAAGTTATGGAAGGAGTTTGTTACAGTCATCCAGGTTAGAAATGCTGACATGCAGATGATTAGGAAGAAGAGGAAATAACAGGGCCTGGTGATTATGTGGTGGGGAATGAAGGTTGGTGATAGAGACAAAGTCAAGGACAACTTTTGACTGGGACCCTAGGTAAATGGAGAGGGCAATGGCACCCCACTCCAGTACTCTTGCCTGGAGAATCCTGTGGAGTGAGGAGCCTGGTAGGCTGCAGTCCATGGGGTCACTAGGAGTCAGACACGACTGAGCACCTTCATTTTCACTTTTCACTTTCATGCACTGGAGAAGGAAATGGCAACCCACTCCAGTGTTCTTGCCTGGAGAATCCCAGGCACGGGGGAGCCTGGTGGGCTGCCATCTGTGGGGTTGCACAGAGTTGGACACGACTGAAGCAACTTAGCAGCAGCAGCTAGGTAAACAGTAACCTTATCTGGGCTGTGTGACACATGGGAGGGTTGGTGTATGGAAGCGTGCAGGGAGGTTGGGTGCAGAGTCTCTTCTGTTTGCACTGAGTTTGCAGAGCACGTAATCCAGGGTGCGTATTTGGCAGTTGGGTTTACAGCCCTGGGCTGAGACATCTTGGAGAGGATGACCTTGGTTGGTGAGAGGATGACCTCAGACAACACAAGAAGAGGGCAGGGTGGGTGGTGCCTAGTTGGGAGATCGAGGATCAGGCAGAAGGGCAGGAAGGGAACTCTGGAGAGTATGACTGGACAGAAGCCAGTGGGAGAAGCAGTTTAAAAGAAACGGAAAGTGGTTGCAAAGTAGTGATAATGAGAAACAAAGTCAGAAATGTGTTCATCACCTTTGGCAACATAGAGGTCATTTGTGAGTGAAGAATGGGCTGTAAGGAATCTCTTCTCTGAGGAAGTTCTAATGTTCACACATCTCAGTTATACGGATGATAAAAGCAAAGTAAAAATTTAACTTTATATGAAAAAACATGAATAACCTAAGGGTTCCTGTTCTTTTATAAAGCTTGTGCTCTGTTCTGCCTTGTTTTTAAGGGAGGTGAACGGGGATTGTGTGTAAGCTGGGCAGGGTGGCACACTTTTGTCTCACTTTCACTTTGTGACGTATTTTTATATGAATCTTCAGTGCACATTCCGGTCTTCAAAGAGTCAAATGTATCTGGATAACATGCAGTCTATTTCTTTAAATTATATCCTACTTTTCTAGTTTGGATCTAGTGGAATGGTGCATAGAGAATGAGAGAAATAGAATATGGCTTTCAGGAATCCCATGTATTCCGTGTACATATGTATGATCACACACTCAGCAAGTACTGCTAGAATTCATCTGATCCTGAAGAAAGCCATGTTACTAAATATTAAATTTATATTTATAATAAAACATTTTTATGTATTTTTTGTAGCTTTGAGTATATTGTAAGTGTATTTTAAAATAACTTATAATGGAGCTTATAAATACTGTGACTTACTACGTACACAAATAGCTGTTTTATTTTTCTTAAATATTTTATTATTGCTGTTTAAATACTTCTCTAACTACAGTTTTCTAACTTTAAAGTATATAAATGGAAATTCAGAATTTTAATATATTTTAATTAGAATTGATTTCCTAATATTGTAAACAATACAGATGTTTTTGTATAGTGAAATGTATAATGTTTTGGAAAAGGATCTTTCTTTCTTTTTCTTTAAGAATTTATAAGACATTCTGGACATCATGTATCCAAAAGAAGACCTGAACAGCAAACAGTTCCATACCACCACTAAAAAGTAGCCTTTCCACAAATGGGTGTATAGATTATAAAACAAGTAAATTTTTAAACCTTACTAAGAAAAAGAAAATGTTCCTATTGTTAACACTTTGTCTTCTCTCTCACAGCATCATTTCAGAATGGCAAAGAAGAGCTGTTAATTAATTTGAATCTTTCTTTCCCTTCGTCTTTCTTGCCTGTGGGTTAATTTTGCCTCTGTGTGCGTCTTGCACACACATGTTCTCTTTCATGCTCACATGTGCGCATGGAGTGGGAATGGGGGATAAGATAGATTTGGGCATGAGATCTGCCTCAGTGTAGGTGTGAGCAGAAATGTATTCTGGATGTTATTCATTAACAGTACTGGAAGTGAAATTTTATGGTTAGACTCTTTCAGTAAGAACTACTTAGCATCAGTTTAATCAAAGTCTGTTGTAGTTTCAACACATACATTTCATTCTGGCTTAGGTGATTTTAAAGTCTTGACTGTCTTACTGGTGTATTCAAACAGGCTTTCACATTAAATAGTATGTGACGTTTCATTTTATTAAAAAAAAATCTATCTTAGCTTCATATTAAATGCTCAGATTTAAAAACATGTGTATTCAATACAACTAACCATGCATTTTTGTAAACATGCAGAGTTTATTCATTCACTTAAAGTTTTGCTGTTTCCAGCTTGGGTTAAAGACAGAAAGAAAGTATATATAATTTGTAGCTCAGCAAAGTGTAATGGATAATTAAGTTTTAATTTTTCTGTTTATTTTTATTTTGTTTTATTCTTTTATTTAGTTTTAATGTTTTGAATATAAAAATGTTTAAATGTAAAAAATTTAAACTCATTTTTCTACTTCTGATTTAGGTTCAATCTTAAAGTGCAGTTGCAGATTCTAGCAAGCTTCATGCTCACTGGAGTTTCTGGAGGTGCAAAGTATGCTCAGAATGGACAACTTTTTGGTCGCTTTAAGCTTACTGAAACTCTTTCTGAAGATACTTTGGCTGGACGGCTGGTGATGACCAAAGTCAATGCTGTTTATTTATTACCAGTCCCTAAAGAAAAGTTAGTACAGACCCAGGGAACCAAAGAGAAGGTTTATGAAGCTACTATTGAAGAAAAAACAAAAGAATATATATTTTTAAGGATATCCAGGGAATGCTGTGAAGAACTTAATCTTCGGCCTGATTACGACACACAGGTATGTTTCGAGGAGTGGCGACTTCGCTGTGGTTGGTCTCCTTGTTGGCTGATACTCTTCTTCTGGTTTGATTTCCCTTTCTCTGCTGCAGCGAGAAGTACAGCTGTCTTGGAGTATTAATTCTGGTGGGTGGAGAATCAGACCTTTGGTGACTTTCAGAGAAAAATCGATTTTCTTTAAGTACAATCTGAAATGTTTCATTTTTATACATGGTCAAGCTTTCTGATTTCTGTTTTAAATCAGCAATGAAAAAGCAGTTTAAAGAGAAACTGAACTAGGTCCTGGGGCCGTTCTTATCTGAAGTTGTATCTGCTCTCGTGCTTTGTGTCTTTATGGATTTTTAGGTGAACTCTGCTCAGTCTGTCTGCCATATTTAAGTGGAAAGCTGCTTTTTTTTTAATATCTAAATATAGCATTTGGTGAATATTATTCGTTCATAGTAAATCAATACAGTGTCATAGGGTTGGTTTTAATCCTTGAGAGATGGTATTTCAGAGATGTTCTACTAATTTTGCCAAATATATTCTTCATAGAAATGGTGGAATCAGATAGCCTTTATTTAATGATTAAGTAATTAAGTGCCTCAGTTTCTTTAGTTGACAAATGAGGTTAATCATAGTATACACATCATTGGTGCTATGTGAAGTGAATATAACAGTGCCTGGTACTAAATAAAGCAAATATTACACATAAATAATTATGATTAGACAATGATGACACTTTAAAGGCATCTCTAAACTTGGCTCCTGTCAAAGGTTATCTCCACAGAGCATTCTAGCAAACTGAAAAATATCGGTGTTTACCTTAATGCTTTTTAAAGAACCTTTTTTTTTTGTATTTCAGGTTGAACTCCAGTTTCAGTTAAATCGATTACCCCTCTGTGAAATGCATTATGCGCTAGACAGGGTCAAGGACAATGGGGTTTTGTTTCCAGACATCACTATGGCTCCAACCATACCTTGGAGTCCCAACAGGTACAGTAAGCGATACCTCGTTCAGGAGGTTATGTTAATATTAAACTGAATATCTATATCAAGTAACTCAAGCATGTTTGTAAGAAAATTTCCATATGTTCTTCAAGAGACATGTTCTTAGTTGAGAAAAGAGAGTGCAGAAACGCTTAGAATAAAGCATTTGAAGTTCCTCATCTGTTCTCTTCACTTTCCCTCAGAGTCTTAATGAGTTCTTTTGCTTTTCTCAACAGATGTAATTTGATTGATTGATGCCACGCAATTTAGGAATATTTCTGAGTAGAGGTTGAATAGGAAATCCAGGGCCTTTTTAAAAGTAGTTCAAAGAATTAATATAAAATGATTTTTGAATATGAAATACATTTTTGTAATTTAAGAAAAAATGGAGGATGTATTATAGAAGATGCTATAAAATTAATCATTGTGTAAATATTTTTCTGCTTAACTCTCTTTACACATTGTTACATGTAATTAAATATGACCCTTCTGTTTGTCTCCAGATGGACTGCAGTGGATGCCCTAGGCCTGCATCTTCTTTTCACTCTCTCCCTGGTTTATCCTCTTAGCCCCCACCCAGGCTCAGCTCACTCCACGTTTCTTTAAAATCTCAGTGGCTGTACAAAATGGGTTATTTTTTTCATCACTTGTGTCAATCCAGCCATGGGAGGGGGCCCTGCTCCGTCTCTGACAGAGGCTCTGGTTATCTTTAATAAGTGATTTCCAAGGTCACCCTCAGTGTTGACAGGAGCTGGCAGACAGGGAAGCATGAGCAAAGAGGATCACGGGGGAGGTTTGTATGGGCCAGGCCTAGACGTGACTTACATCATTTTCCCTCACATTCGTCTCTTCTGGTCCTAAAAACAGAAAAAAGCAAAATACACCTTACGGCACAAAATCCACGTCACTTCTCCCTGCTCTCACTGACTCCTGCTACCCCTTCCCTGTGTTTCTTTTTATCGCCAACATTCTTGAGTGGAAACAATCAGCCTGGTTCTGGCATTCTTATTTACCCATCCTGTAATCTCTGTTCTCTACTTTCTCACTCTCCTGAGAGCAGTCAGAGATCTGCCAGTTGTAAAAACCCCTGACATCTTACCTTTCTAGCTCTCATGTGATTGGCTTCTCTGCATCCTTTCTCCTCTCTGTCTGTAGACCAGTGCATATTTAGAGCTGCACTATTTTGGTAGCCTTCAAGCTGATCGTCAGTCCCGCTAGTTCTGTGGGCTAACCCACATATTTCTTTCTTCCAAAGTTGTTTTGCTAAAATAATCATTTCATTTCATTACATACACACCCCTGAAGGCATCTCCTTCATATGTGGATAAAATCTGAACATCCTAATACAAAACTTTGATTATGTGTCTCATCGACAGTGCTTTCCAACAGTATCTTTTCAGATTTCTTACAGTTTTTCCTACTTTACTCTCCCTTTCTTCCTCTAAATCCTCATGTACTAGCCATATTGAATTACCTTGATGTTTGTTCAGTTTGCCCTGCACTTACTTGCTTCCTTATCTTTAAAAAAAAGACCTTAAAAAAAAAAAACTGGTAAAATCTACGTAAGACTTATCTTAACCATTTTTAAGTGTATAGTTCAAGAGTGCTAACTATATTCACAGTGTTTATAATCTCCAGAACTTTCTCACCTTGTAAAACTGAGACTTCATGCTCATTAAACTCTATGTTTCCCCCTCCCCAGCCCTGTGTTCTAGCTCTGCTTTTTTTCCTCCCTGAAACCATCTTTGCCCAGTATTGCTCTATTAGAGAATCTGTCTGTCCTTTAAGATTTAGTTCAGCTTAAGTGCTCTCTCCTAAAGAAAATGAACCTGACCTTTCCATTTCAGTATTTCAGCAGATACTTACTGATGCCTACTACGTGCTTGTTTCAGTCAGTTTTGTGCTTTCAAGCATAATTTTTCCAACGTTAATTTTTTCAGTTGTATACATTTCTGTTCTCATTAGACTCTGATCTTTTTAGAAGAGACTATATCTTATTTCTCTTTGAGTCTCCAGCATGGCCTTGCACATTATTAATATATGATACATTTAAGTTAATAAGAATATCATGTTTAAAGAAGAAAATTAGGATTTTAAATGTGAAGCCATACCAGTAAACTTTCAGGTGTTTCCTTGATATACTCACTTCTGAAAAATGTTTTGCATATAGCAGTATATTCAGGTACCACTGATGGTGTTAACTGCAACAGTAAGGAAAGGTCAAGTAGCAGAAAACTTTCAAGCAGGAAGAGAGTTCATATCACTATAATTTAAAAAGCAATTAAAATGTATCTGAGTCTAGGAGTTTTAAGAAACTGTTAGCTATTTAAAATCTTTTCTGGAATAAGATGAAATATGCAAAGATAAATGAAATTTAGAAATTATTCTTGAAGCTGTAGCCTATAAATTAATAATAACAATGCATTAGACCAGGAAAAAAAAGAACTTAATATTAAATTGGTTCAGGAAATAAAATGACGTTTAAATGAAGAGTAAATGGAGAGACTTTACATTTTTTTAATTGTGAAAATCAGAAGTTTTACCAGCATGTTTATTGTAAATCTTCTTCTTTATTAAGCAGGTGGTACAATAAATAAAGACAGTGTATTTTACTTATTGGCTTTCTATACATGTTCATTATTCATAACCAGAAACTAGAGAGACAACACATAATAAAATTTCTCATCTACTCTGAAGCATTTATTTACACTGAAACAATTGACAAATAGAATGGCCAATATAAATAAAACAAAAGATACCAACATATTTTAGAATTATACCTATAAATCTATCGTTAATCTCTTAGATTTTACTTAGGTATATATCGATAATCTAATATCTGTCTCATTAAAGTTCCCAAATTTGAGAGATGAGAGGATATTTTAAGAACATTCTTGTATTTTCAAAAGTGTGCTCTGGTCAAATAATATAATAATATCTTATTTTTCTGAAATCTTTAGAAAATATTATAGTAATAGAAGTCAGCATTAATTTTGCACTTGTTGCTCAACTGTTTTTCTTAACAGCTTGCATGCATTATCTCATTTCATCTTTAAAATATCTATCTGATGGAATGTGATTATCTCCATGTACAGATAAGGGAGCTCTTGAGGTGAGGCATCATAGAATCACAGTGGTTAGTATGGATGCAGGTAGCAGTTTGCTGAACTAACTGTGCCTTAAGCAAGTAGTAACTGAGACCCAGAGCTTGGTGGTCCAGGGCCAGCACAGGGGCTCAGCAGTGCCGTTGAGGATGAGGTCTCCCTTTCCTCTCCACTTAGACCAGAGTTGGGTCTCCAGAGACTGGAGAAAGGAGTATTCTTGCTGGCTAGGTTCACTAATCGAGGAGGTAGAGAAGGGTGCTGTGGATGGTTTGAGTGGGACCCGTTCCACAGTGTCTGCCACATAGATCAGATTTGGACTCAGTACTCAGCTAAAGCAATTTCCTTACTTACAGAAGATGGAGCATTGCTGGGTACTGGCAGAATTGTGAGTAAATAAATTGGATGAGAGAGTCCTTGAATTTTTAGTGAATTTCTTCTAGGAAATCTAGTGTCACTGGTCAGAGTCCTTTTGGTTTTTACTTAAAAAAAAAAAAATTGTAAATATCAGAAAAATAAGTAATGACATGCTTATATGGTTAAAATTTGTTTTCTGAGGTTTTACATTAGTAGAATTTGTTTGACATTTTCTATCATAATACATAGCATTTGTTATACTTTTTTAAAACTGAAAGAGTTAAGATTTTCCATAAATAGCTAGCTTCTGTTTTAAGTACAGTGTAGCCTCATAGAGTGGGAATTGTTCTGTCTAAACCGTGTTCTCCTATTTCAGGATTGTTTTGTAGGCATTGTGCAAAATTTCCAAGAGTCTCTTTGCACACCCTTCCTATTTTGGTTCACATCTTTCTCATTTTTACCATAGTTGCTGCAGTCTTTAGTACTTTGACTGTAGTTGTGAGAAAGAATGCTGTTGATTCTCCACTTAGTTTGATCCCTTTCAGCATCTGCTGTCCATTTAAATCTTCAAAATTAGCCAAGTCAGAGAAGTGACACTAATAAGATAGACCTCCTTAGAGAGCCATTTGTGCTGTCATGACAGGTGTCTCTGCCCTGAAGAATATGACACACCTGTCTTACTTTTGTGTTGGGAATATTAGAAAACATTTCATCTTGTTTGGCCTTAAACTGTTTTCTTTTTTAAATTATGAAAGTATGATAGTACATTTATAGGAAACTTGGAGAATACAGAACAAAGTTACATAAAGTTCTACTATAAAATTATTTTTTGGGTAGATGAATTAAGATTTTTAGTTGAAGTTTCAGTATCAAACTCTCAAAAATTATTAGAATGAATAGAAAAGTTAAAGGATATGATAGACCTAAAAAGCACCATGAACAAAACCTCTTATTTTCTAAATTAAGATCTTTATAAAAGTTTGATATCTCTTAATCAGTGACACACAGAGGTTTTTATTTTTCTTTTGTTTTAGATTTTACTGAGAAATCTTGCAGTGGTTTAGAATTTAAAAATTAGTTTTCCTTTGGCATTTAATTTGCTATGCAAAGAAACTGCTAATACATTATTACCAGAAAAAAAGTTTTCTGGTGCTTTTATGGAAGAGGGAAAGTACATTTCTGAGACATTACTGTCACTGTTTGAAGACGTGGCAGCAGCTCGACTAGAAGTGTGTTGTGATGTCTTCAGGTTAGTGATCAGAGTCTTGTGTGCCTGGAAAGGACAAGATGACTACAGGTGAATTCTGATCATCATAGTAAAATACCCTGTACTGACTCTGTTTGGGGAATT
>NW_011494943.1:217227-228299 GCF_000754665.1 Bison bison bison
TGTGGGATCTAGCTCCCTGACCAGGGATCGAACCTGGGCCCCCTGCACTGGGAGCTCAGAGTCTTAGCCACTGGACCACCAGGGAAGTCCCTGGGGAAGTTTTGACATGTAGTTTTAGAATAAGCATTTGGTGTTATAGGTGCTATGTTATTTCCGTATTTTTAATGGTTCATTGAAATTCAGGATACCTATATGTCGTGTTATGTTTAAAATAACTTAGATTTTAATTTTCTTTAGGCAATGGGACGAACAGTTGGATCCTCGGCTAAATGCAAAACAGAAAGAGGCTGTTCTGGCCATTACCACCCCACTTTCAATACAGTTGCCTCCTGTCCTCATCATCGGCCCATACGGGACGGGGAAAACATTCACTCTAGCTCAGGCCGTCAAGCACATTCTCCAGCAACAGGAGACCAGGTAAGATGGCCGTGCGCGTGCTCTGACCTCATCAGCAGGGCACAGCTCGTGTCCTTGTTGTGAAAACAGAGCAAGGGCTAGCAAGACAGTTTTCATCTTGCTTGTAAAGATTTTAAAAATAAAATTATAAAAAGACCCCAAAAGAGCCCACACTCGGACCCCAAAGCACTAAAATTTGAATTTTCTGAAAACATCTTGTTTTAAAAAATTGGTAACATAGAGAATGGTAGCTTTTAAATAGTCATCAAAATGCTGAGTCTGCTAAGAGTTGTGATAAATATTAGAGTTAAAAGGGTTGGGTTTTTAAAAAATAATTTTATATGATTTAAAAATAATTTGGGGGAAGTTGTCTCCTTTACAGCTTAGAGAGTAATTAAGCTTTAAGAATAATTGCCTAAAAGAGTAATTGAATATGTTAGAGGTTACTGAGTAGGTTGAGGGAAATGTATTATATTAAAATGGCCACTGCTTTTTTTTTGGTGTTATACTGCTTGAATAGTTTTGTGTTGTATCATTCTTTTTATTTGCACCATTTATTTCAGCAGGATTCTCATTTGCACCCATTCTAATAGTGCTGCTGATCTCTACATAAAGGATTATTTACATCCATATGTAGAAGCAGGCAATCCCCAGGCAAGACCTCTCAGGTATTTTTTTAAGGCTTATTATGTATCTGTATCATACTTTATTATTCTTAAGAAAAGGTGTCTATCAAGATTTCAGTAACATTGAGAAAACCAAAATCTTTAACTATGCATTGGCATTTGGAGGTTATGCCTTTTGAAGAAACTATTTAAGGAAAAGTTTTAAAATCTTTGACCATTCATTTCTTAAACATTAAGAGAAAGACATCCTTTTTTAAGTTTTGTATGTAAAGAAATGTTGTTACAATCTAAGCCAGTTTTGATGTGTTCCTCTAAAAACTACTATGACAAAATAATACATTTATGATTATACCAATTTTAATTAAATTTGTAGTATATTTTGCATGGCAGAGTAGTCATGCAGTGATAGTTCAGTATGGAAATAAAATTTTGACTGTGATCATGCAGGTAATTTAATAGTCACTATACATTAGAGAAGCTTGAAATTGAAGTGATTGCTGCAACAAAATGTAACTGACTGGTATTTACAACTCTTTGCTATCATTTAAGAGATAAACTGTCAAAGAAAATTCTAGGTTAATGTGGGTCCTCTAAGTGTGTATGGATATGAAATGTTCTTAAATACAGGATTGTGGGGGAATAAAATCCTTTTCTTCAGAAAACAATAAAGAGTCATTAAATGGTTATTTATTATACCATTTGCTTTCATTGTTATATGAATTAATATTTAGTTTTGCCATTTTACAAACTAATATGTCATGCCCTGTGTTGTTCAAATACAATTATTGTTTAAAAATTAATTTCTAACCACACTTTTGAATCATAATGCACTAACTTTTTATTTCTAGCTGAGCGTAGGCATGGAAAAATGAGGTTACACTATTTAATTCTTTAATAACCATAAGCAAAGCCATTTGAATGAGGTAACAATTCCATGAAGAAGAACAAAAGAGAAGAAAGTGGCCTGGCCTGTTAGCACAGGCGTTTACGCTGTGCTGTTCCTACTCTCAAGACGGATGAGAGAAGAGATCATTATTTTAAGTAAAATTCAGTTTTATTTGATAAGAAAATATCACATGCATACAATCACTATAAATGAAAATGTGGTATCTACCAGTGGATAAATTAATCAGTAACTAGTTTGCTTCATATTCTAATCTTTTTTAGCTCATAAGTGAAATTGAGTTAGCAATAGCATTTTTGCTATGCGTGTTCTTACTTCAGTGGAGAGAAGAGATTTTATTGTTGGTAGAGCTTGTGTGTGTGCTTATGTCTGTGTGTTTGTATATGTGTGTTATGTAGGAAGTGTGACAGTCTCACTTATCATTGTACTCGGCTTGGAAACAGTGGGGTGAAGGCCCCTCCACTCTCGGCTGACCCACCATAGGTCATTTGGCCTTGGGGGCATGACAGCTGTTGGTGATAAACACTGAAATCCATTAATTGACTAGCATTGTGTTTGGCTTTTCCTGTGTAAAATTATGTTTGATGAGTTATAATCCAACATATTCCAGTAGGGTGGCCAAGTACAGAAACTTGCCCTCTGGCAAAAGATACTTAAATGTATTTAAATAAAAATTTCATGTTATTTCATTTAGTAAGTGGAATAAAATAAGAAAAGGCTTGGCCTCCCCATTTATTTTGTTTATGTGGTCTTATATTTTCACCATAGTTTTATGTTGAGGAAAGATGTTGACTTGTGAATGTGTTTCCTAGAAAAGTTAGTACATTGAAATGTTAGAGTTTCTTAGGACCATCTGTTATAGCGAGTGTTAGTTGCTCAGTCATTTCCAACTCTTTGCGACCCCGTGGACTTTAGCCCACCGGAAATTCTCAATTCCCACCATGGAATTCTCCAGGCAAGAATATTGGAGTTGGTTGCCATTTCCTCCTCCAGGGGATCTTCCCGATCCAGGGATCGAACCTGGTCTCCTGTATTGCAGGCAGATTCTTTACTGTCTGAGCCACCTGGGAAGCCCAGTAATCATATTACGTGAGATTAATTAATGATATTCCTAATGGACAACAAATATGAGAGGTGTGGGAGCTAGAATAGAGAAAATTAGAATGGCTGAGCACTCTGGGGAGATCAGCTTTATCTGAGTTGTCCCAGGATTCAGGGGAGAGGACACCAGGGGACACTCATTGTCCACATATGACCTTGAAGATGTGTTGTCTGTGGAGTAAAAGTGACAGTGGCAACCTTGCCCTCTCACCCTGTAGTTTAGAGGGGCCTAGCACGCGCGATAAAGGCAGAGAACGGCCATAACGAGGAAGCAGTGAAAGCAGTGAATGTGTTTAAATATGCACACTTAGGGTTAAAACATATAAAATTCTATAGTTATCAGGAGTTGAGCTTAAATTGGGCTTCCCAGGTGGCGCTGCTGCTGCTGCTAAGTCGCTTCAGTCGTGTCCGACTCTGTGCAACCCCAGAGACGGCAGCCCCCCAGGCTCCCCCGTCCCTGGGATTCTCCAGGCAAGAACACTGGAGTGGGCTGCCATTTCCTTCTCCAGTGCGTGAAAGGGAAAAGTGAAAGCGAAGTCGCTCAGTCGTGTCCAACTCTTCGCGACCCCATGGACTGCAGCCCACCAGGCTCCTCCATCCATGGGATTTTCCAAGCAAGAGTACTGGAGTGGGGTGCCATCGCCTTCTCCACCCAGGTGGCACTAGTGGTAAAAAAAAAAACCCACCTGCCAATGCAGGAGCCATACAGTTTCACTCCCTGGGTCAGGAAGATGCCCTAGAGGAGGGCAAGGTGACCTATTGCAGTATTCTTGCCTGGAGAGTTCCACTGGACAGAGAAGCCTGGCGGGCTACAGTTTATGATGTCACAGTGTCAGACACAACTGAAACGACTTAGCACGCACTCACGACCTTAAATCGGAGAAGGCAGTGGCACCCCACTCCAGTCCTCTCGCCTGGAGAATCCCATGGACGGGGGAGCCTGGCAGGGTCGCACAGAGTCGGACACGACTGAGCGACTTCACTTTCACTTTTCACTTTCTTTTTTTTTTTCTTAGAGAGTAACTTCTTTTTTTTTTTTAATTTTATTTTTAAACTTTACATAATTGTATTAGTTTTGCCAAATACCAAAATGAATCCATCACAGGTATACATGTGCTCCCCATCCTGAACCCTCCTCCCTCCTCCCTCCCCATACCATCCCTCTGGGTCGTCCCAGTGCACTAGCCCCAAGCATCCCTATTGTGCATTGAACCTGGACTGGCATCTCGTTTCATACATGATATTTTACATGTTTCAATGCCGTTCTCCCAAATCTTCCCACCCTCTCCCTCTCCCACAGAGTCCATAAGACTGTTCCATACATCAGTGTCTCTTCTGCTGTCTCGTACACAGGGTTATTGTTATCATCTTTCTAAATTCCATATATATGCATTAGTATACTGTATTGGTGTTTTTCCTTCTGGCTTACTTCACTCTGTATAATAGGCTCCAGTTTCATCCACCTCATTAGAACTGATTCAAATGTATTCTTTTTAATGGCTGAGTAATACTCCATTGTGTATATGTACCACAGCTTTCTTATCCATTCATCTGCTGATGGACATCTAGGTTGCTTCCATGTCCTGGCTATTATAAACAGTGCTGCGATGAACATTGGGGTACACGTGTCTCTTTCCTTTCTGGTTTCCTCAGTGTGTATGCCCAGCAGTGGGATTGCTGGATCATAAGGCAGTTCTATTTCCAGTTTTTTAAGGAATCTCCACACTGTTCTCCATAGTGACTTTTCACTTTCATGCATTGGAGAAGGAAATGGCAACCCACTCCAGTGTTCTTGCCTGGAGAATCCCAGGGACGGGGGAGCCTGGTGGGCTGCAGTCCATGGGGTCACATAGAGTCAGACACGACTTAAGCGACTTAGCAGCAGCAGCAGCAGGACCTTAAATTATTTAGGAATGGAGGTTTTAGAATCTACTTTAATGACATTTAGTTTCAGTGTTTACTTGCTACTTTGTTAGAAGATTTTAAAATGGAATAGAAAGGAAAACATAGCTTGTTTCTATATATGGTTCTGAAGATCAGTATCTGATTCTGGCCGAGTTCTTACCTATTACATGAAGGCTATCTGTGGAGAAAGTGTAGTGTTTCCTGGACAGATATAAAATATTATTTTATAAAGATTTTTAAATAAATAGACCAGATCTTTCTGATTCTGTAGTATCTTAAGTAATAATATTTTGGGGGTATTCATTACATATGTATTGAATACATAAATAAAATTTCAGTGAATTGAAATAATATATTACCAGACAGTCTTTTGTTTTAAATTTCATTATAATTCTTGTGGGATGTGCAGACAGTTTGTTTCTAAAAATATGTAAATTGCTTAGTTGGTATCACTTTTACATTTTATACTATGAACTTGGAAGTGTCAGTTCTCCAGTTTTGAAAAATGTTGCTGCTGCTGCTAAGTCATGTCAGTCGTGTCCGACTCTGTGCAACCCCATAGACGGTAGCCCAGCAGTCTCCTCCGTCCCTGGGATTCTCCAGGCAAGAACACTGGAGTGGGTGAAAAATGTTGTTGGGTGTGTTTTAAATGATCTTCTAGATGGTGTCTGCCTTAGATGTTTCACAAAATGAAAGTACTGAGAAAAGATTTAAGTCTTTTTAAAGTTAGCCCTAGACTAACTTGTATTTTTCAGGAAAGAGGGCTGATGATCAAACTTTGTATTCTCACTAGCTTCAGCTTTGAGGACACTTTCCGGGGTAACTACAGAAAGTCAGTGTTGAGGCTCAGAGCTTCTATTTTTGTTCTGTCTTTGAGGAAGAAGCAATGCCTGGAGTTAGATCAGATAAATAATTTGAAAACTACTTTTTCAGTTTTATAATGAAGTGTTCATTTAAGAAGATATAGAAAAACATAAAGAAGAAAATAAAGATTATCTGTAATCTTACCAATCAGAGATAAATACTAACATTTTCGAGTTTAATTTCTGGTAATTTATATGCTTAAATACACACACTGAAGTTAATATTAATGGAGTTATAATTTTTAAGTGTTTTTATTCAGATAATTTGTAAAATTAGGTTTTTCATATATTTAAAAATAAATTCTGACTCGCTGATCTTAAATATTTTTTATTAAAGCCTAAAACATGTTTAAGATTTTTACATCTTTTAGGAATGATATTGGTTACTTTCACAGTCCTTCCTATCATAGTAATGTTTTTAAAATACATTACTTTACTTTCCTCTATTATAATTATAAATTAGGGACATTTATTAAATCCTTTTTTCTTTTTTGCTTTGCTTAAAAAAAAAGACAACCAGTTTTAATTGTTTCAAGGAGGGTTAGAACACATTTTAGAAGATCATGAGATTAGCGTTCGTACGTATTACATTTGAACTGCCTTTGAAACATTCTAGAAGAGACAGCTGTCAAATAGTTAGATATGCATCCTGGAGCTGAGGTGAGGTCATGGCTGAAGAGAGGAGTCATCAGGGTGGTCATTGGTAGTAATTGAAGGCTTGGGCCTGGGATGATAGGGGAGAGCGCTAAAGACTCAGCCTTGAGAAACCCCAGCAGGGGGAGCAGGAGGAAGGAGAGCAGGGGAGGCTGAGTCCTGGCAGCCGGGAGAAGAGGGCATTTCAGGAAGGACGCAGCCAGAGAGTGAGGTGCCACTGCAAGTGACTTGATGGGCCCGGAAAATGACCGCACAATTTACTGCCATGGCAGTGTACATTCCCTGACCGGACCCCACCATCACCTGAGTTCTCTCCTGCTTCATTGACTGCTGTTTCCCAGTCTCCCCCCTGCGCCTCTCCGTTGCCCGGTCTCCCCCCTGCGCCTCTCCATTGCCCAGTCTTCCCTGACGCCTCTCCATTGCCCAGTCTCCCCTCTGGGCCTCTCCGTTGCCCAGTCTCCCCACTGCGCCTCTCCATTGCCCAGTCTCCCCTCTGCGCCTCTCCATTGCCTGGTCTCCCCCTGCACCTCTCCTTGCCCAGTCTCTGCTTGTCGAGATGGTCCCTTGACCATTCTTCCAGCTAGTTTCCTTTCTAACTACTCTGTTCTCCAGGCGAGCTCTTCTAGTCTTCAGGTTTAACTCTATTGTATTTTCTCATCTAGGGCATTCTCCACCCTTACAAATGCCTTTGCTTGCTGGATATCTCTACTTGGGTGTCTGCTACTAAATATATTCAAGACTGAATTCTCACTTCCCACCCCAGACTTGTTCTTCCGTTTCATCACCACTGCCATGCATCTAGTTTCAAAGCCATGGAATCACCTTTCTCTTAAATGCCACATCTGGTATATCAGTAATCCTGTTAGTGCTCCTCTCAGAGTGTACAGTGCATCTGACCACTTTCACGTCTCTGTTGTTACCACCCTGCTTCACACATTTGGTTTCTCTTATCCAGGTCCTTAGCCTAGCCTCCTAACGGGCCTCCCTGCTGTGGTCCCTGCCCCTGCCTCTCATAGTCTGTGGTGTGGTGGAGCCGCTCGTGCTGGTTTGTGAGAGCCAGTCATGTGCATGTCTGCCCAGGTTCATGTTCAGTAGCATCATGTTGGTAGCTTGAAATGGGCCCTGATAGCGAGGTTTATAGCACAGATCAGGCCGTGCCCCCTGCGCCTGAGAGCTGACTGTGCAGCGTTTACCGGCACCCCGCTGTCCAGCCGTCTTCCCTGCCTCCGGAACGGTGTATTCTGTCTACAGAAACAGAGCAGTCCTTTAACAACATAAGTCATGTCACATGACATGTGCCTTGTTACAACTCTCCTATGGCTTTCAGTTAAAATCACAGTAAACCCAAAGTCTTTATGAAAGCTTGCAAGCCATGTGATTTGCCTCTGTACTGGGCTGTAGTGGATAGGTACCCAGTGGATCTTTGTGATGGTGTGAGTTAAGAGATGGGAGGAAGGTGGATGAGATGTTTCTATACCATCTTAGTAATCTGTTGCATGAGTCCTATTTATATTTTTGTTTTGCAATTAATAGAAGAGATGCTTTTAAGATTTTCTGGTTGTCCAGAATTTAAATTTATTTTTAAATCTCCAGAACTTTAGATAAAGATCTGCTTAAATATAGGTGTAAGACTGTATTCTAAAGTGAAAATGCAAGTAACTTTTGAAATCTCTTGTAAGTATGCAATTCATTGTTTTTTATTAGCATAGATAATTAAAATGTTATTTTTGTAAGATATTCCAGGGAAAAAAGTAATTGGAAATGTTTTCAATTAAAAAGAAAACCAATGCTTATGAAACCCTTTGTGTCATTCTGTTGTAAAATTAATCTGAACGCTTAAAATCATTTGATATTTTTCCTATCATAGTGTATGTACTTTCTGCTTCATTCTGGGGGAAGTCACCATTGTATGTTAAATTCTAATCCAGTAGACTGATAACAGTTATCAGATTTATTTGTTAAATTCCAGGTATTGTCTTAAAATGATACTCTCAGTATTTTGATAATCAGATACAGTAAGATGTAGATAAGTATAAACAGGACATGTTATCTTCTTTTATAGGGTATATTTCAGAAACCGCTGGGTGAAGACTGTCCACCCAGTTGTGCATCAGTACTGTTTGATCTCAAGCGCACATTCCACCTTTCAGATGCCACAGAAAGAAGATATTCTGAAACACCGAGTGGTGGTTGTTACATTGAACACTTCCCAGTACCTCTGTCAGCTGGACCTCGAACCTGGTATGCTGACTCCAGACCCAGAAAGAGTGACTGCACAGGGCTTCTGTGTTCAGTTTAGACCAGGCGTTGGCGTGTGGGCCATATCTGGCCTACTGTCTTAGTGAATAAAGTTTTATCGGATGGAACACAGTCGTGCCCACTCACTCCCTATATTTTCTTCGGACGCCTCTGTGCTTCAGCAGCGGAGCTGAATAGTCGCGACAGATGCACGGCTGGGGCCTGAGACGTCACTGTTGGCCTTCACACAGAAAGCATTACCCATCCCTGCTTCAGACATTTCAGTGGCTGTTACTTTGTCTTGTTCTCTGATTGATCAGATGGTATTTAATATTGATCACGTGAGAAATTCAAAGTTGGACAGCTTTTTTTTTTTTACAGTTTTCTCAAGTATATAATTTTAAAATACTTGTGCATTAATACAGTGTAGAGACAACAATTAGGATAGTTTTTTTGACATACTATTAAGATTATTATATTTAATTATAGGAACTATGTAAAATCAAATATAGAAAGTACAGATATAAGGTAACAAAAAGTTCTGATAAATATGGCAAAGCTTAACCATCAGAATGTGTGTCACTTTAAGATAGTTGCTTTGGAAGGACATTCATTTCTTGTTCTTATATTACAGTTGTCGACATTGCTCAACCCGTTTTTGCTCTCTCCTTTTGGAATTGCTTTCAGAGCCAGTACCAAGTTCTTTTCCATTTCTGAAAGGTAGAGACAGTTCCCTTCCCCTTGTATTCCTGGCACCTGGCCCAGGGCATAGGCACCTGGAGGCCCTTGATAAACCTCTGTTTATCTTAAAAAATGAACAATGGCCAAACTTTCTCTTTTGAAGGTAGATTTAATTTTAGAAAAGCTTCAAAATCTTTTGGAGACATGTCTGGTAAATAAGGTAGGTTATCAAACTGAGCAATACCATTAGGGGTATAAAAAAAGAGAGAGAGAGAGAGACGTGCCTCTCATGTAATGAGACTTATTTTTCTTGTGCACGCAGCTCATAGCTGGCTGGTGAGGGCAGTTACAAAAGCAGAGTTTCAAAAATGTTTTGAACAGTGGCTGCATCCATTGGAATGAGTTATATTTCCTCTCAACTGACTTCTTTGATGGAACAACACTTATTTGCAATGTAAATTTTGGTATGTTTATTTAACAATCAGTCTCATTACTTTATGATTATACTCTGCATATTTGCCACGTAAATTAAATACCCAAACCTCCTAAACAGTATAGTTTTGTGAAGAGTAAAGAATGGCTTTGAAGAGCAAGAGTGTAGTACATTTATTGGAAGTCAGCTACCTGATTTGTTTTTGGCATTGTTTATACTTTAATTCTCATGTCAACTCATGGAGGGTTATTTTAGACGCTAGACAACCAAGGCCCAGGCTAAATCAGTTTGACTAATTTAGGTTTCTTTTACTAGCTTAAGCTGTAGTATAACAATTTCAGGATTTATTCAATTCCTGATTTAAGCCTAACTATATTTAATTAAAAAGTTATCTAACAGAAACAGTAGATTTTTTTCACTAGTTTCAGTTTTTCCAATTCGATCCTGTAGTTACATAGACATCTTTTAATTATTCTTATAGAACAAAAAGCACAAGTTCTCCTAAACAGGGAGAAAATCGCATGTGTCCACATCATGCTTGGGCCACTGTCATTAAACAGACAACAGTTACTGATACTTGTATTGTCAGCACAGCCATTTATTTGAATAGACCACGATGAAGGTAGTGGTGGTGGTGATTCCTGTCCATCAGTAAGATTTAGAAAGTTTCCAACCTAGAAACAAGTTGCATAGAAAGTTGTATAAACAGACTGTTTGGAACTCATTGCTATTCAGAGAAATAGAGGTTAGGTTCTTGGGCCAACTCACAGGAGGCTAAATAACCTGGAGCGTTTATAGCAAGCCGTTCTGTTGAGAAAGCGTTTGTGTTCTCTGCTGTGGAGTGAAAGCAGGGTCCCCAGCTCGGAGCTGGCGGCGGGAGCAGCGTTTACTCCTGCACGTCGAGACAGCAGGGAGATTCTCACTCTGCTCCCCCTCAGGAAAGGGCATAGGTTCCTCACCCTGTCCACAGATTCCTGTGTGCAGTGTGAGCGACAGCAGTGAGCCAGGCCTGGGATGTTTGCATCTGGGGAATATTTGATAATGTACATTTTTGATGCTTGTTGTATCATTTTTTTTCAGACTGGTGATTTATTTTTTTTCCAACCAGGATAGGTTCTTAGACTAAAAAATTATATATAATCTGTCTGTACACACACACGCACATACACACACACACACACACACACAAAATAAACCTAAATAATCAAAATAGTGAATTTGCTAATAGATAACCTTTGTTTTTGGTCAAAGATGGATTATAACTTTCTCTT
>NW_011494943.1:228508-260719 GCF_000754665.1 Bison bison bison
CACTTTCATGCATTGGAGAAGGAAATGGCAACCCACTTCAGTATTCTTGCCTGGAGAATCCCAGGGACAGGGGGGCCTAGTGGGCTGCCATCTATGGGGTTGCACAGAGTCGGACACGACTGAAGCGACTTAGCATCAGCAGCAGCTGCTATCTTGAACTCTAAAGACTCTTTCACATGCAGTGATGGAACTTGTTAGTCTGGAGGCCAGGAGGTCCAGGTGCCATTTATTGTCTATTATTGAGTAAAATAGTTATTCTTTTCAACTTCTGTTTTCTAAATAATGACTGAAATGTACGTACAGGCTTCTAAATCTAGGATTGGCATTAAAGCACTCAGAACTCTTAAATTAGGCCTCTGAATTCTTTCCTTAGCAGAGAAAACAGGACTTCCTGCCTTTATCGCTGCTGTAATGGCTGTCCTGTGTTTGCCCTGTGCCTTGTAGGGTTTTTTACTCACATCTTGTTAGACGAGGCTGCCCAGGCCATGGAGTGTGAAACCATCATGCCTCTGGCACTAGCGACTAGACACACGCGGGTTGTCCTGGCTGGCGACCACATGCAGGTAGGTCCCTCCAAGGCAGTGCATCAGAAGGAGTTTGTGTTAGGTTTTGATGTTTCATATCTTGTTTGTTTTCTAAAGCATCCTATGAAATTGTGCCATGCGTTTCAGTTCAAGTACTTTAAATGTTTCTGTACTAATAGTGAAAAATGTTGGTATTTCTGAAGGAAAATTGCTACCCTATACCACTTTATTTCCTTTGGATAGAGAGTAGAATGAATAAAGTTATCAGTGTTACCATTTTCATGTTTGTTAATTTGAATTTCAGGTCTCTACAGTAGGAATATTTGATTCTTTTCTTTACTGAATAAATTTAAATCATGCTCCCTATGATTCCCCAGTTCCTGTCCCCAACGTTTGTTTTCCTGAAGCGTTAAATTTTTCATTACATGGGAAATTAAAATAAAAAATGAGTCAAAATCTCAAGGAACTTTTCTGATCTTATTAATACCTATATATGAAAGAGAATTACAGTTTTTCTAATAAAATATCAGTTTTACAAAGATGCAAATTAAGGTTCTTTCTCTTTTGTCACAGTTGATTGATCGAACGCATAGAGTATTGTAGTTGTCCAGACCTTTAGGAAAGAATTGAATGTAGAGGAACAAATTCTGTTTCTTGCTTTGCCAGAAGTAGTTTAGTTTTTGTTCTTAGCGTCTAAGTTATAGTCGAGAATGGTTCGTTACACTTTACGAGATAAGTATGGCTTTCTGCTAATTATTAAAAAGAAGTTTTTTAGTCATAGGCTGTATATGTTGCCAGCTTACCATTTGAAATAGTTGATTAATTTTAGTGAAACAGTCGTTTGACTCCACCAGTGATACAATGGGTCACATTCCTAAAATTACTAAGGTAGTAGCTATTTATTATTAAGTCTGAGAAGTCCTTTATTAACCTGGATACAGAAACTCAAGGTTAGTGTTGACATACTGGAAGGAAAAGTTGGAAAACTTAGCCTCATTATTTATAGTAGTAAAGTTTTTCCTAGAATATATGTTTGACTCTGCTTATTGCAACATTCAGCATGCTGAGATTTAGTATATCAGAAGTTCCAGCATGGTGGATTTTTTTATAAGTATGTTAATAAGAATACTATTTGTATATTTAGTTAAATTTTCTCCCATGTGTTTATCTGTTACAGCTCAGTCCTTTTGTTTACAGCGAGTTTGCCAGGGAGAGGAACCTTCACGTGTCGTTACTTGATCGGCTCTATGAGCACTACCCTGCCGAGTTTCCCTGTAGGATCCTCCTGTGCGAGAACTACCGTTCCCACGAAGCTATCATCAAGTAGGTGTGAGCTGCTG
The DNA here is from genome assembly GCF_000754665.1 of Bison bison bison. Classification (NCBI taxonomy): domain Eukaryota; kingdom Metazoa; phylum Chordata; class Mammalia; order Artiodactyla; family Bovidae; genus Bison; species Bison bison. Next base: position 230,373 of record NW_011494943.1, read on the forward strand.
GCTCTGGCGCGCTGTCTGTGGCCTGGTGGGAGGTGACTGAGCACAGCGCTGTCCCAGGGACAGGTTATTCCCAGCAGAGCTACATGGCATCCCTAGTGTTGCAAATTATTTTTAATTTTATGTCCGTAAAAGTTACACCATAAGAGTTCGCTTGGAGAAGGCAATGGCAACCCACCCCAGTACTCTTGCCTGGAAAATCCCATGGACAGGGGAGCCTGGTGGACTGTAGTCCATGGGGTCGCACAGAGTCAGACATGACTAAAGCAACTTAGCAGCAGCAGCAGTAAGAGTTGGCTGTAATTTTCTATAGCAGGGCTGTTCTGGAGGCAAATCTTCCGTTTCTGCTAGCTATAACACCTTTTTCTGTGAGTGAATACGTAATGTGTATGTAAAACTACATGATATAATAAGCAAACGCATTGACAGACTGCACAATGGTTTATGAATATGTGTCTGGTTGTGTTACGCGAGGAATCTGTTTTGAAGAAAGGAAGGATGGGAGGGAGGAAGGAAGGAAGGAAAGCCATGAAATTAGTAACAAAAGTTGTAAAAGGTTTCTGTTAAGTAGAGCGTGCATCGTTGAAAGTGAAAGTATCTTGAGCAGTAGCTCACTGAATAGCCACAGGCCAGAGTACCCTCCAGCCTCATCCAGACGAACCCCTATCACCACCAAAACTTAAGACTTTTTCAAATTTAGTGTAATTTAATAATATTGATTATGGCGGTCGTGGGAAAATCATTTTTAGGTTTCTGTGAAAGCAACAGGAGGGAGAAAAATAAATTTAGATTTAACTATGGCTTTTATCTTTATCTCAACACGTGACTCGTTTATTGTTGCCGGTCGTTGGCTGCAGTCAGTGATGGATCGAGTACTAGGCAGCGCCTCCCTCAGTGAAGAGCATTCATTTTACTGTTGAAGGTGGAATGACCCTCAGCTGTGTGTGTGTTGCTTCAGCGTCTATAGATCTTTGTTTGCAAAAGTATATGAGCCACATAAATCAAAATACGCGTTTAAAATAATTTTAGTGTAGAGAACCATAACAGCTAGCAAAGTTCCTTATGGAGCAACATTCTCATTTAGAATTGAACTGTCATTATTTCTTCTTTTCTTTCTGTATCTGGCTTCATGCCTTCCCCAGGTCAGTTCATATAGCGGTGGTATACCAGGAGCCTACAGTGTTTGTATTGCTGTGGTTAATTTTGGAGGAAATCTTAGCATCATGGATATTAGATGTTTGGATTAAAATTAACCATGGGCATACAGCAACATTAGATTTGACTGATAAATTTTGTTTCTTATGGGTAAAATTAATTTTGGAGCTCAGTTGCTTTTTACTTATTTATTTATTTTGGTCTTTTTCTGCAGTTACACCTCTGAGCTCTTCTATGAGGGCAAGCTGATGGCCAGTGGAAAGCAACCAGCACACAAGGAGTTCTATCCACTAACCTTCTTTACAGCACGAGGGGAAGATGTACAGGAGAAAAATAGCACAGCTTTTTATAATAATGCAGAGGTACCTTAGTTCTTGCAAATTGCCAACATTTTTGCAGTCAGCAAGTCTGGTCTTATTAAGCATTTATTTAAAATTTGGGTTGATATTTTATCATGTGTTGACTTGATTTACATAAAAATGGTATGAAGGTTTATTCTTTTTTGTGTAACATTGATTTGTTAAGATAAATCTCCTGTGGGAAACAAAAATTTTGGTTTACATTCTGTCTTATGCCGAAGTACAGAGCTTAATTTAAAAGTCGGTGTTTTCATATAGGTTATTATTGTTAGCCATCTAAAAAGGACTATGATCACATTTTATAGTGCACGCTTGAATCAGGTATCAACTTTAAACGTGTAAGACTTGACAAGAGTCCTGTGCTCCAAGAGGTCACACGGATGATGACGTCGCCAACCCATTATGTGCTACAACTTATATGGTTCTCTTACAGTTCTGACTTTTTAAGTTTAGAGAAAATGTGGATAGTATGAGGGGTCAGATCAGGCAGCAGACAAAAACCCTGGTGTCTTCAGGGTCTCAGACCAGAGCCCCTGAGGTTTTTTTCTGGCTGTCACATGGGAGTGGAGTTCTGGACTTCAGGAAGCCTAGGGGAGGCAGTGTGCGTGGTTGTTCACTAGGGGAATGATTCTTGATCTGTAATGTCTATCTCTATCTCCTCCCTTGAGTCCCATGCTTTACTCATTTTATTTACAGAGAAATGGCTTTTATTATGTAATAATAATTCATCTTTCCCTTTTAAAATGGATCAGAGGCCTGGAGTTAGAAGTCAGTACAAGAAAATTGACAGCACCCATTTGGTAAAATCCTAGCCAGAAGCAAAGCAACTTGGCATTTTAATTAGTCTGTGCCAGTTAATTTTAGGAAAAGGTAAACTTTTCTTTACGTTTGAAATATTGACAGATAGCTCTAAAGATTTCCTTTATTACTTTTGCACTCAGGTTGGAAAATGCTGGCTGGAAAGTCAGTTAAAATGAGAAAGGAGAATAAATACACTGTTTTACCATCTTTTATAATTAACCATGTAATTGAGTTTAGCAGTATGCTTTGTTTGTGTTGATTGGAATTACTGTCTAGAGTCACTTGCTTTCAGCCTGAAGAATTTTAGTGTTTCTTTTAGGGCACGTCTGCTAGTAAGGAAATCTTTCAGTTTTTGTTTTTCTGGGAATGTCTTTATTTTGCCTTCATTTTTGGAAAGTAGTTTTGCTGGATATTAGATTATAGTTTGAGTTCTTTCAGCACACTGAAATATGCTTTCCTACTGCTTTGTTGCCATCATTGTTTCTGATGAGAAGTCATCTGTTAATCTTGTTGGTGTTCTTTGTAGATGAAGAGTTTTTTTGTTGTTGCTGTTTTCAAGGACTTGCTTTTGTCTGTGACTCCCACCATGTTGACCATGGTATGTCTGGTTGTGGATCCCTTTGCATTTATCTTACTTGAAGTTCATTGAACTTGATGTGTTGATTATAGTTTTTCATCAAATTTGGAAAAATTTTAGCCATTATTTCTTTGAATTTTTTTTCTGCTCTTTTCTATCTCTTCTGGGTCTCCCAGTATGTTGGTGAACTTAATGGTGTTCCATGTTTCTCTGAGGCTTTGTCTTTTTTTCCATCCCCGCTCTGTCTTCAAATCACACGATCTCTATCTGAATATTTTTGTTTGCTAGTCTGTTTTTCTATCAGCTCAGATCTGTTGTTGGGACCCTCTGGCGCACTCTTGGCCTCCATTATTTCACTTCTCATCTCCCCAAGGCGTCAGGCGCTCTGCAGTGCGGTCCAGCTGAAGCTGGGCCCTCGGTAGGACAGAGGGCACTGCCTTGTGAGGTTCGCTCTGATCTCCAGGGCAGAACTCGCACAGTTGCTGCAGGAAGGTGTGGACTTGCTCTTCACCGGCCATCTCACTGCATTGTCCTGCAGAAGGAGCTCTGAGTGTCACGTGTATAGAATCTGTGCTGCCGTCCAGGAGCTGCTGTCCCGGAGAGTGGGCCCTCTGCAGCCCAGAGCTGGGAGGCAAGGTCTGCTGTTGTCTGTTGGCTGCTGAGTCTACAGAGTGGGTCTTCTGTCCTCGGAAGCTGCAGGAGGTGGCAGCTGCCACCTTGCTGCCGGGCTCACCCGATCAGCTCTCCTGTGACATGTCCTGTCTGAGCAGAGAAGGCCACCAGCCTCGCCCACCATCCACTCAGGTCCTCGCTGCAGACCAGGGCTCGGGAAGGGGAGGAGGAGGAGGTGCTGCCCAAGTGCTGCTAGTTGTTCACAGGCCTTCTGCTGCACGTTGCTGGGAAAAGGAGATCTCTGATGTTCCACTGCTGCCCAAGCCGCCTGGAGTAGCTCTTTCAGCCCAGGGAGCACGAGCAGATGGGGCTGCCCCTCGGCCGCTGACGTGGTCCTTGAGACTCTGCTGTGGAGAGTGGGTGCAGTCCCGGGCCTGAGTGCCCAGCCTTCCACTCTGCACTCTGACTTCCTGTAGGTTTTGTTGAAACAGTGCTTCTCAGTTTCTTGTGAACTCTTTGATTAATCTCCAGAGACTTTAGATGATTATCTGTTAACCTTGATGAGCTTGGTAGAGTCTGTCTAGGAGAGAGGCTCCCCGAATCCTCAAAGCATTCCAAGTCTGTGTATTTTGACTGCAGTTTTCTGCTGCTTACAATGTAAAGGGCAGGGGAGAGACGAAATGGTTGTGTTGCTTAGTCGGGGGACAGTGTGTAGAGGTGGTCAGCAGAGCTGTGGCCCCACCGTTCACACACCACCACACTTAATGCATTGGGCGAGATAGCTTGCCCTTGCTCCTTGTTGTGGAGACTCGGACCCGCCTTCCTCATGCTTGTGGTGAGAGCATGCTGTTTTCAATCCAGCGGGCTCACCAGAGTCCTTAGACAGTCTTTGTTTCACTTGCTGCTATTTCATTATAGCAATAGGACGACTGGAGGCTATTCCTCTGTCATTCATTTGAATTTATATCTGCAAGTGGGAGCTGCATCCTGGCCAATAATCCTCAAGTTCTTAAAAGGAATAAAACTATCAGATTTTTGTATAGTCACTCTTATAAATTTGGATAGATGTTACTGACAAATAGTGAATAAATAATGTATTTAAAATATATTAAAAATTATGTCCTTCCTCTCCCCTTAGACTCTTGCCTGACCCTCTATTGAGCTTGCCTTATATATCCATTTTAAACTAGGACACTATTTTCTAAATATACAGTGATCTTTTAGCAGACAAGGAACCTGTTTTATTAATCATTTTATCACCTGTTGTGCCAAGCATTGAAACTGATCAATTCATTGAGTTAAAGTAGATTGAACTACACTAAAAGCCATGTTATGATTCAGTAAGTGGGGTCTGAAAAATTCAAATGGGTGAAATGTGGTATGGCTTGGTTGCACTGGTCCTGAAGTGGCCTGGGTGAAGTTGAGCTGCTGGAAGGCAGTGACTGCTGAACATCAGTCCCTCCGTCCAGGTGTGTGCTCATCCCAGCTGCAGTTTGGCGCCCCCAGCTCTCGGCTGCTCTGTTTTGTTTTGTTTTTTTTAGTATTTTATTTTATTTTTTTTTTTAATTTTTATTTAATTTTTAAACTGTACATAATTGTATTAGTTTTGCCAAATCGGCTGCTCTGTTGAGTTGTCAGTGGGGATGGAGGTGGTGTTAGCCCTTGTACTGCCGAGACCTGATGGGAGGCCCTGACTCTGGGAGTCTGGTGGTTTCATTGGCTTGACCTGCAGAGATGGACTGAGAAATGCTAGTGATGTGGGAACATGCTTCCCTGTTTCCCCAGTGGGGTTGCCAGCTTCATGCCCTTCTCTCCAGGTAGGAACTCAAACCTGTCCTCATATAGGAATGGAGGTGAGGCAAAGGGTGGGGGCCAACTGCCAGTCACATTTTCTCTGCTTTCCATGTTCTCACTGGGTGCACTATTGTAGAAATTGACTGCTCGAAATGTAAATAAAAATTTTTTATTCTCCCTGTGTTCATATCAGCAAAGCAGTACTCCTATTTAGAGGTTGTTTTAAACTGACATTTGCTGATATGGGATCATTTGTACATCTATTTCAGTTACCGCATTTTTTTGATGCCTTTAATATGTCTATGTGTATGCTTATTTAAAGGTATTTGAAGTGGTGGAGCGAGTGGAAGAGCTGAGAAGGAAGTGGCCAGTAGCGTGGGGCAAGTTGGACGATGGCAGTATTGGTGTGGTGACTCCATATGCAGACCAGGTGTTCAGGATACGCGCCGAACTTCGAAAAAAGAGGTTATCTGACGTTAACGTAGAAAGGGTGCTCAATGTTCAAGGTAACTATTAATTGAAATGAATTGGTTATTCAAATGCTTAAATTTCAAAGTATGTGCACTTCTGATATTTAGATTTCAAGATTTCTGGACAAGCATTTGTGTATTCATTTCACATCAAGTTCTTTAATGCCAACATTGGCAATTAAATGTTGAGCTCATTTACATGCTTATTAATTTTTTGTATCTGAATAAAAGAAGTATGAACAAATTGACTTCTTCTGTGGCTATAACTGTGTGAATATGTGTGCTATAGTTACAGTCACAGTGGCGTCTAGCACTTATTGTCATTATAATGTATCCAAGAACTAAAGATTTTATCTGTTCATAAAGATTTTTTAAAACTTGCACCTGTCAAGCAAGGCATAGGCATAGCTTATTAAAGGCATAGTTTGTTCTTTATCCAAATTTTCCTAAGTGAATAAAGCAACTCTTAAAAATTTTCATGTGATTAGTTGCTGTGAAATTTGTGCATTTAAGTAAGTAAAGCAGCACTATCATGTGAGTGCCGGAGAAGCCAAGTACAATATTAGGTTCCATGGGAGTATCCAGTAATACTTTCTAAATTATGCTGGGGACGGGGGGAATAGCTCCACTGTACCGTGCGTTCAGATCACGCAGAATTTGGGTGTGCGTTTTAGGAAGAATACTGCTAGTAAACCAGGAAGCGTCCAGAGAAGAGCTAGCCTGGGTAGTGGTCTAGAACCTGCATGTGGAGTCAGAAATGCTTGAAAGAACTATTATTGTTTGGCCTGGAGAAGAAAGTACTAAGAATTGAGGCTAAAACTGTACTCACATATGTGGAGGCTTGTCACAGAATGAGGGATAGATATGTTAACGTAACAAAGAACCTGGGGTAAAGGGTATAGACTGGGCTGTCCAGGCTTCCTCCTGGTGTCAGTTCTTTCAGTTATTTCGGAAATTATTTCCAGAAGTGGAATTTCTGCGTCATGTGTTAATTCTGTGTTTGGTTTTTCAGAAACTGCCGTACCGTTTCCTGCACGTCTTCACATACCACTTTACGTTTCTACCTGCAGGGACGAGAGTTCCAGCTTCTCCACGTCCTTAGCAGCACCGGCTATTCAGCAGTGACATTTTAACAATGAAATTCTCTTACTAGATCACTGGTTCAGAATAACAGTCCTCTTTTCTTTTGTTGTAGGAAAGCAATTCAGAGTTTTGTTTCTTAGCACAGTACGTACAAGGCATACTTGTAAACATAAACAGACACCAATTAAAAAGAAGGAGCAGCTGCTAGAAGACTCCACAGAGGACTTGGATTATGGCTTTTTGTCTAACTACAAGCTCCTCAACACCGCCATCACAAGAGCACAGTCCCTGGTTGCCGTGGTGGGGGACCCCATTGCTCTGTGCTCCATTGGGAGATGCAGGTAATTACGTGTTAGTGTGGGAGACGGTGGATGGAGAAATGTAGGGATCTGTATCCCTGTGTGCCTGTTTATTTACATGACCTCTTTGCTAATTAAAGTTTAGTCTTACCTGATGTCCAGTGGGAACCAAAAATACATTGCTTTGAGTGTGTTCATTGTATATATACACTTGTGTATTCATTGTTCATCGTCATTCATTCAACATTTCCTGAGTGCCTACTATGTTCTAAGCACTCTTCTAGCCACTGAGGATGCATCAGTGAACAAAACAGACAAAAATCTCTGCCTTTTGGGGGTTTAACATTTTACTGGGGAGGAGAGGAAGACCGACAATAAAAACACTTTGTAATATTTTGTGGTAACTTCAGTGGAAGAGAAATAGAACATGAAAGGGGGATTAAAAGTGATGGGGGTAGATGGACCAGCTTGTGATTGTTCTGTGTGGTTAGAGTTGGCCTCTTGGAGAAGCTGACCTTGGAGGTGGGCTGTGTGCTCTGCAGGCGTCTGGCGTGAAAGTGCTGCAGAACAAGCGGGCACCCAGTGGGGTCCTGAAGGTGGCTTTGTGGACGTGCGTTATCTTTGATAGAGACTGAATTTTATACACTTACTTCCCTTTGTTCTCCTTCAGTATTGCTTTAGCTTGTTTTTGATGAATTTCCTTCTCATTTTTTCTCAAGGCTTCACAGTGCAAATAATTCTTTGTGTCTGGTTAATTCAGAGAACCTTAAAATTAGGGGGTTAAGAAGGGTTGTTACTTGGCTTTAGGAAAAAAATGGATAATATTCCGTAGATTGTAATCATAAGGAGTGTTAAAATATCAGCATGTATACAAAGATGGGCTCAATAAAGGACAGAAATGGTATGGACCTAACAGAAGCAGAAGATATTAAGAAGAGGTGGCAAGAATACACAGAAGAACTGTACAAAAAAGATCTTCATGACCAAGATAATCATGATGGTGTGATCACTCACCTAGAGCCAGATATCCTGGAATGCAAAGTCGAGTGGGCCTTAGGAAGCATCACTACGAACAAAGCTAGTGGAGGTGATGGAATCCCAGTTGAGCTATTTCAAATCCTAAAAGATGATGCTGTGAAAGTACTACATTCAGTATGCCAGCAAATTTGGAAAACTCAGCAGTGGCCACAGGACTGGAAAAGGTCAGTTTTCATTCTAATTCCTAAGAAAGGCAATGCCAAAGAATGCTCAAACTACCACACAATTGCATTCATCTCACACGCTAGCAAAATAATGCTCCAAATTCTCCAAGCCAGACTTCAGCAATATGTGAACCGTGAACTTCCTGATGTTCAAGCTGGTTTTAGAAAAGGCAGAGGAACCAGAGATCAAATTGCCAACATCCACTGGATCATTGAAAAAGCAAGAGAGTTCCAGGAAAACATTTATTTCTGCTTTATTGACTATACCAAAGCCTTTGACTGTGTGGATCACAATAAACTGTGGAAAATTCTTCAAGAGATGGGAATACCAGACCACCTGACCTACCTCTTGAGAAATCTGTTTGAAGGTCAGGAAGCAACAGTTAGAAACTGGACATGGAACAACAGACTGGTTCCAAATTGGGAAAGGAGTACGTCAAGGCTGTATATTGTCACCGTGCTTATTTAACTTATATGCAGAATACATCATGAGAAACACTGGGCTGGATGAAGCACAAGCTGGAATCAAGATTAGGGGGGAGAAATATCAATAACCTCAGATATGCAGATGACACCACCTTTATGGCAGAAAGTGAAGAACTAAAGAGCCTCTTGATGAAAGTGAAAGAGGAGAGTGAAAAAGTTGACTTAAAGCTCAACATTCAGAAAACTAAGATCATGGCATCGGGTCCCATCACTTCATGGGAAATAGATGGGGAAACAGTGGAAACAGTAACAGACTTAATTTTGGGGGGCTCCAAAATCACTGCAGATGGTGATTGCAGTCATGAAAATAAAAGACGTTTACTCCTTGGAAGAAAAGTTATGACCAACCTAGACAGCACATTACTTTGTCAACAAAGGTCTGTCTAAGTCAAGGCTGTGGTTTTTCCAGTAGTCATGTATGGATGTGAGAGCTGGACTATAAAGAAAGCTAAGTGCTGAAGAATTGATGCCTTTGAACTGTGGTGTTGGAGAAGACTCTTGAGAGTCCCTTGGACTGCAAGGAGATCCAACCAGTCCATCCTAAAGGAAATCAGTCCTGAATGTTCATTGGAAGGACTGATGTTGAAGTTGAAACTCCAATACTTTGGCCACCTGATGCAAAGAGCTGACTCATCTGAAAAGACCCTGATGCTGGGAAAGATTGAAGGCAGGAGGAGAAGGGGACGACGGAGGATGAGATGGTTGGATGGCATCACCGACTCAATGGACATGAGTTTGAGTAAACTCAGGGAGTTGGTGATGGACAGGGAGGCCTGGCGTGCTGCAGTCATGGGGTTGCAAAGAGTTGGACACGACTGAGCAACTGAACTGAACTGATAAAAAGTTTCTCCTTGTACACTTATGTTTTATACTAGTTAATAGGAATTTTAACTGTATGAAACCTGTAATGTGAGACTTGGCCTATGCAGTGTTGAAAGACTGTGTTAGCAAAAAAAAAATGAACAGAAATTTAGATGATTCTTAATGAAAAAGGACAAAATGTACTAGAGATTACTTAAAATTTTAAAAGTATTGTAGTACCTGTCAAAGTGAGTTCAGAAAAGTAGAATGCCCTCAAATATGCCCTGGGCAGTCACTTCTTGGTATGTTGGAGTAGACAAGCTGTCAGAAAGCGGCCCTTTTAGGCCAAGTCCTTTGTTGGAGGACAGATAGAGCAGCAGTTTATTATCTGCTTTCCTGTCTCAGCAGGAAAAAAGTACTTTTGGGGAAGGGAGACAGTTTGGGACCTTTAATTTACGAGTAAGCTGTGTATATTAGACTCCAAACGAAGTTAATATACTTTATAGGGGAAAGCCATTAACAATGGAGTCAGGTAGAGTTTAATTTATGGCTACATTATGAACAATAACCTTTTATTTTTAAGGAAATAAAATTTGAATGGTCCATGGTTTGTTTTATATAGCTAAACAATTCTGTTGTAAAATATCTTAAATTTTGCATTTAAAAAAATTATTTTTTATTCCTCAGAATTCTTCGAGGCCATGCTGTCAGGCTAATTTTTAACTTGAAGCCAGGTCTATTGGTTGTTATTTCTTACTACTCAGTTGGAGTGTGTTGAGGACCTCACATTAATATATAAGCTGGGTAAAATATTTTCAAAGAAGTCAGTACACTGTGCAGGGAGAGAAAATGACACGCCCTGTAGCTGAATGGGAATGCTGATTGTCTGTGTCATGTGAACAGTTTAGTGAACTGTATAACCCAAGTGCTGATAGTTGAGGCATATGGATATTTATGCTTCACTCTTTCCAGTTTCATTAGGAATTAAATTAATCTCAAAATACAAGTGACCCTGGAGAACATATCATGGTTCTTGGGTGCTGTAGTGATGAAGGTGTAGGTTCTTTGTGGTTTGAGGCGGTCAGGCTGTCTCACTCATCCCTCATATGATATTTATACAAAACTAATGTGATACTTCCAAATACTGATCAAGTTTTTAGGAATAATTACTGTATATAGTATATCGGTTTAGAAGGCAGCCAGTTATATAATCTTTATTTGTTGTAAAGTATTTTTAAACAAAATTTTCCTGTTAACTCTAAATGAATGTGGGGAACTTTCCCTTCTCCTCCTCGCCAAACCAGCAAGTATTTAGTATAGTAACTGCTGTTTATTGACAGCTTTCTCAGTGCCAGGTGCTGGGTCAAGTGCTTTGCACACTCAGCCTCTTCAGTCATCGCAATAACCCTGCAATTGTGGGTATTTTATTTGCATTCTAAATGGGCAGCCTGAAGTAGAGCTTCAGTTTCTGCCCAGGGCCACATAGCTCATTCAAACAGATGTCACATTGACTTCAAAACCCACACTCTTTTTGCTGAGTTACCTTGCCTCTCCCAGGGAGTGGTGCATGTATGGATAAAAGCGTCCTGAAGAGGGAGAGGCAGAGGGGGCCGGTGGGGAGGGAGTGGGTGGGGGTGGGCTGGGGGGGGATTGTACATTTTCTCCAAACAAGCATGTTTGGAAAAGATCTTCTTTTGAAGTGAATTTATTAGTGAATTCCATCTACTCTATAGGGCTTCCCTGGTGGCTCAGAGGTTAAAGCATCTGCCTGCAATGTGGGAGACCTGGGTTCGATCCCTGGGTTGGGAAGATCCCCTGGAGAAGGAAATGGCAACCCACTCCAGTTTTCTTGCCTGGAGAATCCCATGGACAGAGCAGCCTGGTGGGCTACAGTCCACAGGGTCGAAAAGAGTCGGACACGACTGAGCGACTTCACTTCACTTCACTTCATGTACTCTATAAGATATAAACGTATTTCACAGACGTGGAGACGTGTGTATATGTGTGTGTGCACACACACCCTCTCTCTGTGTGAAATAAGGGTACCAAATGAATTTTCAGTGTTTTATCCATGATCCTAGAAGCAAGGTTGGCGTGAAACTAAAAGCAGACTTTGTATTCATGTACTGAGTGACAGTAAGGTTTTGTTTTCTCGTAGAGACACACTTGTGTTCTCTAACCAACATTACGTAACATGTTAACATTTTATGGAGTGGCTGAGAATTGATGAAGCATTTAAATAACCTAGTGGTAAATATTTTCAGTCTGAGTGTTGAATTTCTCAAGTGATCTTTGAGTTAGGTGTTCTGAAATGCCTCATAATACCATGTGTGAAAGTGAAGTCGCTCAGTCGTGTCCGACTCTTTGCGTCCCCATGGACTGTAGCCTACCAGGCTCCTCTGTCCATGGGATTTTCCAGGCAATAATCCTGGAGTGGATTGCCATTTCCTTCTCTAGGGGATCTTCCCAACCCAGGGATCAAACCCGGGTCTCCCTCGTTGTAGACAGACGCTTTACCATCTGAGCCACCAGTATTTCATTAAAGTTCTGAGTTCAAGAACAGTGAAATAGTCTGTGAAAGAGCCTTCACAGAGAGAAAGGAATCTTTCTGGCTGTAAGAATTTTTGAAGGAAAAAATACGTTTCTCTCAAGGTTTAAAAGTGGAGAAATAAAGCATTTTTATTAAGTAATAAAATATAATAATGATACTGTTGGTGCCCTGTTTTACACATGAGGGGACTGAGGTAGGAGGAGAGGTTAAATAACTTGCCCAGCTGACTGAGCCTTGACTGAGGCCCAGGCAGGCTAGATCTGGAACCCTTGTACTTGACCTCCCCAGGGCAATCAGGAGACAGTGAAGTTTAAGAGGGAGATTCCAGGCTGCGTTTGGAGTTGTTTTAGCTTGATGAGCTTATAGCCAGTGGTCAGTGTTACTTCTGAAATGGTGTCCTTTAACTTGAAATCTGTACCTTGAGATCCCTGGGATCGTACAGACCAGGGTTTCTCAGCCCCTGGGCCACAGAGCGGGCTGTACCCCAGGAGGAGAGCAAGGCAGGCAGGCTCCATGCCTGTGGACAGCCTTTCCCTGTGCTCACGTTACCCCTAGCTCCGCATCCTGTCAGATCAGCAGCAGCTTTGGATTCTCAAAGGAGCTCAGCCCTGTGCTTGAATCATCCCTAAACCATCCCCTTCCCCCGTCTCTGTCCGTGGAAAATTTGTCTTCCATGAAACTGGCCCCTGGTGCCCCAAAGGTTGGGAACCTCTGTTACAGACAGAGCCTTGTCAGGAAGCTACCGGCTTCTCGTGGCGCGCGAGGCTGGTTCCCCGTTCCGCTTCACTGGACTTCACTCAGTGCATTGAGGTCGGTGAGAGGAGTATAGGGGCAGGGTATGGAGTTTAAAAAGGAGCTTGAAATAGAAAAAATTCTAGCATTTTGGCTATGTAAGCTGGGAATGAAATACAAGAATTTAATATTAAAAACTGGGCTATAGTAAAGTCAGTCCACTCTCTCCTTGTTTTGCTGTGTCTTTAAGTTCACATGAATATGAAATGTCACTCTATGAAATTGTTACTTTATCAATTAGACCAAAAAAAACTTCCTTTTTAATACAGCATGTAGTGGAATGTGTTGATAAATGTTAATGCAGTTGAACATTGTGGGATTTTATCAAAAGAGTAGAGACTTCATGGATTTTTAGATCCTGAGTGCTATGTTGACAACCGTCTTCCCTTTGCTATCAGACTATGAAAATAAAAACTTGATTCCTGTGGAAAGGTTCTTAAGAATAAAAGAGCATTTCTTAGAGACACACACTTTCAGTGGCTCAGTGACCATCTTGTTAGCCTTTATGTCTTATTGTCAGAAATACATACTTACTCAGCTCAGTTCAATTCGGTTGCTCAGTCGTGTCTGACTCTTTGTGACCCGGTGGACAGCAGCACCCCAGGCTTCCCTGTCCATCACCAAATCCCGGAGTTTGCTCACTCATGTCCATCGATGGTTGGATGGTGATGCCATCCAACCATCTCATCCTCTGTCGTCCCCTTCTCCTCCCACCCTCAATCTTTCCCAGCATCAGGGTCTTTTCTAATGAGTCAGCTCTTCGCATCAGGTGGCCAAAGTATTGGAGCTTCATCATCAGTCCTTCCAATGACAATTCAGGACTGATTTCCTTTAGGATTGACTGGTTTGATCTCCTTGCAGTCCAAGGGTTCTCAAGAGTTTTCTTCAACGTATGTATTATCTTGCAGCATTTTTACTTTTCCTGTTGACGTGGAGGCTTGAAATTTTTTCTCTACTTATTTCTTAAACTCATCTTTAAAAAATTAGAAAAAGCGTATGTAAGAGAAACATAGTTTGAAATTAATATCTGCAGTTTTATAAATACTTTAACTCCACTCCCATTCATATACTGACTTTTGTGATACACAGCTTTGTATTTATGCTTCTTGAGGCCATTTTGATTACCTGCTGTCCACCTGGACACAAGGATACCAACTTGGGAAGAAATCATATCACACAGCTTTCATAACATAATAAAACATTATGTGAACCTCATATTAAAAATAGGTATGTATATTTAAAGAAAGCTGAGCACCAAAGAATTGATGCTTTTGAACTGTGGTGTTGGAGAAGACTCTTGAGAGTCTCTTGGACTGCAAGATCCAACCAATCCATCCTAAAGGAAATCTGTCCTGAATGTTCATTGGAAGGACTGATGTTGAAGCTGAAAACTCCAGTACTTTGGCCACCTGATGCGAAGAACTGACTCATTTGAAAAGATCCTGATGCTGGGAAGGATTGAAGGCAGGAGGAGAAGGGGACGACGGAGAATGAGATGGTTGGACAGCATCACCGACTCAGTGGGCATGAGTTTGGGTAAATTCCAGGAGTTATTGATGGACAGGGAGGCCTGGCGTGCTGCAGTCCATGGGGTCGCAAAGAGTCAGACACGACTGACTGAACTGGAGTGAACTGATGCATATTTATAATAATCATTTAAAATCTTTAAACTTTTTATATGTTGTCTTTTGTAATATATATGTAATATTTTTACTATTTGGAGATCAGTTTTCAAAACTTTAGGACAACAGGGTACGACTGGAACAATTTTGAATGTATTTTTCTCCATTAGTATTTTTTAATTTGATTAGGAGATAATCATTAAAATTAGCATTCCAACTTCCTGTATTTTTCATAATTTAACTCTTTTAACTTAGTCAATATTATAAGCTGTGCTGTGACAGGCATCAGTTAATTAAAAGATAAGTATGGTAGTAATTAGTTACTTCTTATCAGTTCTGAAATCCTTGCCTATTGTGTGGATAACAAACCTTTTTGTATGCATAGTCGAGCACTGACTGTGTGGTCCACCAGAATGAATTGAGAATTTGTATATCCCACGGTACTAGATGTAACTGAGCTTCAGAACCACACTTCCAAAGTCCTGTGATCTGGCGGGAAGATTATACCTGAATCATAGATGAATATTGGACCTAAGGGTTTGGGGTTGGAGTGGGAGAGGGGATCCTAAATTATCTTTAGTTGCTTACAGTCATTTCTGTTATCTTGTCCACTTTAATTGCAAACTGATCTAAATCTTTTCTGTAGGAAATTTTGGGAGCGGTTTATTGCCCTGTGTCATGAAAACAATAGCCTGCATGGAATCACTTTTGAACAGATCAAAGCTCAGCTAGAGGCTTTAGAACTAAAGAAGACATACGTGTTGAATCCACTGGCACCTGAATTTATACCCCGGGCTCTAAGAGCACAGCACGCGGGAAACACCAACAAACCGCAGCAATCACCCCCCAAGGTAAAGCCCGTTAGTGAAGTCGAAGAGGTTAAAGCGAGAGAACACACTGAGGTGTCAGAGCTGTTTTGGGCCTCAGGTTACTTCAAGTATTGGGGTTGACAACCTGCAGTTTCTGCAAGGAGCTTGTCCAGTGCGGGCATGTAAGTGAAAATCTGGTGTGTTGATCAGCCATGCTACTTGATGGCATTATCATCCTCAAAACGTTTTCAAGGACCTGACTGGGTCCTTTGTTTAGTATAATCTCCCAGTCCTCTCTACTGATAGACATACTTTAGCAAGATATGAATAAAGCAAAGCAGCTTAAAAGACTGTCACACGTAGTAAAACCATGCTCTTACAGCATTTTTTTACAAGGAATAATATAACAATGTTTGTATAAAGAAAATAGTTCTCATCTCTTACTGATGATCGCCTAGTTTCAAGTGGAATTTGACGGTGTGAGAAAATTGGCCAACTTCCTGAAGATAACTTGAATTGTTTGTTGTTAAGAATTTGTTGTAAGAAACAGTCCAGGCATTGGGATTGGATGTGGGGGAATCAGGGCCATTTCTACTTTTGAACTATAGTTATTTTGGGCAGAAACAGCTGTTTATTTGCTAGATTGCCTAAAAAAAGAGAAATGCTTGCACTTACCATCTAGAAAAGAAAGCTATGAGAGTGGTCTGTTTAGTATTTATTCTGGTTTTGGGGGGTATATTTATAGTCATCAGCATGATATTAAACTTACTGACACGAATTGAGAGAGTATGCCAGTTTGGGACTTCATTTTAAAAACGTAAAACATAAGGTGTAAGAAGTAATTATTAGTTTAATATCTTGAACCTTTTAGCTGAGTAGGTATTCAACTGAGATGAGAACTGATTTTCCCGTGTTAATATGCTGTTGTCTGAGTTTAATAGAAATGGACCTGATGTGCAGTAATGCTTCAGTGATTTGGGGTTGCCAGGAGATTAAGCATTTTGCATAACTGAATCCTCTAGATTTCTGAAGTTTAAACCATGAACAAACTAATAATCAACTTATTTATCAAATAGCTAAGTTTCTTCTATGTGACAGCCATTACAGTGTGTGCTAGAGAAGCAGATTAGCTCCAGTCTTCTTGTGGTAGATGTTGGAGGGATGATGGTCAGAGGAAGCACGTTCCACAAGTATGGAGGTTTAGGGCAGTTCCCACTGTGGAGATACTGCTTAGGAGAGCACCGAGCGAATGGAGCGAGGGCAAGAGAGGGGAGATGTGTCGAGCACCGAGTGAATGGAGCGAGGGCAAGAGAGGGGAGATGTGTCAGAAACTTAGGGTAGAAGCTCCCTTGGGGGCAAACGTTTTTGCCTATATTAGTTCCTGCTCCAGCCTCTGTGCCCAGAACAGCATCTGGTTTATCATAGGTGCTTAGAAGATGAGTGAGTGATGCCCAATAAGGAGCTCAGACAAAAAGCAAGAGGCATGAGAGAGAGCGAGCTCTCAGGGAGCCCCAAGTAGCTTAAAGTGTGTGAAGAGTGGAAACCCAGTTAGAAACCCTTAAACTTTATTGTTTTATATTTAAAATGTTGCAAAGACATTATACCTTTTGCACATCCTTAAAATACCATAACTACAATAAATTTTTAATTGACCAGTGTTAACATTAATCAACGTATGATAGATGTGGCTATATTTAAGCCATGATACTAGATGTGTACTGACCCTAAGCAAGATCCTGAAGTTTGCTTTTGTTTTTATCTTAAAGGTAAAGAAAATATGTATTGAATCCACTTGCTTTTCTAAAACTCTAAGCTCCCTGAAGCCAAAACTCCAAGTCTCTGTACTCTTTATGGCACCTAGCGCCTAGCCCCTCTCCGCACGGAGTGGGCGCTCAGTAAGGATCTGATAAGTAAATAAAGGTCGTCATGCGTCCAGGAGAGCGCCATGTGGCTTTCTTCTTTCAACAGGAAGACTGTGTAATTAAAGGCCACAGTAGCTGTTTTCCGAGTTTTTTCTTGTTAACGTTTTAGGAAATTTTCTTCATTGATCCAGTGGTTATCATCTGGTATTTTACTGTCACTAACACAGTGGTTCACTAAATTGTTTATATACCTGGCTATTTAAAGTTATTACTTGTTCATATGTAATAATAGTGACTTTAGATAACTAAGGTACAGTGAGCCAAAGGTTACTTTTGTCATCCTCTCTCCCTTCACTCCCCAGTACTTTATTTTATTTCTATTAAATTGTTTTGAGGATTGAATTTGTACTGGAATCATTATTTTAAATCTAGCTTTCTATTGTAGAAAATTTCAAATGTATACATAAATAGAATAGTATAAGGAAGTCCGTATCATTTGGCTTCATTTAACTATCAATTTATCTTTAATTCTGTTTCACCTACAGCCCACTTCTCTCACTCTACCACCACTGCATATACACAATGGAGAATTTTGAAACAAATTTTGGATAATTTATTTCATATGCTAGACTCTTTTGATGAAGAGGAATTTACTTCACTGCAATAAAAATGCTATTTCTGAAAACATGACATTAAGCCATGTCATTCCCCTCCCCGCCAAGTTTCCTTAATGTTTAACTTTTAATACAGTTCTTGGCGTAAGAAATGTTAAAGCTTAGTGTTGTTAATGTTGGGCTAAGACTTAAAATCACAGCAAGATTTAATGTGGATAAAGTCATCCAGGGGTGGGTGATGCTTGAACATGCTCTGGGACCTGCTTCCTCAGGACCGTCTTTGGCAGGAAAGCATGCCTCCAGCTGTTTATCAGTCAGGTCGCTTTTTTCTCCTCACTGAGATGTCGGTCCTGTGGTTTAGTGAAGGTGCAAAATATTTCAGATGTGAGGAGCAGCAGGTAGTCCTAGCTAAGCTTTCATTGCCTCACTGTCTCCAGGCATCATGTATTTGTTGGAAAGCGTCTGTTTCACAGGTGCCTACAGAGTGTGTATGGAGGACTTGATTTGCCTGTCTTCGGTCTGCTTAGTCCTAGGCTCCATGCTGGAGCAGTGTTGAGAAGCTGCTAAAATGGAAAGGGTTCATTTGTACCTCTCCGAGAGGGATTCAGAGGGTGGATAGTGTTCAGAAATGGACCTTCTGAGCAGACTGTAGCGTTGTTTTCTGGACTGTAGTTTGTGCGGCATTCCTCACTGTCTCCAGCTACTTGTGTGTGTCTTAGTCTTCCGTTAGCCTCTACCTTTCCCTTTTCACTCTCATGCATTGGAGAAGGAAATGGCAACCCACTCCAGTGTTCTTGCCTGGAAAATCCCAGAGACGGCGGAGCCTGGTGGGCTGCCGTCTATGGGGTCACACGGAGTCGGACACGACTGAAGTGACTCAGCAGCAGCAGCAGCAGGCAGGGTGGACATGTCGTGGGCCCCCACAGACATTTGTTGAATGAATAAATGGAAAGTGATGAAAGAATGAGTGAATGAAAAGTAATTAATTGAATGAATAAACGGTAGAGTTAAAAAAAAAACAGTCCTCAAAAAATAGATGATACGAACTGCATTTACTTATGATCTTTCTACCAGAGGTATGTGTACTTTCTGAGATGTATTCACAAAAGTTTGGAATTATCATCATAGAATGACTTTTACAGTTAGTCCCAGCTGACTGCTGCATTATTATTTTGTTCATATGCTACCAAACAGTGTGTTTTGCGTAGACCACGCACACTTACTGCCCTGCCGTTGCACACTTGGTCTAAATACGCTGGACGAGCTTCCCAGCACTGAACCACACTGAAGTGCAGCGAGCAATACCGGTGCCGGGTGCGCTTGAAGATAGTATGCTGTCTTTTAATGTGAGAGTCCTCAGGTTGCTTTTTTCCCCCATTTATTCAGCACTATTCATTGGGCCAGGAGATGTTGTAGGTTCAGGGAATCATTAAGGAGGTAAACAGATAAACTCCCAGATATTCAGGTCCTTTCAGACTTTACATGCATCGTCTGCCTCAACAGAGTCATCACAACAGCACTGAGATGTGGATGTTATCTTTCCAAGTTTCTTTTCCACTCAGGTGATCAATGTAGCACCACGGTGCTGGTGTGTATTGTCTACTCTAGACTATTATTACTCTCTGTGTTGGTTTCCTATTGCTGCTGTAACAAGTTAGCACACACTAAGTGACTTGAAACAACACGCATTTCCTATCTCACATTTCTTTGAGTCAGATGTCCAGGCTCTTTTGGTTGGTTTCTTGGCTCTGCACCTCAGGAGGCCAGGATCAAGGTGTTGGTCAGCTGGGCTCTTATCTAAGGTCATGCAGGCTGTTGGCAGAATCCAGTCTTTGTGGCTGTAAGGACTGGGGTTCCTGTCTCTCTGCTGGCTGTCACCTGGGAGCCATTTTTAGCCTCTGCTGACTTCTCTCCAGTTCCCCACTGTGGCCCCGCATCTCAGAGCTGTCAGCAGTGCATGCAGCCTTCTGTCTCTGGGAATCTCTGACTTCCCCTTCTGCCACATCCCTTACTGCCTTTTCTACCGCATCTCTGACTCCAGCTGGAGAGATTTCCCTTGTTTTAAGGCTCATGTGATTAGATTGGGTCTCCCCAGATAATCCAGGATAATCTTCCTGTATTGTCTTTAGTTACATCTGCAGAGTCCCCTTTGCCCCATAACATGGGGCCAGGGATTGAGGTGGACATATCTGTGGGGGACTGCTCTGCTTCCCACACTGACTACACTGCTGTGGTTTCTCCATGTGCTACACAGTTGCCCCTGGTTGACGGGTTTACCGGCTAAGAAATCTGAACAGTTTGTTAACCTCTTGGACCAATCTTAACTCTGTGCCACTGGCTCTCCTTTCTTCTGCCGAGCGTCTGCCTGCGGCTGCTCCTGTTCTCACTTCTAACTGCCTGTGCTTCTCATCTTCCCGCTGTGCTGCCGTCCTTGCTGTGCGCTCCTTGTGCTCACTTGCTCTCCTTTCTTCTGCCTGCTTTTCTTTTCACTTCTCTCTTCCTCAGAAGCTCGTTTTTTGTTTTTGTTTGTTTGTTTTTATAGCTAATGACAGTTACTGTGAACCTTCTCTGGTTAATGAACCAACTGTGATTCTTCCTGGACTGTTTTTGTTTTTGTTTTAACTTTTTAAGAGTTAGAGCTTAGCTGCCCTTGCGTACCCATCTCTAACCAGCTGGATGATCTGGGTATTTAAAGTGCTAACTGATAGGGAGATAAATGAGGCATCACTGACCTTTGCTCTAGTCAAGAATGAACTTTTCTTCTTGCTGTAGACATTACCCCTACTTGAGTTTTCAGGTGTAATATACAAAATAAAAAATTCATGTGGCTGAAGGGTGAGTTGTATAGTGTGCTTACTTGTGCTATACAGTGGCTTAGTGTGTTCAGTTCAGCCCATGGAAAGAGAAAAAACAAGTTTTAAAGTCTAGACACGCACAGCCATTGTTTCTTCAAATGTTATTTCTGCCCCAGAGTCATCATTTTTAATGCCACTGTATGAATCTGCCATTGCTTATTTTATTAAATTTTCTATTGATGGCCATTTAGATCCCTACCAGTGCGATCACGGTGTTAAAGTGTACGCACATTTCTGATGCTTTTGACATGCACTGCCACATTACATTCTAGAAAACTTGTACATTATCTTAAGCAGATTATGACACTGTGTACTTTCCTGTTCACTCAGTAAATTGTACAGTGTAAGGCCACCATGAGTCACGCTCACAATGTAAGACCACCATGAGTCACGCTCACAATATAAGACCACCGCGAGTCACGCTCACAATGTAAGACCACCGCGAGTCACGCTCACAGTGTAAGGCCACCGCGAGTCACGCTCACAGTGTAAGGCCACCGCGAGTCACGCTCACAGTGTAAGGCCACCGCGAGTCACGCTCACAGTGTAAGGCCACCATGAGTCACACTCACAGCATCTCACACCCAGAGCGTATTTATGTCCACGTCACCATTTTAAAGGCTCTCATCCTCAAGAGTTGAAGACGGATATGTTTCCCTCGAAAAGAGCTTGTACATCCTCATCTAATTCATAGAGAATTGATAGAGAAGCTGCAAAGGAATAGAATTTAGGTGTCAGTCATATTTGTGCATATTTCTTTTAACATAAAAATTCGTTTAAAAAGAAAAAAGAATTTTAAGTACCCTTAATTTGAAGTTGAGGAAACTTGAGGCCTAGCACCATGACTTAGTGTTTAAAACAGAAACTCAGCTCAGAGGCATCTATGGGTTGTTAATTACAGACTCACAATCTTTAAATTTTAATTGTTGTTCTGTACATTTCTTTTGCATGGGACTAGGAAAATGGTTATTGTTCTTTCATATTAGGTATGTTTAAATTATTATACATTTGTGTTTTTCTGTAAAGGGGAAAAGCCTCCATCATACCCAGAATGATCATTTCCAGAATGATGGAATTGGTAAGTGGAAGAATTAGTCCTATGAAAACTTGTTTTTGTGATGTAAGACATTTATCCCAGATTTCATGGGGAGAGGGACACGCAGACCCTCTAAAAGTTGGAACTCAGCCAACTTTTATTTAACACAACTGTTCTTGTGAATGCTTTGATATGTCATATCTGTCAAGGGGTGGTTTTATGGGCACCAAGGTACATGCTCTAGAAGTTGTGAGGATGAACATTTAAGCCTCCTGTGCAGTATAAGGTTTTGATATAATATTGATATATCATTGATATCTTACAAATGTTTGTTTATACATTTTAAGATAAAGTTTATTTGATTCAAAATGTTGCAGAATTATCAAAGAAAAAGCACAAAAAATTTTTTAAAAATTTAAGAATTATGCTTTTAAAACAATAATTGCTTAACCATTTTGTACATGACTGTGTAACAGTTGCAGGTCAGAACTTTATTCTGAAGAATTGTGTTTGTTTTCTACTCTAGAAGAATGTTTACTGTATGTGCATGTTTATGTGTTATATGTATGGTTGTCTCTCTTGAAAGACATGTCTCCAGCTCCTTGCAAGACATTTAAAATTACGCTAGTTTATAAAAGGGCTTCCCTGATAGATCAGTTGGTAAAGAATCCACCTGCAATGCAGAAGACCCCGGTTGGATTCCTGGGTCTGGAAGATCCGCTGGAGAAGGGATAGGCTATCCACTCCAGTATTCTTGGGCTTCCCTTGTGAGAAAGTTTATAAAAGAAATACATCGTACCTCTCAAGTCAAATAATTTCAGTGAATGTGGTAAAATGATTATGTTTTTTAATATGCGTTACTCTTCCACACTGATAACTCTTTGATTATAAGATACCTTATGGCAAACCTAGGAAATGTATTTTGCTGTGGGACGACTTTAATTATTTTTGTCTGTGTCAATATGTAGAGCTATTATGTCCTTTTTCTATTTGTTTTTCAGTTCAGCCCAGTCCCTCTGTGCTTATTGGCAACCCTATCAGAGCATACACTCCCCCACCTCCTCTTGGACCTCACCCGAGTTTGGGCAAATCTCCAAGTCCTGTTCAGAGAATCGACCCTCACACCGGGACGAGCATTCTTTATGTACCTGCTGTCTACGGAGGGAATGTCGTCATGTCGGTGCCTGTACCTGTAAGTAGCTGTTTTTAAGATACTCTATCGAATGAGATAAAATAGGCTTCACTAAATTCCTACCCAAATAGTGTTCTACCAGTCTCTCTTTTCAGCTTTTCAGTGCCTGTAAGCTTCTTTAAAAGCAGCTCTTATGGCCCCAAAAATGTGAATTGTTGCTTACAGTTTGTTACTGGATTGTCAGTGGCTGTCAAGAAATCTGTAGATTGGATGTTTTGATTGAGAAGCCTTTGTATTGTTTTAAATATTTTTACTGGGAAAAGTTGGGCTAAAAGTTAACAGAGCTAGTAAATTGGACTCTTGTTTTGTAAAGTGATGTTTTTAGTTTATGTTTTGCCTTTTCATTCTTCTATAATTTACTAGCGCTCCCTAAGAAGGAGACAGAAAGGCACAGAGCAGTCTAGCTCCCTTGGATCTAAACATATCTGAGGAATTCCACGCCTTCCTTGCAAAATCCTGCCTGTACTTAAAAACATTATTAAATCATTTCTAAGACTGCCTAGATTTTTAGAGGGTTTCCAACTTATGTAAAACTCATTTTTATTTTCTTTAAGATTTTTGAATATTTTGGTAAGTGAAAAATTTACTGTTAAACAAATATTTCCAAATTCAGGAATTTTTAGCCTAGAAAATATTTCTTTCATTTAAGACAAGTGCTATAATTTCAAATGGAGGTGATCACTGTCAAGGATCTTGGACACCCCTGTCCACACTCCCAAAATGCAAAAATGCATAGTTGCTGGCATTTTTCAGCCGTATTGGTCATGATAGTTCACAATCACGGCAGCCAGGGAGGATAACTGTCAATAAGAAGTATCTCATTTATGTCGACTCCCCATAGACTTTGAATTTTAGCTGAGTTATTTCTTCCCAGACAGCCTGGCAACATTATACATCATCTGCTTTAAATAGTAAGTCGCTTAGGATCTAGATTTCATTTCGCTAGGTCACAGAGGCTTTTATTATATAAGATTTCTAAGAGTCTGCATTTAACAGTTAGATTCAAATAATAGAGATGGTAGCTCAGATGTCATCATATTTATTCCTTTTGTGTTAATATGCAGCAATTATATATTTAGACACACCTAAAGAAATTTTCTATTTCTGTAGTTTAATTAATCAGAAGCATTAGTTAAATTAGTGACCTGTTTGAATTTTGCTGACAGTAAATGAACCTTAAATGATTTGGTTAGTCATATGAAAGAGTAGTAATACATATTTTTTTGGGTTGAGACTCTTTAGACTGAATTATTTCTTAAATTTTTTCCCTGTTCTTTTATTCAAGTTTATTAAACCATATATCTATACAGTTATGACTTTAAAAGGCAATTTTCATGGTAATCTGTTACATATGTACATTCATATTGAAGGAAAATGATTCAAGTCTATAAAATGATTCGATGCCTCAAAAAATAATTGTTAATACCTATTTTAAGTCCTTGATTTCTTCCTAACCTAGTGTATTCAGGAAATGATCAATTTTCCCTTCCACACTAAAGATTCAAAGAGCTAGTTAAGATACAACCATCATTCTACCAGTTGTTACCATCAGCATTCGTTTTGTAGTTATTCAGTTTGGTAGAATTAACATCTCTGTGTGTTTGCTCTTTCCTAATTAATAGCACTATAGCAGTTTGACTGCCAAAATGCCCTTAAAGCAATTATTTTGTTTCTTGTAATAACCTAGGTGCCATGGACAGGATACCAGGGCAGGTTTGCGGTTGATCCTCGAATCATTACACACCAGGCAGCAATGGCCTACAACATGAACCTCTTACAGACACATGGACGTGGGTCTCCTATTCCTTATGGCCTTGGGCACCACCCACCTGTCAGCATAGGGCAGCCACAGAATCAGCATCAGGAGAAGGATCAACATGAGCAAGGTCGCAACGGTGAGCTGCTTCATTGTTCTCATGCTCATGAGTTGATGACATGCCAAGTGGTATCACCATGTAAAGTTCCTCTAGCAGGATGGTTGTTAGCTTGTTCATAGAAGACCTCTTTGAGAAGAAATCCAATATAAAAACCCTGGGTCCTCTCTCCAGAAGACACAGATATGTGCACAGATATGCATAATTTGCATGAAGCCTGTCACTTACGATTAATATTATCCATTTTCTGAAAAAAAAGTTAGTATTTAGATAATTTTAAATGATAATCATTTAAAACTGAGACAGTAAGCCCTCTCCTGTTAAACATTTTTGTTGATGCAAAATATTTTTATAGCATACTAAACATAAATGACTCGGAGAAGCCGACGGCACCCACTCCAGTGCTCCCGCCTGGAGAATCGCAGTGCTCCCGCCTGGAGAATCCCAGTGCTCCCGCCTGGAGAATCCCAGTGCTCCCGCCTGGAGAATCCCAGGGACGGAGGGGCCTGGAAGGCTGAAGTCCATGGGGTCGCTGAGGGTCGGACATGACTGAGTGACTTCACTTGCACTTTTCACTTTCATGCATGGAGAAGGAAATGGCAATCCACTCCAGTATTTTTGCCTGGAGAATCCCAGGGTCGGGAGAGCTTGGTGGGCTTCCGTCTGTGGGGTCACACAGAGACACAACTGAAGCGACTTAGTAGCAAACATGAATGACTACTCTGGCAATAATTGATTTACAGTAGTTTTTTCTTCTGTAAATCCTAGTCTCTTGTCTACTAGAATTTATAAATAAGGAAAAATTACCCTCTATATTTTTTAAACTCTAGTTCATTGAGGTATAATTTATACATGGTAAAATTCAGCCTTTTAAAATGTAGTTTGACGTGTTTTGACACATATATAGAGGTGTTCACCACCACCAGTATCGACATTCAGAGTTTTTACATTACCCTAGAGACACCCTCTTATTCCTTTGCAGTCAGTCTCCTCCTCCAGCCCCAGCCCTGGGCAACTGCTCCTCTGACTTATGTCCCTGTACTTTTGTCTTTAGTCTGTCATGTACATTAAATCATAGTGTCTGGGCTCGCTCACTTAGCTTAATTTAAACTTTTGAGGTTGATTTGTGTTGTCTGTATCAGTTGTTTGTTCCTTTCTGCTGTTGATTAGTAGTCCCTTGTATGGATGAACTGTACTGTCTTTATCCATTAATTGTTTTTATCTGTCCTTAATTATTTCTGAGTTTTGGCTGTCATGAGTAAAGCTGCCATGAACATGTGTCAAACATATTTTCATTTCTCTTGGGTAAATACCCAGGATGAACTGTTATGTTGGCACTTCTGTTAACTTTGTAACAAACTGCCATACTGTTTTCTAAAGTGACCGAAACCATTTTTAATTTCTACGATGTGTGAGATTTCTGGTTGCTCCTTAGTTCTCCTTAGTTCTTAGTGCCATCAGCTTTTTAAATTTTACCCTTGCTCATGGATATCTGATAGTATCCAATTGCTGAATTGTTTTGCACGTTCCTGGTGAGCAGTGATGTTGAGTATCTCTCCGTTGGGCGTATTTGTTATGTGTACGTCTTTGATGCAGTGTCTATTCATATCTTTTGTCTACTTCTTTATTGGCTTGTCTTACTAAGTTATAAGAGTTCTTTATACATTCTGGATAAAAACCTTTAATTAGATGTGTGTTTTGAAAATATTCTCTCCTAGTTTGTCTCTTGCCTTTTAATTTTCTTAACAGTATCTTTCAAAGAATAGAAGTTTCCATTTTTGATGAAGTCCAGTTTATTCATTTCTTTTTTTCTTCTATGTGCCATGTTTTTGGCATTATTTCTGAAATTTTTTTGCCTTCTGTGTTTTTTTCTAGAAGTTTAATAGTTTCAGCTGCTATTAGGGTCTACTTTGAATTAATTTTTATATATGGTATGAGGTAAGAATTGAAAATTTTCTTTATGATCATTTTGTTTTGCATATATGTATGCTCAGTCATTCTAACACCATTTTTTTGATTTTCTTTATTTTTAAAAAATTAATTTATTTTAATTGGGGGCTAATTACTTTACAGTATTGTAGTGGTTTTTGCCATACATTAACATGAATCAGCCATGCGTGTACATGTGTTCCCCATCCTGAACCCCGCCTCCCACCTCCCTCTCCATCCCATCCCTCAGGGTCATCCCAGTGCACCAGCCCTGAGCACCCTGTCTCATGCATCAAACCTGGACTGGCGATCTGTTTCACACATGGTAATATACGTGCTTCAGTGCTATTCTCTCAAATCATCCCACCCTCGCCCTCTCCCACAGAGTCCAACAGTCTGTTCTATACATCTGTGTCTTTTGCTGTCTTGCGTATAAGGTCATTGCTATCACCTTTCTAAATGCCACATATATGCCTTAGTATACTGTACTGGTGTTTTTCTTTCTGGCTTACTTCACTCTGTATAATAGGCTCCAGTTTCATCCACCTCATTAGAACTGATTCAAATGCATTCTTTTTAATAAGTGAGTAATACTCCATTGTGTATATGTACCACAGCTTTCTTATCCATTCATCTGCTGATGGACATCTAGGTTGCTTCCATATCCTGGCTATTGTAAACAGCTAACACCATTTTTTGAGAGCAGTCTCCTTTCCTCCGTTAAAATCGCCTGGTGCCTTTGTTAAAGTCAGTTTACCACATGTGTGAAGGCTGTGTTGTCTTCTGCTGGGCATGTGCTTATTTTTGCCAAATATGCTCCTGTTGAGTGCTATAGCTTTATGAAAGTCTTGAAATCAGGTAGTGTGAGTCCTCCAACTTTATTCTTCTTTTTCAGAAGACTCTATTCCAGGTCCTTTGCATTTTCACCTACATTTTAGAATCAGCTTATCAGTTTCTCCTGGAAAGCCTGCTGGGATTTTGATTAGAATTGGTTGAATCTGTGGGTCAGTTTTGGGGGAGAACTGACATCTTAATATTTAATTTTCTGATATATGAACAGAGTGTCTCTCTTCTTTAAGATCCTTACTTTGTGCCTTAAAAAAGGTTTTTGTTCAAACTACAAATCTTGCACGTATTTTGTTCAGGTGACGGCCTGGATTGATACAGGTATCTCCCCAGTAGTGCATCCTGCAGAATCCCAGTGTTACATTTTTATTTCATTCAGTCCAGTACACTTTCTGATTTCTCTTAAAATTAGATCCATGGATTATTTACAAAGGTGAATTTAGGTGAGTTATTAGAGATTTTCTAAGTATTTTTCTCTTACTGCTTTCTAGTTTTAATTCAGTTGTGATAAGGTAACACACTTTGCATGACCTGAATCCTTTTGAGCTTATTGAGATGTGTTTCACAGCTCAGGATGCGGTCTGTCTTTCCAGTGCTCCGTGCACATTGGATAAGAGTGGAGCACTCCAGTGCTGCAGGCCAGGGCGCTTCATAGGCTGCTTAAGGCCGCTTTGTCTTTGCTGGTTTTCTGTCTACCTGTTAAAAATGAATATTGAGAGAGGAATGTTGAATTCTCCAAATATTTTTCCTTTGGTGTTTATCTATTTTTCCTTTGACTTTTTCTTGATGATTTTTGAAGTTTCTGATGTTAGGTACATAAACATTTAGAATTGTATACTCTTGGACATGAGTTTGAGCAAACTCAGGGAGATAGTGAAGGACAGGAAAGCCTGGCATGCCACAGTTCATGGGGTCACAAAGAGTCAGACACGACTTAGCGACTGAACAACAACAACTCTTGATTAATTAACTCATTTTTCATTATGGAATGGAGTTCTTTATCTCTGATAATATTCTTTGCTCTGTGCTCTACTTTGCTGAAGATCAGTGCAGACACTTCAGCTTTCTTTTGGCAAGTGATAGCACAGTATTTCGGAGAAAGCAATGGCACCCCACTCCAGTACTCTTGCCTGGAAAATCCCAGGGACGGAGGAGCCTGGTAGGCTGCCGTCCATGGGGTCTCAACAGTCGGACACGACTGAGCGACTTCACTTTCACTTTTCACTTTCACACATTGGAGAAGGAAATGGCAACCCACTCCAGTGTTCTTGCCTGGAATATCCCAGGGATGGGGGAGCCTGGTGGGCTGCCGTCTATGGGGTCACACAGAGTCGGACACGACTGAAGTGACTTAGCAGCAGCAGCAGCACAGTATTTGTTTTAACTTCTGTTTTTAATCTGTTTGTGTCTTTATACTTAAAGTGTATTTCTTTTAGTTTACAAAAAATCTAATATGACAATCTCTGTTGTTTAGTTGGCAGATCTAGAACATTTATACTTGATGTGATTATTGATAGAGTTATTTTATCATCTTCCTATCTGTCTTAAATTTGTCCAGTCTGGTTTTGTTCCCTTTTTCCTTTGATTCTGCCTTCTTTTAAATTAGTTGCATATGTTTTATGTTTCCATTTTATCTCCTTTGTTGGATCATTAGCTTTAGCTCTTTTTATTATTTTAGTATTTGCTTTAAGCTTAATAGCATTCATCTTTAATTCACCACAGTTTACTTTCCGTTTTATGTTTTATCACTTCAGGTATAGCAAAAGAACATTACAATATTTCAGTTTTTCCCCTTCTGGCCTTTAAGTATTGTTTTCATACATTTTACTTTTACATGTTATAAGCCCCAAACATTGTTATTATTTTCATTGAAATAGCCAAGAATCTTTTTAAAGTGTTTTAAATAATAAGAGAAATAATCTTTTGTATCTCCATGTTGTATTTCTGATAATCTTGATATTCATGTTTCTATTTGAATAAGTTTTCTTCTGCCTGAAGTACTTCTTTTAACACTCCTTGTACTTCAAGCCTGTTGGTGATGAATTCTTTCAGCATTTATATGTCTGAAAATGTTTTTATTTCACTATCATTTTTGAAAGATTTTTCCAGGGTAGAGAATCTTGGTTGATAGTTTTTATCTTTTCCTTTTCTTGCTTATATTGTTTCCAGTGAGAAATCTGATGTCATCTTTATCTTTGTTTTTCTGTATATAACATGTCTTTTTTTCTCTAACTACTTTTAAGAGTTTCTTTTTATACTAGTTTAAGTAATTTGATTAGGATAATATTCCTTGGAGTAGTTTTATCCATGCTTCTTGGGTTTGGGGTTTGTTGAGCTTCTTGGATATGTGGGTTTACAGTTTTCATCAAATTTGGAAAGCTTTGATTTCTGTTTCGTTAGAATTTGTTTCTGTCTCACCTCTTTTTCTCTTCTGGAATTTCAGCTACCCATTTATTCAGTTCAGTTCAGTTCAGTTCAGTCAATCAGCTGTGTCTGACTCTTTGCGACCCCATAGACTGCAGCACGCCAGGCCTCCCTGTCCATCACCAACTCCCGGAGTTTACTCCAACTCATGTCCATTGAGTCGGTGATGCCATCCAACCATCTCATCCTCTGTCATCCCCTTCTTCTCCCTCCTTCAGTCAATCCCAGTATCAGGGTCTTTTCAAATGAGTCAGCTCTTCGCGTGAGGTGGCCAAAGTATTGGAGTTTCAGCTTCAGCATCAGTC
>NW_011494943.1:260819-302258 GCF_000754665.1 Bison bison bison
AGGATTGACTGGTTGGAGCTCCTTGCAGTCCAGGGGGCTCTCAAGAGTCTTCTCCAACACCACAGTTCCAAAGAATCAATTCTTTGGTGCTCAGCTTTCTTTATAGTCCAACTTTCACATCCATACATGACTACAAGAAAAACCATAACTTTGACTAGACAGACCTTTGTTAGCAAATAATATCTCTGCTTTTTATTATGCTGTCTAGGTTGGTCATAACTTTTCTTCCAAGGAGCAAGCATCTCTTAATTTCATGGCTGCAATCACCATCTGCAGTGATTTTGGAGCCCCCCCCCCCAAAAAAAAATAAAGTCTGTCACTGTTTCCATTGTTTCCCCATCTATTTGTGATGAAGTGATGGGGCCAGATGCCATGATCTTACTTTTCTGAATGTTGAGTTTTAAGCCAACTTTTTGACTCTCCTCTTTCACTTTCATCAAGAGGCTGTTTAGTTCTTCTTTGCCTTCTGCCATAAGGGTAGTGTCATCTGCATATCTGAGATTATTGATATTTCTCCCAGCAATCTTGATTCCTGCTTGTGCTTCATCCAGTCCAGCATTTCTCATGATGTATTCTGCATATAAGTTAAATAAGCAGGATGACAATATACAGCCTTGATGTACTCCTTTCCTGATTTAGAACCAGTCCGTTGTTTCATGCCCAGTTCTGTTGCTTCTTGACTTGCATACACACTTCAAAGGAGGCAAGTCAGGTCCTCTGGTAATCGCATCTCTTAAAGAATTTTCTACAGTTTGTTGTGATCCACACAGTTAAAGGCTTTGGCATAGTCAATAAAGCAGAAGTCGATGTTTTTCTGGAACTCTCTTGGTTTTTTGATGATCCAGCGGATGTTGGCAATTTGATCTCTGGTTTCTCTGCCTTTTCTAAATCCAGCTTGAACATCTGGAAGTTCACGGTTCACATACTGTTGAAGCCTGGCTTGGAGAATTTTGAGCATTACTTTGCTAGTGTGTGAGATGAGTGCAGTTGTGAGGTAGTTTGAGCATTCTTTGACAATTCCTTTCTTTGGGATTGGAATGAAAACTGACCTTTTCCAGTCCTGTGGCCACTGCTGAGTTTTCCAAATTTGCTGGCATATTGAGTACAGCACTTTCGCAGCATCATCTTTTAGGATTTGAAATCGCTCAACTGGAATTCCATCACCTCCACTAGCTTTGTTCTTAGTGATGCTTCCTAAGGCCCACTTGACTTCACATTCCAGGATGTCTGGCTCTAGGTGAGTGACCACACCATTGTGATTATCTGGGTTTTTTTGTATAGTTCTTCTGTGTATTCTTGCCACCTCATCTTAATATCTTCTGCTTCTGTTAGGTCCATAGCATTTTTGTCCTTTATTGAGCCCATCTTTGCATGAAATGTTCCCTTGGTGTCCCTGATTTTCTTGAAGAGATCTCTAGTCTTCCCCATTCTATTGTTTTCCTCTATTTCTTTGCATAAGATTTGGGAGAATGGCATTGAAACATGTATAATATCACGTATGAAACGAGTCGCCAGTCCAGGTTCGATGCACGATACTGGATGCTTGGGGCTCGTGAACTGGGACAACCCAGAGGGATGGTATGGGGAGGGAGGAGGGAGGAGGGTTCAGGATGGGGAACACATGTATACCTGTGGCGGATTCATTTCGATATTTGGCAAAACTAATACAATATTGTAAAGTTTAAAAATAAAATAAAAAAAAAGAAACTGCATTCAAATGGGTATATCTTTCCTTTTCTTCTTTGCTTTTCTCGTCTCTTCTTTTCTCAGCTATTTGTAAGGCCTCCTTAAACAACCATTTTGCCTTTTTGCATTTCTTTTTATTGGGGATGGTCTTGATCACTGCGTCCTGTACAATGTCATCCATCCATAGTTCTTCAAGCACTCTGTCAGATCTAATCCCTTGAATTTGTTTATCACTTCCACTGTATAATCATAAGGGATTTGATTTGGAATTATCTGGTGGTTTTCCCTGCTTTCTTCAATTTAAGCCTGCATTTGGCAATAAGGAGTGCATGATCTGAGCCACAGTCAGTTCCCAGTCTTGCTTTTGCTGACTGTATAGAGCCTCTCCATCTTGGCTGCAAAGAATATAATCAGTCTGATTTCGGTGTTGACCATCTGGTGATGTCCATGTATGACGTCTTCTCCTGTGGTTGTTGGAAGAGGGTGTTTGCTATGACCGGTGCATTCTCTTGGCAAAACTCTATTAACCTTTGCCCTGCTTCATTCTGTACTCCAAGGCCAAATTTGTTACTCCAGGTATTTCTTGACTTCCTAATTTTGCATTCCAATCACCTATAATGAAAAGGACATCTTTTTTGGGTTTTAGTTCTAGAAGGTCTCATAGGTCTTCATAGAACCGTTCAGCTTCTTCAGCATTACTGGTTGGGGCATAGATTTATTAGGCTTCTCGAAGGACTGATGTTGAAGCTGAAACTCCAATACTTTGGCCACCTGATGCGAAGAGCTGACTCATTTGAAAAGACCCTGATGCTGGGAAAGATTGAAGGCGGGAGGAAAAGGGGATGACAGAGGATGAGATGGTTGGATGGCATCACTGACTCAATGGACATGAGTTTGGGTAAACTCTGGGAGTTGGTGATGGACAAGGAGGCCTGGCGTGCTGTGTGCGGTTCATGGGGTCGCAAAGAGCAGACACGATTGAGCGACTGAACTGAGCTAAAATTTTCCCACAGTTCATGTGGGATGGTCTTGATCCCTGCCCCCTGTACAATGTCATGAACCTCCGTCCATAGTTCTTCAAACACTCTGTCAGGTCTAATCCCTTGAATCTGTTTATCACTTCCACTGTGATAATGCCCTTTTCATTTTTAAAAAAATTCTTTTTTCTTTTTGTGTTTCATCAAGCATTGTTTCTACTGCTAATGCCTTCAGGTTCACTGTTTTTCTTCTGCAATGTCTAATCTGCTCACTCCATCTGGTGTATTTTCATCTTGGGCGTTGTAGTTTTCATTTCTGAGGTTTAGTAGTAAGGCTATTTTTGGCACAGAGTTCCAGTGGCATTCTTAAAAGAATGTTTTCAAGGAAGAACTCAAATTAAGGATTCTTTCAAGAGGTTTAGAATATCCAGTAGTTAGTTCTTATAGATTAAAAGCCTTTCACATGCATGAACTAGCGTTATTTGTCTATTATAATTGTGATTTTTTTAACCTTAATATGCTTCCTTTATTATTTATCATCCACTTATATTTAGTTTGATATCTATTACTTTTGAAAATAGAACTGCATTCTTTTCAGAATATCTTTATTTAGTTTAGATTCCTTTGCGTGCATGTGTGCTAAGTTGCTTCAGTCATTTCCAGCTCTTTGCGACCCCATGGACTGTACCCCACCAGGCTTCTCTGTGCATGGGATTCTCCAGGCAGGAATACTGGAGTGGGTTGGCATGCCTTCCTCCAGGGGATCTTAGATTCCTTTACTAAATAAAATAGACAGATTATTTGGATTTTTGCTTAATTGCATTTGTAAGTGGCCAAAGTATTAAGCCATACATAGGCAGGAACACCAAGGCCTTTTCTAAGTCTAGTTTACAAAAATGAGGCTGTAAACTCCTAGAGAATGGGCAGTTATCTTTTGGATTATTTGTTTTAAGGTTATCCCTTACTGAGTTTTTGCTTTGTCAAATAAATTTGCTTTATTTATAAACTTTCTTTCTTGCTGAGAAATTGCAACTCCAAAATTTTAAGGACAAAACCAAAGTAGTAATACTCAATAATGGGTGAAAAAATGTTTAAAATATCCTACTTTCTGTCTAATATTGAATAGTCATTGGAATTTGTGACATCTACTGGAGACAGTGTATAACAGCTTTAAAATATTTCCTTAGGTAAAAGTGATACAAATAATCCTGGACCTGAAATTAATAAGATTCGAACACCAGAGAAAAAACCTACAGAAGCAAAACAGGTATGTGATTTACCTTTGGTGAATGCATTGTTCTCATGGATTTAATTTAATTGATCATCTTAGAATCCTGGTGTGTTATAGAAAATTATCTCCCCTTTTAGGTTTTGTTGTTTGATGAGGGCACATTGCACTCTCTCCCTCTGCTGTTTCTTCGCTACATTATTTTTTTTATCAGAGTACTTTTCTCAAATTATGTTATTCAGTGATAGACTCAAATTTAGAGACTTCTTATGATAAAGTAGTAAGTGAAGACATAGCTATAGTTGTGTCATTAAAAATTATCTCAGATTGGGAAGAGCTGTTACAGTGAAGGAAGACTTAACATTCTCAAGTCCCCTCTCATCACGCCTGCTGTGTCCATCCTTAACTCTTAACCTGTTTGTTCATCTGCGTCTGTACTCATGAACCAGTTAGGGAAAAGTCAAATCATGGTTGAATCAGTGCTACTGGAGATTCGTGTGTCCTAATCGGGGCGCCCGTGGGGCACCTCCATGTGTCTCTTACGTGTGCCAGGCTCCCTTTGCCCAGTTTACTCAGCAGCTCTTTTGGTGACTGGGTACCTTCTGCCATTATTCTCATGATCAGAAGATGACCTCGCCTTAGAGATTAAACCCTCAGGATTTCACCCTGCTAGCTGAGAACTTTGGACTTGACACTTTTTGTCCTCAGACACCCTTACTTCTTCATCACCAGCCTCAGAGGGAGTTTCCATGAAAACTAATGTCTCCTCTTCCAGTCACTTCCCTTCTTGTGTTTCAGAAGGAAGACAGCACTCAGTAGCTTAAAAACTTTCAGTAGCTTACCACAGTTTTTGAGATTAAAAGAAAAATGTTTATATTCAGTATTGAATCATTCAGGGTCTTGTGTAATTGGGCTGTTGTAGTTTCATTTGATGTCAAGGAGGAGGAAATTAGCATGCAAGCCTAGTTGTAGCTCTGTGTACACAAAACTTCTCATCCCCTCAGATCCACCGTACGTTTTCTCTTCTCTCCTCTCTCAGTGTGTAAGCTGTTACCTTTATCTAGTATGTATTTCCCTCACTGCAAAACTCCAACCTCTTGTAAAGATTCAGCTCAAGTGTCATCATCTCTGTGAAGTCACCTTTGATTTTCTCAGGCTGTGGGATCTCATGTCACATCATCTTACAACACCTCTGATTTTAAGTTTACATGTTGATGTCCTTTACTGGACTCTGAGCCAGATTTTAGCAAACTTTCTGTAAGAGGCCAAATAGTAAATTTTCAGACTTTGTGGGCCATATGGCTTCTGTTGCAGCTACTCAACTCTGCCATCGTTGTGAGAAAACAGACACAGACAACATGTAAACGAATGAGTGTGGCTGTGTTCCAGTAAAACTTTTTGTACAAAAATATAGTGGACTGGAAATGGCCTGGGGGCCATGGTCTGCCAGCCCTCGCTCTGCACTCTCAATGGTACAGATACAGACTTATTGGGCCTTTAATCTCCCACACCAGGCACAGTGTCCTTGGTACGCCCTCAATAAGTGTTTGTTGAAGGAATGATGGCAAAAATTGACAGCTGAAGTGATTATTCAAAGATGATATAGTACTTATTTTTTTGTTCACTTCAAAGTTAAGTTGAGACAAGTTTTTTATTTTAATGTAGATATGTTTGAGGGAAGAGATGTATAAAAGCAATAAAATCAGAAAGAAAGAACACATTTCAGTTATTTATATCAGTAGTAAATAATTGGTTGTCTTTCCAAGGAAGGAAGTGTAAAAAAAAAAATGATGTTTTTAAAGTCAATATGCTAATAAAATAATAGTATCTCTCTTTATGACTCAGATTTAATATGTGTTTTTTCAGTTTCATCTTCCCTGATGTAAAGCATATTCTCTTATTTGATTGTCAGAAAGTGGTTTACTAGGCACGCAGTGCTCCTGCTGCTGCTGATAAGAATGGATCATGTCCTTTAGAAGTGCTGAGGGGAGGAGAGGTGGGCAGCCACAGGACTTAGATCTTCTGCAGCTAAAAAATATTTCTCTATTTTTTTTAGATTGATTTGGAATCAAACCCACAGAACAGAAGTCCTGAATCACGTTCTGGCATTGTTTATCCCCATCCCAAATTTCATCGCAAAGATAATCTCACCCCAAGACACATAACCCTTCCTCTCCCTGCCCCCCATGCCCAGTATGCCCTCCCCGGTCGTCATTTTCATCCCCTCCCCCAGCTCCCGAGACCACCCTTCCCAATTCCGCAGCAGCACGCCTTGCTGAATCAGCAGCAGAGTAACTTGCCTGAACAGCCGAGCCCCGTGCCAGCCCAGCCCAGTCAGGTGGCCCCTCAGCTGGGCCCGCCGCCGCCTCAGCTCTCCCCTGCCTACCCGGCTGGCCCCGGCAGCGCGTTTTTCAATAACGCGGTTCCCCACCGACCACAGTCCCCGCCTGCAGAGGCTGTGGTTCCCGAGCAGCAGCCCCCACCCGTGCTGCAGGAGGGCCACAGTCCCCTGCGGGCCCTCGCACAGCCCGGCCCCATCCTGCCTTCACCTCTGAACAGCTTCCCGGACGAGAGCCCCCCGGGCCTGCCGATGGGGGAGGCTTTGGGTGAGTTCTCGTGTCACTGCAGGACGGGACAGCGTCTGACAGTGTTTACTTCAGAGACATGTGCTGTACAGTATTCATTTGACTCAGGATTGAGTAACTTCTTCACATAACGCTGGCCAAAAAATCACTTAGTGTAATAATCAGAATCTAGTTCCAAATGCTACACAGAACTAAGCGTACAGTTGGTGTCAGGTTACGTCATGCTGTAGGTGAGGAGGAATCCCCATCATTACCGTGATTTAGTTACTGCAAAATTAGAAGTCCTGTTTTCTCCAAACTCACATGGTAGCCATGTCTCTGTGGAGAATATCTGATTGTAAAAATTCTTGAAGAAATTAACTGGAAACCCTAAATGCTGAAAACTTAAACTTGTTACAAATATGTTTACAGATCGTATGCACGGGAGTGTGGCTCTGGAAACCCTGAGGCAGCAGCATGTGCGGCTACAGCAGTGGAGCGAGCACCACGCCTATCTCAGTCAGGGCAGCCTCCCGTACCCGCACCATCACCACCCTCACCCGCACCTCCAGCACCTTCCCCAGCCGCCCGTTGGATTGCATCAGCCCCCAGTGAGAGCAGACTGGAAACTCCCCAGCAGTGCCGAAGATGAAGCAGAAACAACTGACTCACGGTCAGAAACAACTGACTCACACTCATTTCAGCAGACTGAAAAGGGCCCCTGAAATGTGGCCTGCTTACTGTTTTCTCTCTTGAATGTTGTCCGTTTAGCCTCATACTGGAATACTGTCCCAAAGAAATTGGATGCCAGCCTTCTAGGCAGCTGCTACACAGTTCTGTTGATTGACTCTAAAATACAGAACACCTTTTTAGAAATAACTTTTGTGAAAACCTAGGCGTGGAAGGTCTGCTGTGGACCGTGCATTTATGTGGCCTCTGGCTTTGCAGTCTCTTGTGAAAGAGACATGTACCATCACTGTGGGTGTTTTTTCCGTATTCAGTCATAATGCAAAGAATGTAAAGAGAACAGAATTAAATTAGAGGTTAAAAGTTAAAAATTATAAATTTACTATCAATATATTTTTTGCACAAAATTCTACCCTCTTTTAAGTCAGATGTTTGAGTATTCAGTGCTCATTCTAAATTTGTTTTTATGGTGTGTCATTTGACTGCAGTGAAGCGTTTCCTAATCCCTTCTGAGTAAGATCCACTGTTACGGTGACCTTCTGTAACTGCCAGCTACCAAACGCGTGGAAAGACAAGGACAGTTGCTTTTAAAGCCAAGGGGAAGAAAGAAATCAGATACTTGGGTATATTTAGTGTCTTCAGCTCAACATCTGTGAGCATTGATGCTTACTTTTGAGATGAATTAATGCTAGTTCTAGTTACTGTGCTTTTGTTTGTAAAAATTACGTATGTAGTTGACTAAGCTCTCCTCATATTTCATCATCCTTACATAGGTTTCAAGACTTACTCAGAGAACTGTCTAATCGTGAGCAAAGTGAAACACGGGAACTAGCTGAAATGCCACCACCTCAATCAAGGCTTTTGCAATATAGACAAATTCAGACTAGGAGCCCACCAGCAGCCCCCTCGCCCCCGTCCGGCGCAGACCACAGCACCCACTTTCCAAACTTCACTGACAGCAGCAGAGACCTTGAAGTGGCCAACAGCCCGGCGTTCCCACAGCGCCTGCCGCCCCCAATGTTTAGCTCTCCTTTCTCGTTGCCATCTGAGCACCTCACCCCTCCTCTGAAATACCTGGCGCCTGATGGAGCTTGGACTTTTGCTAACTTACAGCAGAATCACCTGATGGGGCCGAGTTTCCCCTACGGCCTACCTCCATTGCCTCACAGGCCCCCGCAGAACCCTTTCGTGCAAATGCAGACCCACCAGCCCGCTGTTGGCCAGGAGCCGCTCCAGCCGCTGTCCTCTCGGACAGTGTCGTCCTCTTCGCTCCCCAGCTTAGAAGAGGTGCGTTTCTTTCTTCTCCATTTCTCCTTTCAGCAGGAGTTGATTGTGAGAAAAAATCAATATTTATTGGTTTGATAATGATAGTGGACAGATCTTATTGAATTTAATAGTCTTAAATTCTTGCAACTTAAAAAATTATCTTACATAAATACAATCTTTTCTTGCAACTTATTTTTCAGCTACATTTTAAAGATTTATTTGTTTTTTATTGAAGCATAGCCGCTTTAGAATATTGTGTTAGTTTCAGGGGTATAGCAAAGCGATTAGTTATATATATACATATGTATATATTTATTAATCTGTTTTCCATTGTGGGTTATTATGAGATACTGAATACTATTCCCTGTGTTACACAGCAAATCTATGTTGCTTATCTGTTTAATTTACAGCAGTTTGTATTAGTTAATCCCGTACTCCCAGTTTATCCCCCTTCCCCGCCTTTTGATAGCCATAAGTTAATAGCCATAAGTTTTCTACGTCTGTGTGCCTGTTTCTGTTTTGTATATAGGTTCATTTCTGTTATTTTACAGATTCTACATATAAATGGTATCATATAATACTTTGTCTGACTTCACTTAGTATGATAATCTCCAGGTCCGTCCATGTTGCTGCAAATGGCAAAATTCATTTTTTTTTGTAGCTGAATGGTATTCTATTTTATATACACACACACACACACACACATACATACACACACACACACACACACACACACACACACACAGACATATCTCCCACCGTGTGTGTGTGTGTTAGTGTTAGTTGCTCAGTTGTATCCGACTCTTTATGACCCCGCAGACTGTAGCCCACCAGGCTCCTCTGTCCATGGGATTTCCCAGGTAAGAGTGCTGGAGTGTTTTGCCATTCCCTTCTCCAGGGGATCTTCCCAAGCCAGGAATCGAACCTGGGTCTTCCTCATTGTGGGCAGATTCTTTTCTGAGCCATAAGGAAGGCCCGTATATACACACACACATTTTCTTTATCCATTTACCTGTTGATGGACACTGAGTTTGGCTATTTTAAACAGAGCTGCTATGAACACTGGGGCACATGTATCTTTTCAAATGAGAATTTTTGTCTTTTCCAGATGTGTGCCCAGGCGTGAAGTGGCCAAACCATGTGGTAGCTCCAGTTTCAGTTGTTGAGGAGCCTCCACACTGTTCTCCACGGTGGCTGCTGCTCCACCTTGCACTCCACAAACAGTGCAGGAGGGTGCCCCTTTCTCCACACCCTCTTTAGCATTTATTATTTGTAGACTTTTTAATGATAGCCAGTCTGACTAGTGTGAGGTGGTACCTTATTGTGGGTTTAATTTGTATTTCTCTAATAGTTAGCGATGTTGAGCATCTTTTCATGTGCTTTTTGGCCATCTGTATCTCTTTGGAGAAATGTCTGTTTAGGTCTCCTGCCCATTTTTTGATTGGGTTGTTTGCTTTCTTGCCACTGAGTTGTATGAGTTATTTGTGTGCTTTGGAAATTAACCCTTTGATGGTGAGATCATTTACAAATATTTTTTCCATTCCTTAGGTTATCTTTTCATTTTGTTGATGATTTCCTTTGCTGTGCAAAAGCTTTTAAGTTTGATTAGGTCCCATTTGTTTATTTTTGCTTTTGTTTCTTTTGCCTTGAGAGACTGATGTAAGAAAATACTGCTGTGCGTTATGTCCAAAAATGTTGACTGTGTTCTCTTCTGGAAGTTTTTTGTTGTCATGTCTTATATTTAGGTCTTTAAACTATCTTAAGTATATTTTTGTATGTGAGATGAGGGAGTGTTCTGATTTCATTGATTTACCTGCATGTTCTTGGAATTCGTTTTCATTTTTCCCCTGTTACTGTGCTATTTCAGACCTTGTAGAAGGGTCATTGTTAAAACATGAAGCCTGTCGGAGCATTTTGTTGTAACTGTTTTAGAATATTTAACATCTGACTCACTTGAGTCTATTCATTCAAGAAGCTTTGTCCTATTTAATCTGGGGAAATGGAATTTAGTGTCTCATCTTTTTACTTACTTTATTTTTCTTAATTACAAGTTTGTTTATTAGAGTCCATGACCAGTGCTGGCTTTCTCAGCCAGCAGTGCTTTCTCCTGTCGCCCATTGCGGTGCTTTCTTAGCCTGGGGCAGTTAACATCTGATTCCCAGACATCGGAATGTGCAGTGTTTAGCATAGAATTGGCAATGCTAAACTAAGCATTTTAAGGTAAACAGAATTTTTAAAAAAATATATTGATGTTACCAAAGAGCATCTTTATGGATCTTCACTGATATAAAAATCATAGTAATTCTAGATTATAAAACTTCAAAAATGGTACTATTTGGACTATAAAAATGTTGTCTAGCTATTCCTTTTAAGCTTAGTTATTAGAAATAAGAATGTGTAAAGTTCATGTGATCATTGTCAATCACAGATGTCTTAACACAGGGTAAACATTTAGAATTTTGAGATATGA
The DNA here is from genome assembly GCF_000754665.1 of Bison bison bison. Taxonomy (NCBI): domain Eukaryota; kingdom Metazoa; phylum Chordata; class Mammalia; order Artiodactyla; family Bovidae; genus Bison; species Bison bison. The sequence goes on from NW_011494943.1 coordinate 271,698, forward strand.
AAATTCTTTTTATATAAAAATTTTTTTTACTTCATTTTGGTGGTTCCTTAGTGATTTCTAAAGGCTTTAGAAATAATTTATTCATATTTTGCAAGTTTTCTGCTGTAGATGCTGATTAAAAAGTTAGGTGTCATAGGGACATTTATATATATCTTATTTGTCTGTTTTGGAGGTAATTTGTTCCAATTCACTATTTTATTCATTTGAAAGTATCCATTTTAGAGTAAAATTTAATGGATTTTCGTATATGCACAATATCATGCAGCAACCACCACCATCTAATTTTAGAACATTTTTGTCACCCTAAGAGATTCGCCGTAGCCATGGAGCAATTACTCCTCAACCCTCTCTGCCTCCAGTCCCCAACAACTCATAATCTGTTTTCTGACTCTGTAGAGACTTTTGGTATAAATGGAGTCATACATGTGGTCTTCTGTGTCGTCTTTCATTCAGCGTCATGCTTCTGAAGCTCATCCACCTTGTAGCATGTACTGGTACCTCATAATTCTTCATGGCTGAGTGATACTCTGTTGCATGGATATACTGCTATTTGTTTATCTGTTCATCATTTGATGAACATTTGGGTTGTTTCTTTTTTTTTTTCTTTTGCTATTATGAATAATGTATCTATGTGCATTCATGAACAAATTTTGTTTGAAAGTATATTTTCAGTTCTCTTGTACCTGTAATTCTTGGGTCATATGGTAACTCTGTTTTTGAGGGGCAGCCAAACTGTTTTCCACAGTGTCTTGCATCATTTTATATTCTAATTTGTCCTTTTTTAAAAAAAATTATAGCCTTCTAGTGGGTGTGAAATAGTATTTCATTTTGGTTTGCATTTCCCTAACAACTAATGATGCTGAACATCTTCTAATACGTGTATTGGCCATTTGTACATCTTCTTTGGAGAAATGTCTATTCAGATCCTTTGCTTTGAAAGACAATTGTCTTTGTGTTGTGGAGCCATACGAATTTTTATGTATATCTTAATTACTAGGTTCTTATCACATAATTCGGAGAAGGCAATGGCACCCCACTCCAGTACTCTTGCCTGGAAAATCCCACGGACAGAGGACCCTGGTAGGCTGCAGTCCATGGGGTCACTAAAAGTTGGACACGACTGAGCAATTTCACTTTAACTTTTCACTTTCATGCATTGGAGAAGGAAATGGCAACCCACTCCAGTGTTCTTGCCTGGAGAATCCCAGGGACGGGGGAGCCTGGTGGGCTGCTGTTTATGGGGTCGCACAGAGTTGGACACGACTGAAGCGACTTAGCAGTAGCAGTAGCAGTATCACATAATTTGCAGTATTTCCTCCCATTTTGTGGACTGTCTTTTCACCCTCTTGAGAGTATCCTTTGATGCAGCAAAGGCTTTAATTCAGATAAGGTCCAATTCATCTGTTTTTCCTTTGGTCATCATGCTTCTGGTGTCATGTCTAAGAAATGTTTGTCTACTCCAAGGTCACAGAGATTTACATCTACCTTTCCTAGTTTTATAGTTTTAGTTCTTATGTTTAATTCTCTGATTCATTCTGAAATAATTTTTGTGCATTTTGTGAGGTAGGTGTCTTAATTCATTATTTTACGTGTGGTTGTTGAGTTTTCTTTGCACCATTTGTTGAAAAGACTGTTCTTTTTCCAGTTTATGATTTTAGCAACCTTGTCAAACATCAACTGACCCTAGACCTTTGGGTTTACAGCTCGACTCCTAAGTTCTGTTCATTGATCTCTGTCCTTATGCTGACCACACTGGCTTGTATACCATCTGTGGCTTTGTCCTGAGTTTCCTGTTTGGAAGTGTGAGCCTTTGTACTTTGTTCTTCTGTTTCAAGATAGTTTTGGCTATTTTGGGTTCTTTGAATTACCATATTGAACTTAGGGTAGTTTGTCAGTTTCTGCAAAAAAGAGCAAGCTGGGATTTTAAAAGGGATTGCTTTCAATTTGTAGATTAACTTGGGAAGTATAGACATCTTAACAATATAAAGTCTTCTGGTACCTGAACATGAGATGTCTTTGAAAATTTCTTTCAGTGGTGTTTTTTAATTTTCCAATTATTTCTTACACTTCCTTTGTTAAATTTATTCCAAGTATATTTTTGTGCTATTGTAAATGTTTTCTTAATTTCCGTTTTTTTTGATTGTTCACTACTAGTGTTTAGAAATACAGTTGACTGTGTATTGATTGTATATCTTCAGACTTGCAGAGCTCTTCATTAGCTCTAATAGATTTTTTTGGTGGGTAATTTGGATTTTTTTATATAGAAGATAATGTCATCTACAAATATAATTTTGTTCTTTCTTTCTAACGTAGATGTCTTTTATTTCTTTTTCTTGCTTAATTGCCCTAGCCAGAACTTCTAGTTTAATGTCTAAGGTATATATTTGGCAAAATTAGAGAAAACAGATATTGCTGGGTTCTGTTTCCAAATTTCCTGCTGTTATTGATTTCTTCTGATTTCATACCATGTGGTTGGAGAACATACTTTGTATAATTCTATTATTTAAAAAATTTTTGAGACTTGTTTGATGTGCCTGAAACACTGGTGCACTGGAGAAGAATGTGTGCTTTGCTCTTGTCGGATGGAGGGTTCTGTGGACTTGTTAGGTCTCTTTGGTTTATATTGTTGTTCACAGTTTGTCTTTCCCTTGGATCTGTTGTTCAGGTCTTATATCTGTTATTGAAAGGAGAATGTTGGAGTCTCTAGCTGTTGTTGTTGAATTGTCTATTTCTCCTTTTAATTCTGTCAGTTTATACTTCATCATGTTATTTTGGAGTTCTGTCTTTAGGTTTTATATATTTATAGTTGTTATATCATCTTGATAGATTAACCTTTCATCATTATATGATGTCCTTTGTCTCTCCTAACAATTTCTGTCTTCAAGTGTGTTTTTTTCTGACATTTGTAAAGCCACTCCAGCTCACTTTTGGTTATTGTTTGCATGGACTGTCTTTTTCTCATCTTTTTGCTTTTTTATTTTGTTGTCATTTGTCTATTGACATTTCTGAACTAATTTTTTAATTTTAAATTTTGAAGTAATTTTTTAAAGTCTGTAATTGTTATGTGTGGCCTCTTGATGTTTTTCTTCGAAGGGCTGAGTAATTGACTAGTCATTGCCAAGAGATCTCCTTAAAGGCTCAGGACCGAAGACATTGTCCAGTTTTGCAGAGGTGTGTGTGTGTGCACGTGCGTGCACTTTGCACACTGAGCTGGGCAGTTCACATGTCTGCTTTAACTTTCACTTCCTGCCTCTCCAGGCTCTAGCTCAGCCAGAGGGGAGAACTCTTCAGGCCTGTCCTGAGTGGGTGCACAGCATGTCTGCGGTCTTCTGGATTCCCAGGAAGGAATAGGTCAGAGCTAGTCAAGGTCTTTCTTCCCTGAAATGTCTTACACCTTGGCCTTTCCTCCAGAGCTTTCTGGCTAGTCTGTTGCCAGTCCAGTCGCTGCCCATCGCTTCAGGCAGCAGCAACGAACTCATTGGCCTTGTCAGTACTTGGAACACGGCCCCTTCGGCGCTGGCTGAGTTCTGGGGTCGATAAGAGAAGTCAGGTGTTGTTTTGTACCAGAAAGGCCAAAATAAATAATTACAGCTCTGTGGCAGTGAGGCCCTTCTGCTCTGATACTGGTGCTGGAAAATGGAGGGTCTTATTTTTAAGGCTACTAGGGGAATGGGACTAGGGTAAGTTAAAGTACCACAAATCTTGCTGTTCTTACTAAGTTTTCCTGGTTTTTCTTGAGTAAGTGTTCCCCGGCTTTAATTTTCTGAATTCCAAGAAAGTTGATTGTGACAGTTTTTGTCAGTTTTTTTCATTGCTTTTATGGTGTTCCTTATTCCACCATTTTTACTGCTAACACTTGTGATACTTTAACTAGTCAAATGAATTCATAATGTGTGGGGGAAGTAGCATGCCAAAGTTTTTATACGGTTTTATAAAGTTTCATACTTTGGTAAATAATGCTGAATACTGAATACTATACTTAAAATCATTGATCTATTTAAACATTTCTTATTTTTGGAATTTAGTTCTTTATACCTTCAAGCTCTTAACATTTGTTATTACTGTTTAGCTGTGAGGGTATGAATAAGTGCTTTCAATTGTCATTGGGTTCTCAGAGTAAAATTACTTTTGCAAAAACATTTGGTCATCTTTATTTTGATGCATGCAATTCACGAATGATGACTAACTTGCAACACTGAAGAAAATACCTTGACAAAGAAAAATATGTTTACCACATTTGCAGGTTTTGATGTTTACTGTGAATTCCTTCATTGCTAGGAGCCTTGATAGATGAGGCTTAAGCAGGATGAAAATACCCAGATGTGAGCAGCTAGCTTGAGCAGACGGGTTTTCATACTGTGTTTTGCTTGTTTTTTCTTTTTTATAATAATTTTGATTTTGTATTAACAAAAGATGTACCTGTTCAGCATGGAAAGTGTGGAAGCTAGAGCAATTATTCCTAATTTTGTCATACCAAGATAGCTACTGTAATGCCAGGAAGGAGGAAATTTCCTCTGCCCTTCTAGGTTCTTCCGGCTGGCCTAAGAATTAAATTGACATGATGAAACAGATGAATAGGAGAAACATCAAACCAGGTTTAATAACTGTCTGTACATGGGTGAGATCCAAGAAAACTGAGTAACTCACCAAAATGGTTGAAGCCCTTACCTCAGGTACCGTCTTCAACTGAAGACTAAAGGATGTGGGGTAGCTGGATGTTCCGAGTGGAGGGAGGCAGCCAGCTGACGAGGAGAGGGAAAGGCACAGGTGTGGTGTGGTGCTTGCCCACAGCGCAGAGGCAAGGGGACTGGAGAGGAATCTTGACAGACAGACTTTGCTGGCTTCCTCCCTGGCTGGACCCCTGGTTCGCACTGTATTTCTCTCAGGCCCTCTAGCTGCATTCTTTTAGACGGTGAAGGGGAAGGGAGGTTCTTCCTGAGTCTTTCAGGCCTTACAGACAGTCAGCCTAAGTGAACCCTCACGCCAGAGAGACGGTTTTGGGGTGGCCACTTTTGTTCTCCTGCAGTGACGGGTAGCGCTTCGTAGCACTCACAGGTGAGAGCACGTGACTGATTAGTGGAGGGGGATTGCTTGTTGAAGATACGAAACAACTTTTTCCCTAGTTGCTGTGCTCAGTTATGTCACCCCATCAGACCTTTCTCCCCACCAGGTCAAGATCCCTAAAGGTGACCTTCATACTATTCTGTGACACTCTTTGCAACTTAAAACTCATAGAATTTTTAGTATTTTTAGGTGCTTAAAGCTTTACTCCATCAGTTTCCCTTACCTGCTTCACTGGGCCCTCAGCTGTCTGGATGAGGCTGGGGCTCTGAGTCTGGCAGAGGTGTCTGCGCTCTCACCCACATCTAATTCTTTGCCACTGTGATGGAGTAAGGAGAACAAAGGGCAAAGGGTCTTCCTTACCTGGCCCAGGTTACAGACCACTCCTGATTGGCTCCAGTTTGATTTCAAATTTCAGTGTAAGCTTGAGGTTATGATTCAGTTCTCTCCAAATATTTAGCCAGTTGTTTTCATGCTCTTTATTAAATTATTGCATTTTCACAGAATAGAATAGTAGCTTTCTTGTCAAATACTAAATTCTTTCTAACAGCACTGAAATGCAAAGAGAAACAATAGAAGTTAACTCTGACTTCTGAGCTTCCAAGGATTCAGTTTCTAGTACTTTGGCGTGACTCGGATTTTTTCGGGGGTGATTTTGGTCTGAGTGGGTTTCCGCTTTGCACGATAACTTTAGAGTCTAACCTCTGAGACGCGCTTCTTCAGTATACTCTGCAGTGTCTCTGGACTTTGGCTTTCTGCCTCATCTGTCTATGTGTCTCTGTACCAGAATTACACTGTTTTAATTTTTGAGGCTTTCTGGTCTTCTGATTGGATGGTGTGAAGTGTCTCCCTTATTACTTCTTTTTTTTCTTCCAGTCACTGTTCAAAAGTGCAGGACAGAGGAGGTTATTCTCTGTTTTTTGTACTAGAAACTTAGAATACCTGTATGAACACCTCCCCCTGAGACAGAAGCTAAAACCTTTCTGAGGTTTTAATTTTAGTGACATTGAGTGGGTAGCTTACACTGGAGGAATTTTGTCTTTAAAAATATTTTAAACCTCTGACTTAGGAACTGGTACAGTCTCCAATATTTTAATTCTTTTTTCCTTCTTCCCTCCTTCCCTTCCTTTTTTCTTTGTGTTCTGAATGTTCCTCTGTAAAATTCTGTAATATTTTCATTTCTGGTTGAATGTATCCTTAGATTGGTTTTTCCTTGCTGTTTGTTATGAATAGGACCTTCTTTTCCCCATTATACTTTCTAGTCATTTTGTCTTGAGAGACAAATCCTCATTCTTCTTAGGTGGAGATAGTTTTATCATGTAAAAAAACTTTTGTTTAACATAGAGCCAGCACTGCTGATACTGGTGCAGAGCCAAGTTCTTATCATTTAAGATGTACTTACCATGAGATAGTTTGTTTAAAAGTGCTCAATTAGTAATAAATGGAAAATTCTTTTTAAAATGCCATTGTAAAAGTCTCCAAATGGTTATGAAGCTGTACATGTTTGTGCTGCAGTGGTGGTATTTTAGGTGGCCTGCTAAAGAAAACAGAATTCTTATAAGTCGCCAATTTTGATCGGCTTCCTATAAATCAGCATTTACTTATACCATCTTAGAGATGACATGTAAGTCTGTGTGATGTTATCTGCTTTGAAATAATTCTGTCTTATATGTAGGCTTTTGAACAAAGACACTTTTGACCTATCTATTTATTTTCATTTTTTCTTTGAATCAACTCTGTTTTGAGCTTAGTTTTCAGTACATTTTCAGGAAGTACTTGTCCTTCGGTACTCGATTTCAATACTGTTGTCTGATCATCCTCCCATCCCCCCACCCCAGCTCTCCAGCCAGGTCTCCTTCTGTGGAACACGGTATTACTGTACAAATGGAGCTGGAAGGCTATATTTTTGGCTGATTGACGTGTTCTGCCTGTCCTGACTTTAAAGGTGGATGACGATAGCTCATGATTGATGTTGCATAACCAGGTAGTGCTCTCTTCTCAGAGAGCGCGTCACTGCGTGGCCTCACAAACATCTAATGCGTATAACAGAGACAGTGATCGACAGATTAATAAATCAGACCTCTATTCATGCTCAAATTATCAAGGCTAATCATTTAAATGAGATGTTCTGTTTTAATTAAGGTTTCTGGCACTGTAGTTAATGAGACTTGGAATTTCCACCAGAGCATTTAGCTCTTCCTTAGTGATCAGCTTTGATAGTATAATTGTAAGTAGAGCCCTGATTCATTAAGTTGCTAACCTCTCCCCCGGTTTTTATTTATACATATACACGTGAAATGAATAGCCAGCTAACCCTATATATTAGAGATGGACCTTTTAAGACAGCGGTAAGCAGACTGTGAATTTTTGCTTAAACTGACAGCAGTCTTTAAAAATAGAAATTCATACATGAAATTAGTCATTTAGCTTTTTCTTCTTAAACGTATTTGGAACTTTAGCATTATACTTTGATTTTTAGAAGGAAATATTAGCAGTAGACTTAGAAAATAATGATCATATGTTTAGCAACATAATGAATTCACAGTTTAAACACGAAGAATGTTTGTAAACACACAGTATTTGTGAAGCTGATACTGAACCCAGGTGTAAGGATCTCTGACAGAGGAAAATAAGACTTTAAGGAGTAAGCAGTGAAATTATTTCAATTATTATTTTTATTTATTATTATTTTTATTATTTTATTTATTATTATTTCAATTATTAGACCTGAGGACTCTAAAATTAAATCTGCATGCCAGTCATTGGTAGAGTTGCCATCTAAAAGTAACAGAATATTCGGATTGGCAGGAGATGTAGGTAGAAAGAGTAGTCTCTTTAGGAAAAAGATGAGAGCTGGGCAAAAACAACAGGAAACAAAAAATGGTCAGGAAATAAGAAAAGAAGAAACAAAATAAACGATGAAAAGTATAACTTATATATTTAAACAGCCTAAGGGTCCTAAGTGTCAGTCAGTTCAGTTCAGTCGCTCAGTCGTGTCTGACTCTTTGCAGCCCCATGAATCGCAGCACCCCAGGCCTCCCTGTCCATCACCAACTCCCGGAGTTCACCCAGACTCACGTCCATCAAGTCAGTGATGCCATCCAGCCATCTCATCCTCTGTCATCCCCTTCTCCTCCTGCCCCCAATCCCTCCCAGCATCAGAGTCTTTTCCAATGAGTCAACTCTTCGCATGACGTGGCCAAAGTACTGGAGTTTCAGCTTTAGCATCATTCCTTCCAAAGAAATCCCAGGGCTGATCTCCTTCAGAATGTACTGGTTGGATCTCCTTGCAGTCCAAGGGGCTCTCAAGAGTCTTCTCCAACACCACAGTTCAAAAGCATCAATTCTTCGGCGCTCAGTTTTCTTCACAGTCCAACTCTCACATCCATACACCACCACAGGAAAAACCATAGCCTAGGTGGAAATAAAAGGACATTCTCTGTCAAAAATACATAAATTTTTTATAGGCAAGGGATCTTTTTCTCAAATTTTTGTTAGCAAGCCCTTCTTTCTCAACATACTTCATAGGAATTTCCATCTGGGGAAAAAAAATCTGAAATTTTGAACTCATTGTGCGTAATGGATTTCATTGTGTTGGAAGAGTGTAATTTCCTCATTTCTGTCTCACGACAGGGGACCAGGGGGACCAGAGTGGTTCTCCCTCAGAGTTTTATTTGGCAGAGGATGGTACACCCTCGAAGCGTGAGGGCCTTGCTTTCTCTTTTTATAGGTTTTGTCTCTTCCCCAGAACCAGCCTTATGCAAATTAGGGCTAGCCTGGAAGGGGGAGTGTTTGTTTCACTTGAGGTTCTCACTCACGTCAGTGGATTTTTCCTTTGTTCCCTTCTCGTGGACTTTTCCCTTTGTCTTTTAGCCACTGCCATTGTGGACTCCTTGTTCCTATTCTAACTACCTAACAATTGTAATCAATTAGCATGCTTTCAGTAGTTTTTTTTTTTAATTTAAGTAACTTAAATAGGCTTTATATGGCATAACACTTTATTTTAGCAGATACATCAAATTGTTGATGATTGTTAAAGTTGATGGATTATGTTTGGATATTTTAATAATAAAAAGTTTAAATATATTGTCATTGATTAGAACTTTGATTTACTGAAGACTTTAAAGTAAAACTTAGAACACTGGAATTAGCTGAGGCCTTGAAGATCATTTATTCTACCTCTTCCTTTTAAGGCTGTAACAGACATTAGTTTTGTACTTGAGTAGAACAACAACCACCCTTCACACATAAAGCCTTTAGAACGTGATCCCCTACAGTTTTTGATTGTGCTGAACACTCAGGGCATGGTAATGAAAAGAAGGGCTTTGTTTTGACTCTGAGAGCTAAGCTTCTTCGCGGCAGACCTCGGTAAGAGGGGCGCACTGTGCAGGCTGCTGTGGCCACTCGTTCACGCCCTGCCCGTCCAAGGAGAGCAAAGCAGTCGAGAAGCTGGGTCGCTCCACCCAATACCGTAAAGTAATAACTGCAACAAAGAAATTTCAAATGTACTGATTAAATTCACAGTTGACAGTAGTTAGAATGGTTAATATTCTAGAAAATAGGAAATTCAGAATGATCTTAACCATTGGGAGAAAAAAATACCTTTAAAGTAGAGTAAAACTAAAGTTGAATTTAGATACTATACATAAAGACAGAAAAACAGTAAAAATATATGAGAAAGGATTGATGAGGCGGAAGTACTGGAGTTGTCACTTGCCTTTTTCACCCAGTAGCTAAAACTTTGGAAATGCAGAAGTGACCCGGACATCCCTTATTTGACAGTGAGAGTCTCTCCTCCCTCCCTCCTTCCTTCTGCTTCAGGGCAGCCAGTCCAGGCCCACTCCCTCCCCCAGTTGATATCCTTGTGGTTCCATCTGTGGTGATCACTCTCACGTGCTTACTCTACAGTTTTCCCCATTTAATTGACCTGACAATACTGCTTGTGCTGTCTTACATTTTATCCCCCCCAAATCCTGCTATTTCTGTGCCTATTTATCTCTCTCTCTTCTTTGTAATCTAACATCCAGTTCCTGATTTCCGATTTTTTGTAACAACAAAGGTAAAAGGAAGTTCCCTCCCAGTCATAATTGTTGCAGAAGGGGAGTCCCTTCCAGGGCCTGAAACTGGGCTCTTGTCTGACACTCGGAAACGAATTGTCTGAGGGGACACATGTGCTGACAAAGCAAGAGATTTTATTGAGAAGGGCGCCCCCAAGGAGAGCAGCAGGGTAAGGGAACGCAGGAGAAGAGCTCTGCCACGAGGCGTTTATGGTGATGGCATTAGTTTCCAGTTGTCTTCAGCCAATCATTCTGACTCAGTCCTTCCTGGTGGTGCCTTGTTCAGCCAAGACGGATGCCAGAGAGAAGGATTCTGGGAGGTGGTCGGACATGGGGTGTCTCTTTCTGACTTTTCCCAAACTCTTCCGGTTGATGGTAGCTTATTAGTTCCATGTTCCTTACCAGGCCCTCCTGTCATAAAACAACTCATGCAAATAGTTGCTATGGTGCCTGGCCACTGCCGGGAGCCGGCATATTGCATATTGAGTGCATATTGCATATTGAGTGCAGCACTTTCCACAGCATCATCTTTCAGGATCTGGAATAGCTTAACTGGAATTCTGTCACTGCCGGGAGCCAGCGTGAGGAGCTCCACCCATGGCAAAGGTCATGAGGAAGGAGGATCGGCATACGCAAAGGCGGGATCGAGCCTCAGGAGTCCCCCTGGAAATTCTCGAGCATCTACCCCCAAAACCAGAGTCTGCCTACTTTCTGCTTTATGCTCTCACCTACACCTCTGACTTTACGGGGGGCTGTCCCCCACTACCTCTCTCTGAAAAAAGAGTTAGCTTACAGCTCCAGTTAACAGTTTCTGGGTGTGACAGTGTTTAACCTACAAACTCCTTTGGAAGTCCTCTAGCCTGCCTGAATAGGTTTTTCCGGCCACATGTGATTGCTCAGAGCCTCCCAACTGTGAGAGGCATGAGATGTTCTAAACTGTCTAAATACAGATTCCTTTGAGCAGTTAAAAGATTGATTAGAAATTGTATTGGTGAAGGGATTTTCACTTGTTGGGCCAATGTTTGCTGCTAAGTTTCCATATCCCTTACCTGCTGTGTCCCTGGCAGTGTATTGATTAATATAATTGGTGTAAATAGTAGCTTTAATGTTTGTAACCTGGGACCCTTGAGTTAATTCTTTTTCTTGTTATAGCCCACCACACCTTTGCTCTGTAGGAATGCAACTTTATCTAATGCTTTTGGAGGGTGGCTCCTGACCGATCACCTTTAGAGAAAAATAAGTTTTCTGAAGAAAGGGTCTTAAAATGTTAACAGGCCTCCGGGCCAGAAGATGATGCAAATCACCTAAGCTTTTGCGTATGATAAGTTTGCAGGAAAAAAGCCTGGCTTGCTGCATGACTCTACCCCTTCCCCCATTATCCTCTATGCATAACTTAAGGTATAAAAACTACTTTGGAAAATAAAGTGTGGGCCTTGTTCACCGAAACTTGGTCTCCCCATGTCGTTGTTTCTCTTACCTTCTGGCTGAATTATTCAGCCTCTTTTCTCCACTGAATTTCCTCACTGAGCTATCCTCATTCTATTACTCTTTATATCCTTAATTAACGTTTAATTAAGCAATTGTTTCCTTTTCCTCGCCTACTCCGTCTCTCCTTCGAACACCCTGGATCAGCCGGGGCTGGACCCCGGCAGGCCACGGTGGGCGGTTTCAATCAGTGTGCTTCCCCTAACAATAATGACTAGAAACTGAATAGCAAATCTGTTATTATAGGGAGAGGGAGGGGGGAAATAAAAAGCCAGTCCCATCCTGTCATTTAAGATCTAGCATGGAAGTTTCTTTTATGTTAGGTTAACAACAGACCCTTCCAGTGTTCTAACGGCTGTGTGTGCCGAACTCATTCGATTCTCACAGTCCTAAGAGCTGCGTACTCTGGGTTATGAAGATACACGTACGGTTGAAGTTCCCAAGACGTGAAGTCAGTTGTCCAGGGTGATGTTCCCAGTAAAAGCAGCCTGAAGTCTACCCAGAGAGTCTGGCCATAGACTGAGGCTGGGCAACTCACTCTGCTACATCCTGCCTTGCTGTTAGGACTGAGATTGAGCCATGGTCACAAAAGTCAGGCCAGGAAACTTGGAGGGCACTTAAGGAGTTTCTGGCAAATGCATCCTGACAGAGGGCTAAAGAAATTTTCATGCAATGTAGGGAAGAGAAAAACGTTAATTTTAAGTTTCAGACATACAAAGGATTGGTTGAAGAATAATGAATGTTCCGTTTTAGTTGAAGACGGTTTAAAGGAAGGCTGCAGTGGGGCCAAGCAGGTGCACCTCGTTGGGGGTGGGGAACCCTGCCTTGCTATCAGATCTAAGGAATAATAAACCAGGAGGTTGTGAAGGGCCCACAAGATGAGTCTCAAATGGATGAGTATGTTCAAGATGTTGTGGTTCAATTGGTTGTGACTATAATATCCCCTTTTAATTTTGAGCAGATATGTTTCTTCATGCTTAATTTAATGTTACCTAAAATGTTGATGGAACTTTGGAACTGAAGACAGGTGCTTCAGCCCCATGTCTTACAAACAAGAAAGCAGAGTTAGAAATGAGATGTGTCATGTGATAGGACTGCCTGCCAAGGGCCAGAACTGCGTTTGAATCCAGGTCTCCATACACCATGTCCACAGCTCAGGCTGCTTTGTGGGGGTGTTTCATAGTCACAGAAGAGAGTGGTTTTGAGAATTTCCACTTAATACAGTGAGATTGCTGTGTACATAAGAGAGTAGGGTGTCAGTTTCACAGATTTATGAAATGTCCTTCTTCTTTGTGTAGTATGAACCCAGAGGACCGGGTCGGCCCTTGTACCAAAGAAGAATCTCATCTAGCTCAGTGCAGCCTTGTTCTGAAGAAGCAAGCACTCCTCAAGACAGTCTTGCTCAGCGTAAAGAGCTTCAGGACCATAATAACCAGTCTTCTTTCACCTTTTCCTCCCCGGAGTCCTGGGTAAACGCCACCTCATCCACCCCCTATCAGAACATTCCGTGCAATGGATCCAGCAGGCCAGCCCAGCCCAGAGAGTTGGCAGGTAAGACAGGGTTGGTGGTGGCCACAGCTGCAGTGCTAACTGGTCAGCTCCCACTGTAGATGGGGTTTTTTCTTCTCCCATTTCTTCCATTTGCATGATTGTCTTTGAACAGTAGTTAATGGTCATTGCTTACAGCTGTGCCTCAGGATTCATATTAATTTAGGACCATATAGGTTCCACATATATGATCTGGAAGGTAAGTAATGTATCAATATTTGGGAACTGATTATTTTGATGATTGTAACCTGTGAATGGGTGAAAGAAGTAAGGGCAACAAAAATACATTTCTAAATAGAATCACCTTTGCTTGGGAAGAGCTTGCTTTGGGGATTTTTGTCTCTTTTTTTTTTTTTCCAGTAGGGTCTAATATTTTGAGATTTAGAAATCCAGAGTTTATTTCTTATATTGTGATGAAGTAAGAAATCCAAATCCAAAGAAGAAAAAGAAGACATAGGAAGGCGTTGGAACAGACATGGCTGTGAACTAGTATGGTGGGAAGTCTGAACACCATTGTCTTTCCCTTGTCTCCTTTTTTTATGTTGACTGTAAAGAAATGTTAAATGTGAAGAATGGTGTTATTTGATGTCTGATCTGTGGCCTTGTCTTTGTAGGCTGTAAGTGTTGATCTTTGTGAACAAGTCTGTAGTCGTTGGTAAATTTCTGCCTTGGTAGCATCAACCTTTGTGTTTTGTTAATTTTATTCCTCGTTAGAATGTGAATCCATTGTTTCTGTAACTGACCCATTTTGGAGAATGTGCATACAAGCATATTTTTAGAACAAGAGGTATGGTAGGTCAGAAGCATTAAATAGGTATTAGTTTCATTCCCAGCAAGAGACATTGTCACTTTAATCTTTAAACACTCATTAGTACCTTCTGTGTGTAAGCTGCTGTATTTCACCTGGGATTGCTTTGTCATTTTCGAGGTCTAGCAAAAACACATTCATCATATTTGGATTTCCTGAGAAACATCTAAATTACAAATAAGTGTTGAAAATTTGTTCCTTTTTAGTTGTTTTGTTTATTATAATTTATTTTAAAAACAACATCATTTCTCCTTTTTTTTCCAACCTAAACTTTAAGATAGCTTTCGGTTTTCCTTGTGGCTCAGCAGGTAAAGAATCCGCCGGCAATGCAGCAGACCTGTGTTCAATCCCTGGGTTGAGAACATCCCCTGGAGAAGGGAAAGGCTACCCACTCCAGTATTCTGGCCCCGAGAATTCCATGGACTGTGTAGTCTATGGGATCGCAAAGAGTCAGACACGACTGAGAGACTTTCACTTTCACTTTGGCCAAAATCAATAAAAAGTTGATAAGGTAGAAATTTCCTGAACAAGTGCCCAGAGCATATGTCATTTATGGTGTCTTTTCCACAAATATTATTATTTTTTTCCTTGTGTTGTTTAGTCACTAAGTCATGTGGTGTGTCTAGTCGGTAAGTCGTGTCTTACTCTGTGACCCTAGGGACTATAGCCCGCCAGGCTCCTGTGTCCATGAGATTTCCTAGGCAGGAATACTGGAGTGAGTTGCCATGTCCTTCTCCAGGGGATCTTCTGACGCAGGAATCAAACCTGGGTCTCCTGCATTGACAGGAGGATTCTTTACCACTGAGCCCCTGGGGAAGCCCGCTTTCTTCATTGCTAGAAAACAAATAGCAGTGTCCTTTAGCTGAAAGTAACACTTACCTAAGGGATTCCCGGGTGACACTAGCGGTAAAGAACACGCCTGCCCACGCAGGAGACGGGAGAACCTGGGTCAGGAGGACCCCTGGAGAAGGACGTGGCTCCCCACTCCAGTGTTCCCGCCTGGAGAATCCCATGGACAGAGGAGCCTGGTGGGCTATGGTCCATGGGCCACACAGAGTCAGACTTGACAAAGCATACACACACCACTTAGCTAAATGTTTAAAAACTAATTCAAAAACCACTGATATCCTGAAGCACACCGTCTAGTCTCACAGCACGCATGTGTGTGTATGCATTTATTTTATTTTGTCTTATTTTACTTGTAGAGGAAGGTAGCAATTGCCAGTAGCAAATCAGAAGGAGAATTATCACCACTTGGGGAAGTTCTTTCTAAAGTTTGAGACTTATTTCTTGAGTTGAAGGAAACTGTATTGGTTTGGAATTTAAAGGAGGTCATGACATGGCTGTATTTCTCCACATTTGCAAGCATGAGAGCAAAGGTCATGTTTCTGACCTTTTTGAACTTTTGGATTCCCATTTTGGCACTGATCACACTTCTGGCTCTTGGTGAACGCCTGACTGCTGAGTAAGGAGAGCATGAAAACAGATCCTGTGCGATCGAGGGGGTGACCAGTCTCAGTGTGGGGCCTGGTCCCTGACGGCGCCCACAGTGAGGGTGGGGCTCAGCCCCCGACACTGGGTGTTCCAGTTCTGTTCTTTTGTCCTGGTGACAAAGCATACTTTATCAAGCATTTTCTTTTCATAAACAGATGAAAATTAAAGATTAGGTAGAAAAATGTATTTGAAAAAAAGTATTGGTTGCCAAATTAGTAAAATTCATAGTTTTAAAGAATAGTTTGTCTTATCTGGAGTATATGTGGTAAATCAGATTGACAGACATCTTTACTTTCATGGTTAATAAGCATGTAGGCATTAGGTTAAACTGCCTCTAAAATATTATTTTGTATGTATTATTTAATTAAAAATATTCTAAACTCTAATTGTTCTGAAAATGAGAGCATGGTTAAGTAAGAAGACTTGGTAAATAAAAATAGTTTTGAACAACCAATAAAATACTTATTTTGTGTATTAGGCAGTGCAAGATCCTTTTATATTGAAATGTTTGTTAAACTAATACGCTTAAAAGCAATTGTTTTCATTCACAAAATGACATTTAGACGGGAAAGGTGATAAATGTTCCAGAAAGCTGTTAAATGGCTTAAAATAATTTTAAACAATTTGTGAATTTTTTAAAGTTTTAAAATAGTAATATGAAATTAGCATACTGAGTCAATGAAATACTAAAACTAAACTTTCCAGTCCACAAATAGGTAATAAACATAGCGGAAAATGTCCATAAATATCAATAATCAAAGACATGCAGAGTAGAACTGTAAGATAATTATTCACTTATAAACTAGGCTAAGATAAATAGTAACACTGTGTTGTGATGTAGCAGGGACGCGGGCAGATTTGTTGACTGAGTGTAACCGGGCAGTGCTTTCCCACGGGGTGACTGGCCACAGCTAGCACAGTTAGCACTGTGTATCCCTGGTGGCTCAGCTGGTGGGTGGAGAATCCACCTGCAGTGCGGGAGGCCTGAGTTTGATCCCTGGTTTGGAAAGATCCCCTGGGGATGGGAACAGCTACCCACTCCAGTATTCTGGCCTGGAGAATTCCATGGAATATACAGTCCCTAGGGTCACAAAGAGTCGGACATGACTGAGTGACTTTGACTTTCACTCTGATGGTTAGGGTATGTTTAGCTTTGTAAGAAACCAGCAAACTCCTGCACCAAGAGTTCCTGTTGCTCCACGTTTCACCAGCATTTGGCAATGTCAGTGTCCCGATATGGGCCGTTCTGATAACTGCTCAGTGGGGTCTCATTAGATGGGGCTTTTCTGGTGGCTCAGCTGGTAAAGCGTCTGCCTACAATGCAGGAGATCCGAGTTCGATCCAAGGGTTGGGAAGATCCCCTGGAGAAGGGAATGGCAACCCACTCCAGTATTCTGGCCTGGAGAATCCCGTGGGCTGTCATGAAGAGTCCGACACAACTGAGCAACGTTCACACACACATGTGCTGTATGGTACTTTTAGGGATTTATCTCAAGGAAACAGGCATGAATATTTAGGAAACTCTATCTTTTATAACATTTGAAGAGTGAAAAATTGACTGCTATCCAGATTCTTTAAATGAGAGGTTCCTTTAAAAAGTTACGAAATGTCTGCATTGTTTGACATCCTTAGGGAAAATGCACCAACAGGTTAAGCCTTAGCTCTGGTATCTGGAAATCTGAATGGTTATTTTCTTCTTTGGCTTTTGTGTAGTTTCACGTTATCCTCAATGAATATGTATTATGATTATCACTCAATATAATGGTTAAATTTTTAAAGCATTGGAAATAAAATCAGTGTTTAAAGCAAGTTATGATGTAGTGGGGCCATGAAATGAGTTAGGAAGAGTGGAGTCAATATTAAAATCAGGCAGATTACAGGAAGTGTGAAGTGAAGTTTACCGTTCTTCTCTCACTTTATTCCATTTTTACTTACAAGAAAAGGTAGCATTTTTAAGAAACAGAATCTGATGCTACTGTTCTTCGGTTAATAATAGAAGCTATCTTAACCAGACGACTGGTTGAAGAGCTCATTTTTAAGAAAGAACGTATTTGCTCCCATTTTCAGCCTATGAGTAGTTAATAAATATCAAAGTGTACAATTAAACAAATTAGTTTTTGAAGCAGACCTTCAGACTTGACCTTCAGGTTTTAATATGTCTAGTTACTGCAGCTTACATAGTTAACTTTTTTCAAGCGTTTCTGAGATGAAGAAGTTTGCTTAGATATGTTGTGGTTTCAGGGTTCTGTGGCAGAAGCCGTCTGTCCCTGAGTTCCTGGAGGTGAGAACCAGTAGAGACACGGAGTTAATGAGGTGCCTGGGCGTTGCTGGGCTTGCCCCTAAATCGGTGTTACTGTTTTCTGCTTCTAGCTCCACCCAAGACCGTCAAAGCCCCCGAGGAACATCTGAAGCCTGAGAGCCTTGAGGGGTCCAGTTCCTTCAATTACAGCGTGCTGCAGCATCTCGGCCAGTTCCCCCCGCTCATGCCCAACAAGCAGATCGCCGAGTCGGCCAGCAGCAGCAGCCCGCAGAGCTCCGGGGGCGGCAAGCCTGCCATGTCCTACGCCAGCGCCCTGCGGGCCCCTCCAAAGCCCAGGCCCCCGCCCGAGCAGGCCAAGAAGAGCAGCGACCCTCTGTCTCTGTTTCAAGAACTCAGCCTGGGGAGCTCAGCCGGCAGCAATGGCTTTTACTCCTATTTTAAATAATCACTTTTTTTCCTCCAGGGAGAATGTTCTAATTTCTGTATCAGTAGAACTAAGGTAGCCAGCCTTCACCTATAGCTGCACAGTTTCCTTTGTTTTCATGTTAAATATGTTCTCACTTAATTGCTTTGCTGCTAGACTTGCAACTAATTTTTTTTAAGTATATTCCATTATTTGCATTTTTGACGTGAGTCAGAATTTTGACAGCTTTTATGTGGAATAAAAAAATATTTTTAAATTTGTGTATTGTTATATATGTTTGCATCAAGCTAGCAGCTAAGAAGTTAATTGTGCAACTATTAAAAAAAAAGAAAAAAAAGTTTGTCTAAAATGTATTTAAAGAGAAAAAAAATTGTAAGTAGCATTTACATTTATTCAATAATATTACCATATGCTGGGTTTCTGTACCAGAAATGGCCAGTTGATGTACAAATGTATGTTATTTTTGCTTAAATTCATTGAAAATTTTTTAAAATAAAGGGGCAGCATCTTCTGAATACTTTTAAGTTTCATCAGCTTTTTTTGGTGGCAAGATGCTGCCCTCTAAAACTTTTATAGTTTTAGTCTGTGTGATGCGCTATTGTCCTCTCCATCCACCGTAGGACAGAGTTAAAGGCATTCTTCGCAGGTGTATTTCCTATGCCACTGTTTTTTGTAACCTGAAAAAAACATGGGCATACTTAGTTATTTTTTGGACAAGCTACCCTTCAAGCTTGTTTTTAATGTTCATTTGATAGTGTGGTTTTTTTTAAACAATCATGAAGCTGAAAAATTTTTAGGATTGTTGGTGCTTAGTAGACTTGATAACTATTTTAAAAATGCGTGAATTTAGTAAAATCTTTTTTTCCCCACTCTGCATGTGTAAATGTTTGTAATCTGGCTTCCCCCTCCAGTGGTTAAAGAACTGTGCCGCTTTACGGTTTCTTTTCCCTCCAGTAAAAATTTTGGTACCTTATTTGATGTTTACATTAAAATGTGACATTATACATGGCAAATTCAAATATTTTGCTAACTGTTTTGTTTGAGGAATATAATTAAAGAAGAAATATAATGTTTATCAAAGATGTATCAAAATTCATCAAAATCTGGGGCAAAAACTACCCTTGTTTTTCGTCTTTCGATTCTTCTGAAAGAACCCCACTGAACTTGTACAAAAATATAAAATTTAAACAGCTCTCCTAAATATTCTACAGTCTAGACATTGTTTTGAGTGAACTTTGGTAAAATCCAAAGAAAAGCGTTGACCCTCTTCAAACGTGTGGTCTTGTGACACTTTTGAAGCAAAGCATGTCCGCATTGTTTTCCTGACCTAGTCGTACTACTTTTCTATTTCAGAGGTGTCTTGAAACTACAATATAACCTTTTTTAAAAAATAAAATAATAGGATAAGGTTGGGAAACATTGCAAATCCTGAATGGATCCTGATGATCCGTTCAGCAATAGTTTTTTGGAAGACTCCTTTTGAGTAGGCCATCATATATTCGCAGTCCATTTGTAAAACAGCTGAAAAGCAGAGGGATAAAGGAAAACTTGCAGAGCAGGAGTTTGGCCGCAGCAGCAGTCCCCTGTAGCCATAGGAGCTCGGGAGAGGAGAGGAGTGGGCCTCTGGTTGGAGGTGGCCGAGCCGCACGACCAGCGGGGAAGCCTCTTCTGTCCAGAGTGCGGCTGGCCTGTGTGTGGCCGCTCCACAGAGGCCTTGGTGCTGTGTGAGGGGCAGGTGTTGCAGGCTGCACACGTGGTCACGGTTAGTGCAAGTCACAGTTGGGAATGAAGCCAGCAATTGAACAGCACCTCGGTTTCTGTGTACCATGTCAGATCACCACATTCAGCGGTGCTGGATTTTACTCAACATAACTTTAGTCGTGAAAAAAGAAGAAAAATCTTGCTACATAGCTGCGTATTTCCAACTTGGTGACAAAACTCAAGATAGAGCCCAGATGAAAATGAGATCTCCTGACGTGAGGGTGTCTGAAAAGCAGCGTTCTTGTTAGTGAGGACCCTCCTCCCCCACAAATATCCAGGACTACGACACAGCTAGGTGAATGGTCAAAAGTATGTTGGTGAAGACTGAACTGTCACCTCAGGGCTGTCAGTTAAGCCTGTGTCATAAAGTAATTGCCTAATTACCTGTTTTCCATACCTGAACCTTTAAAAAATACTAGTTTTAAAATTATTTAAATGTGCCCACCCCACCACCTTATATAAGTATGTTGATGATGGAAGCTTTGCCTAAGGAAGCTTGGGTCGTTGTGACTTGAATGTGCTAAGCAGTTATTTCTGAAAAACTAAAAATAATAGCTACTTCCTAGTCCTCTGCTGTGCTGAGCATGTCTGAGTGATCCTTATTTCTTTGTCGTTCCTGTAGCCAGTCAAGGAATCGACGTTCTTCCCATCCAGTACGCTCTTAGATTCACCTTCAGATGCGTACGCCAGCCTCTAATATGCTTGGCCCTCAGCTCCCCTTAATGCCGTGTTTCCAGCTGTGCTTTGAGTGTTATGTGTGTGTGGTCCTTGTGAGAGTTTTGAGGAAGTCTTAACTGCAGGAATCATTGCAAGTTTCCATTGCAGTGAGGCGTGGCTTCTGAGTACCAGTCCTGCTCCTGGATCTGACTTGGGCAGCATGAGCAGGCGCCCACGGATCAGACTGATACAGCAGTTGATGGTCGGCCCCCTTGTCTGCAGGGGCCGTGGTCACAGAGTCAACCAAGTGCAGATCAGAGATACTAAAAAAGATTCCAGAATATTCCAGAAAGGAGAACTTGAATTTGCCATGCACTGGCAGCCATTTACATAGCATTTATATTGTATCAGGTATTATAAGTAATCTAGAGAATGATTTAAAGTATATGGGAGGGTGTGTGAGTTACATGCAAATACCGTGTCATTTTATAGAAGAGACTTGAACTCCAGCGCCTGCAGATCCCAAGGGATGACCTTATTTCATATAAAGGTTCAACCTAAGTTCAGATAGAACTTCCTTATTTTTAAAGCTTGATGTTGCCTCTGGGATAATACCAAGTGTTACCAACTTCCTTTTCTTGCAATACAGATTTCTTCTAAGTGAAGTTAATTGTTCACATGATGTCTTTCTGCTCCTTTGTTCTCTGTATCACTCTGAAGTTTCCTTTTCTTTTGCCAGAACTATTTTTTATTCATTTTACTTTTTAATTTCAGTGCTACTGAGATTTTTTTTTTTTACATTAAACTTCTTTTGGATGATAGAATTTGTAGAGTTTTCATGCTAATTTTTTTTCCTGATCTAAAAATGAATTTCTATTAAGATTTGAAGAGCTTCATTCACTGTAACATGGATATTTCTGGTGTGTTTTAAAGGGGGTTTTGGTTGCTATTTTGGCATTTTGGCTTGCGCTTTGCCAAATTGTTGTAGCAGAGCTTTGTTTTTGATTAACCAGCAGTTAATTATTGACCGTTTAAACAACATAACCTTCATTTTCCTTTCCTCAGACAGGTCGGCTTTCTCTCTATCCGGGTCATGCTGTATGTGTGAAATAACAAACTGCCTTGTGGCTTTATTCATCAAAGATTCTAGAATAAGTTTGGGTTTGATGTAAACATCAATTGGTCTTTTCAGTTCAAAGAATTTCAGAATAAGTAAAATAAGCAGAATTCCCACTGAATAAGCATCACCTAATTAAACATAGCAGTCTCCAAGACCTATTTGTGAAAACAGTTTCCGTGTTTACGGAGGCATTGAAATTGCTGAGAAAGTTAACTGAATTTCCTAACTTGAAATAATGAATATATAGTGTTACCTTGCTCTCCTGTAGTCGATTTTACATGTTTCATATTTTCCACATGTACACATCTGAGAGCAAAGCTATAAACGTGTAAGAATTCATCTCTAGCCACCTTGACTGGAGAGAGCCACTTTGCCTAAGAGCCAGGGTGTGAAAACCAGCGTCAAGATAAATTTTAGATTTCAACTACTGTTATGAAGGTTAGACTTAGTGAAATCACCATTTTAAGAAGAGACACCTGTTATCCTTAGACAGCATTTTTTCAAACTGGAGTTGTTTTTAAAAAGAGAACCCAGAAAAAGCCTATAAAAATACAAGATTAAAACTTTAAATATATTGAAAGATACAAATTGCTACCATAAATGTTACTTAGGCTATCTGGTTTTTCTTCTAGCTCCACAAAGGTAGTAATTTGTCTTTTGTAAGATTTACTGGACGTGTTTCTTGCTAACCATCCCTTTAAAGTAGGAGAACCCTCAATTTCTAGCATGACGCTATGTGTTCCTAAATCTCAAAATAAATGTTTGAGTGGATCTGATGGTTTGCTCCACTCTTTGCCACCTGATCCACAACTATTAGGCACTTAGAAATAACGGATAACGTTCTAACTATGATTTCTTGTTCAGAATATCACTTAGTGCTGTCCGTCACATACTATAAAGACATCAGGAAATAGTAAGCCGCATTTCAGCCTTCAAAGTACTCCTTGTATTAGGTTTCTCAAACTCTCCTTCTACTTGAGGTTGGATGTTTATGTGCTGAGGTTTCACTGTCAAGCTGCTAAATTCACACTTAACTACTTCCATACCTGTTTAATAAGCAATTTCAAGACCATTGTTACAAGGAATGGATCTTACTAACATTTTTATAAAACACATTCAGGAAATGGCATTGTTATTCCTTTAAATTAGAATATCAGATTAAACAATTACAAAAATTTTAATGTATTTAAATTTTTTGAAATGTTTGAAAATAATCTACTTTGGAATAAATGTTAAGGAAATAGTCACAGGAGTTTCTAAATTTCTTTGAAAGGAGATACCTAACAGAAGAATCTAGACTTAGTAACGTGAACTGTGGTTAAATCCTAAACTCAGTTTTACAGTGTTAGTCTAAAGCTTCTAAAACTGGAGTGTTGAGAAAACCCAGAGACATTCATATACTTATAGTTCCAGTAATGTATTAGACCAGACTTCATTTGCAATTTGTTCAACAGAGAGATTTTATTTTGATACGAATATTAAGCATAATGCATAGTAAGTTTTATATAATTCTGTAAGTTTATTAAACAACATTATGGACTTTTCATTATATTCTTTGGGAGTCTTTTAGCTGTTTCTACACCTCATCTGAGGTGTCTTTTGTATTTTATTTTGCATACTAGCATGTGACTGCCTGCCTTAGAACTATGTATAGGAGGGGAAACCAATATTAAATTTTTTTTGATTTTTTGAAATAAATTTTGTCATTAGCTTCTATTTTTTTTTTTTTTTTTTGATGTCTGAGCAGTGGAGGGGAAGGGGTGAATTCCATAGGTTTCCACACAGAATAGAAAGAGTATCTGTTTACACGTCTGTCCTGTCTGACTGAGCAGGACAGAGCATGAACCTCAGAGTTGAGCGCCTGCGTCAGAACCGTCCAGGAGCCTTGTCAAGTACAGGTTGCTGGACCCACTCCCGCCATCTCTGACTCCAGGCTGGAGCCCGGTCGTCTGCATTTCCAAAAAGATTCAGACAAGGCTCAGGCTGCTGTCCAGGCAACACACCTTGAGAACCACTGGTCTAGAGAAAGTCCGAGGGTCTTTTTAATCATGCATGTATTTATTCAGTGTGCAAAACTGATCTCTTGAAACATTTTTATAATTCGGGACGTTCATGGAGAAAGACCTCTGGAGCCAAGAGCCCTCTGGGTAGGGCCGCCACCTCTCCCCAGCAGCACTCACCCTCGAGGTCTGTGCTGCGCGTCCAAGTCAGGGTAGGAGTGCTGTCGTTTCCAGGGCAAGTTTGGTTTCCTGGACACTGCAGCCTGGGCTTTTGTCTAGAAGCTGAGCATTTGTTTGGAGAGCTTAGAGTCAGTCTTGATGCTCCGCACATAGAAATGAGCATTGTGGTAGGAAGCCATCGGCCTGGCACGGGAATGCCCTTTGCGTTTATGGAGGCCCTAAGCATCAGAGGCCCCAGACTAAGACGGCAGTGACATTGAGCGTGGAAGATGATAGATAATCCCCAAATGACGTCTTTGTGGTTTTCATGTTTTGGGGGATGAGAAAGGTGAGGGCAAAGGATTTGCTTTTCAAATTATGTGTTTCTCAGGTTAAACTTATTTTGGATTCTTTGCCAATAGGTGTTAGGGGAGCCTGCAGTATTGTTTAGGGAAGAAAATTGACACTTGTCTCTGATTTCTTTGCTACCTTTAAAAAAAATTTATGTATGTTTGCAAGAAACAGTCTAGAGGAATCTACCACCTACACAGCATGAGTTATTCATAAACTATAGGTCCGCACGTATGAGCAAGTTACTTTTGAGAGAAACTGCCTTTGATATAATGAACCTACAGGTCTATGGATATTTTAAAACGTGTGTGTCATTGTCGTTAATACTCCCCCTGGAGTGCAGCTTGAGAGGTTTTGGTCTCTGCCTCTGGTTTTTTGTTTGGCTTTGAATTTACTGAGACTAGAAAGAGAGAAAAAATTCTTTTTAAGGTAATAGATTATAGGATGACTTGGATGTAGACCATATGACAAGCAACCTAGAACACACAGCTTTGGGAAGTCTTAAAACACAGTACTTCCTCCTTGCAAGGCTTGATAATCTTTGGTGGGATTGTTTATATGTTCAGCACAGGTTACTGTATTCAGTTGCAGCTCATAGGGAGCTTCAGTTTATTTATCCTTTGCTTTGCACGATGCCTTGGGTGCGGAGACCTCTCTCTGTCGTTCATTTGGTCCGGGGGCTCTGTCCAGGTTGAAGTCCTGACAGGTCCGCTGCACCTGAGGATGTTTCTCAGCCCCCACCCCCCCAGAGGATGAGTCAGGTTTCCATGTATCCAGACCAGGCCAGCTTCTCATAACCCGTGTGTATGACAAGTACTGTACCCGCTTTCTGTGCCAGTCATCCAGTCTGATTCTTTGAAGCCCATGAAGGTACTGGTTAAATATGGTGGTTGTATCCTAGGTGAATAGGGTGAATAGAATACCTCTCTTCTAAATTGTAAAGGTAATGGGTTTTCATTTTACTGAAGGCTTCATTAGTGACACAGTGGTTTCTTTTTTAATGCTTCAAGAATACAGTTCTTATCTACACTTGTTCAGCTAACTTCATACAGTCATTTAGCAAAGTCATACAGGGCCTTAGTTTGGCAAGCCTTCCAAAGGAAGGTTACATAAAACTGATTTGACCCGTTTCCATCTCTTCAAAAAGTACCAGCTGTACAGCCATCTATCTAATAATCATAATTTATGGCAAAATTATTATTTTTTTCTTTGTGGTTAATGATACCTCATCTGAGAATTCTAATGCCTAAAGAGTTTATCCTTAAAAGTAAAAATGACTTTGTACCATAAAATAACCCCAAAGCCACTCTCTAGGGTTTTTATTTCCTTCTCTTTTTTGTCATTTTCTTTTAAAACTTAGTTTTGGAATTACTTTGGCCACATTGGTTCCTTAGAACAAGGTTTCAGTTCAGAGTTCTACAATTCCTACATTGTGATCATTGTCTCAGTGAAATTCTTTTGTTTTAAAAGATTCATGGTAACACAAAATGTATTTTACTGCTACAACTAAAATGTATTTATAATAAAATGCCTTTTTAATAATTTGGAGATCTGTTTATTATCTGTGAAACACTGTCCTCTGCTTCCTTTCAAGATCAAAGGTCTGACAGAAGTGAAGCACAGTACTTTGATTTTATTCATGATATTAATCAGTAAAACCAGCTAAAGTAACAGAACTAAATATTAATTTGTAAAGCTGTGACTCTGGTTTTCAGCAATTTACAACGTAAATCTCTAAACTTCAGCGGTAGTGAAGGCCTAAGCCTTCAGTTGTTAGTTACCTGAAAGTTTAAAGATCATCAGCCCTTTTCAAGTTAAAAAAGTAACCCAGATGGCTCAGTGGTAAAGAATCCTCCTGCCAATGCAGGAGATGTAAGTTTGATCCCTGGCTCAGGAAGATCCCCTGGAGGAGGAAATGGCAACCCACTCCAGTGTTCTTGCCTGGAGAATCCCATGGACAGAGGAGCCCGGTAGGATGCAATCCAAAGAGTCTAAAGGAGATACGACTGAGCTGAGAGAGAAGAGACAATCATGAATTGCTCTGAACAAGTCCCTTATTAATGCTGGGCTTGTGCAACCCAGAATTTATTTCAGACATTGTAAACCTAGTTGACATCAACATCAACATATTAGGGGGTGTGCCAAGCATTAATCACACTCCCTCCCCTCCCCTCCAAATGCTGGCTGGGCACAAAATTGTCCTGAGTCAGGGTCTCGTTTTCATTGTGGGAATAATTCTTCGCATGTGCCATGATATGACTTCGAGAAGCATTAGCCAGTCACAGAGGCGCTGTGTGCCCTGGCGGTCTTATTTTAACCTCCCATTAATGTGGCACCGTGAATCAAACTTGAGTATACTGTGCTTCAGGTTTGCAAGTGTGGGGAGATGGGACAGTCGGCCTTTCTTAAAGACAAGTTACAATTCTTAGCGCAGTGAATCATAATCAAGATGGGTATCCTGCTTTCTTTGAGTTGATCTGATCCGACCTAAATCATTTCTGGGTTTTGCAAAGAAACACACTTCTTTACATATAAATCAAACGGCTGTGGAGAAGCCCTTGGGCTGCTATCTGCTCTAGAGGAAGTAACCAAGACCAATTTTCATTGGGAAACATGCAAATAAGACTCTCCCAGGTGTTAATTCCTGTGCATTACTGGTGCTCTTTGAAGCACTTTTCTGAGAATGAAAGTAGAATGTGATTTCATCAAAACTGCAAGGCGGGATCATTCTGTATGGAGCGTGGGTTGAGCTGAAGAATGGAGAGTCGGCTTTGGGGGCAGCGCTGAAATGGAGCTTGGTTAAACTGGAACGCGCCGACGCTCCTGTGCCTTGGAGCTGAGGCAGGGTCTGTTATGGGCTGTGTGCCTGATGCACACAGCTGTGTTGTCCTAACAAATCACTTCCCATGAGGATGGAGACCTCTTGATCGCATGGCCTCAGTTCCAGTTCACCCTACCTGCAGACTGCAGTTGACCTACCTTTCTGAAGTGGATCTGATGGTGCCACTCTTACCAGGAAGCCCTCCATGGTTTCCTGTCGCACCTTCAACTTCTTAGTTGGACTCTAGAGTACTGCACACAGACCCCTAAGTCTGCTTCCCCTTCCTTCCCTAGATGAACCCTCGTCCTTCCTTGCTTCTCAGCAAGGAGCACACCCTTCAGCACAAAGACACCCAGGCTTGCTCTGGGGAATGCTACTTGGTACTCAGGATTCTGTAAATTCACCTCCCACACTCCCCACTTGGAATTAGCTCCCTTCTCCTCTAAGGGCCTTATACTTGCGTTACCACAATTTTTGTGTTCGAGTTGGGAGCTGGTGAGCTTCTGGGTGACAGACGGGTCCCGAGGCCCCAGACCTAGAGCGTAGGCTCTGCACCTTCTACAGAGCACATCCTGAAATGCCGGCGGAAGCAGCTCAGAGGGGTGGGTTCAGAGACGAGCGTAAGGACCCTCTCCCCTCCCCACGGATGCCCTTTGCCAGTGCGGTGCGGCCAGACGCCGGCTGCTGTTGGCAGCCATGGCCCGGGCGCAGCCACATCCCCGTCCGCTCCGCTCCGCCCCCCAGCAATGACACGGCTTTAACAGTCACCAGTGTTCTGTGTCTTCCCGGGTGTCACTGTTGGAACCCCTGATGTGACAGCTTCACCATGGTTACGTCAACTTTGATGGATGCTGCCTACCTTAGCATCTCCCGGTATGTAGGCTTAAACCTACGACACAGACTTTTGGGAAAGTGATGACATTCCCCTTGGTCTGAAGCTCTGGTGGATTTTAAATCCACAGAGGGAGGTGACTAAATAGAATGGGAGCTACAGCTTGCTGAGTCTGTGGTGTTAGCCCACTCTTAGCTCATTAAAGCAGATGCTCTGCAAATTGATTTAAACCATTGTTTTGGGAGACCGTGGGGCTAATTCCTGGGAAGAGAGGACACTAGTGTGATGATGGGGTGAACCAGCCAAGGCTCTGGAAGGTGGGCTTGGCTGGCTGGTCATGTGGCTTGCCCTATGGGCTCCTCTGCAAACAAACCAGAGGAGAATGGGTTTGCTGTTTTGCCCACTAGTTGGACAGAAATGTAATCTGAGGCATCTCTGACAAGCCCTCTAGACATGAGCAGGGCCACAGGGGAAGGGCCTGAAGTCCGGGGGTAGGTGGCTTGTCCCTGGGCCTGCTCTTCAAACGCACCTGCTGTTAGGTCCTCTGTTGGCGTGGAATCCAGACAGGCACGTGTTTCTACAAACTGAGCAGGAGTGGGCACTCTTGGCTGAGTCTCCCCTTCAAAGTTTTAAGGCGTTAGTCCTCTTTTAACTTGGCAATTGGGCATAGAGCGAGCGGTGTGACCTGGAACCAAAGTAACAGGGAACTGCTGGCAGGTGTGTAAGCGATCAGGCTTTACCTGACAGATCAGCTCTCCTCCCTGCAACCCTGCAGGCAGCAGCTCCCAACCTTTGGGGCACCACGGACCTTTTTGGCCTCCAAGGACTGGATGGAGGGGGGGTGGCTTCTGAATGATTCAAGTGCATCACATTTATTGTGCACTTTATTATTATTATATCAACTCCGTCTCAGATCATCAGGCACTAGGTCCCGGAGGTTGGGGACCCTGCTACAGACCTTCTAAAACCTGCATCGTTCCTGCTGGTTGTGCTAAAGAGTGGAAGAGACAGCATTTTGAAAAAAAAAATTGTGCTCTAGTGTCATTAAAGGTAGTTTTGAATCATCCAGCAAAGGCCTTGTAGAAATCTATCTGTTCCTTTTTTTCTTTTAATTGAAGCTGTGTCAGTTTCAGGTGTTCAGCAGAAACCTGTCTGTTCTTAAAGGCTGCTGGCTGACGTGTTCCAGCTGAGAAAACCCATCTCATCCAGGCCCGCAGCCGCGAGCTCCGCTGTGGCGGATGCAGGGGCCCAGGCCCAGCCCAGGGCGAGCCACAGGGCTGTGGGCCCCGTGGGCATGGCCCAGGTCCCCAGTGAGCTCCGGTGGTCCTCTCCCTGCGCGTCCTGCTGCTTCTCTGGAGCACCCCTACGCTCTCCTCCCTGCTCTCTTCGAGCTCACACACCTGTCTGATGTGCCGGTGCACCCCAGGGGCACTGTGAGGAGCGTTTGACTGGGTGGGGAAGGTTCTAGCTGCCAGGGTGACTCAGGAAAATATCACCAACCAAGGCAGGTGCGGGGAACCACGCAGAATGGGATAGGAACTGGGAATATGAGCCCAGTGTCAAGGCCACACAAGGAGAAAGCATGGATTTTGCACAGAGGGGTTAGAGGCATGTCCACGCTGGGCCCTAGGGAGTAAGGAGGACTCCAGCAGCTTCTGAAAGGGGGCAGGCGACCTGCGGCCAAGGAACCTCAATCACATAGCACTTGGCTTTACTTTAAAGTCACTGACTATATTGGACTCTAGGCCATGAGGGGCAGGTCCATAACCCATCCCTGGTTTTGTCCACAAGCAGGTCCTGTCCTGGCTCAGCACACATGCTGTAGTCAGGGGATGAGACAGGACAATGGCCCCCAAGATGTCCACACCGTGACCGGGGGAACCATACTTTGTATGGAAAAGGGACGCTGCACACATGACTGAGCCAAGGGCCTTGGTGGGTTGGGGGTGGGGAGGGCTTAGCGTGGATGGTCCAGATGGACGCAGTGTGAGCAGAGGTCCTTTCAAGAGGGAGCTGTGAGGCGGGAAGCAGAGACGGGTGAGGGAGCACAGCACTCCTCTCCTCTGCAGCTAGTTCGTTTACCTTCATCACACACAGCTTCCTCTCTCAAACCTTCCCTGGCCGTCTGTAAGAAAAGCAATGGAAATGTCATTTTAAGGCTTTCCACCTGGGGCTGGAAGTGGGCCCAGGACGAAAAAAGGACCAGACTGAAGTGTGTCCCCCCGAGCTCGTGCCGTCCTGGGGCCACGGGCCGGAGTGAGCCTGTCAGCACCCCGAAGACCGCTGCTTCGGGCTTGAGACACCGTCCAACTCCTTGGAGAAGGTGGGAGGAAAACGACGCTTCTTCCAGCCAGGCGGCCCGGTCCTCTGCAGAGGTCACTTCACTTCTACGACACCCACAGGGCGTGGCTCTGTGTTCCGGGAATCGGTGTCTCTGCTAAGGGCTCACACCTGGATTTCTGGAGCCGGCAGGTAGGACCTCCTGGTCTCAGTGACTGGGGCCGCCTCTCGCTGAGGTGGGGGCAGCCTTGGTGTCGGCTCCTTTTCTCATTTTCCTTCCCATTAGGTGGAGCGGGTCGTACGTTGCCACCTCCCTGCCTCTGGGACGTATCCGGACTGTATCCCTGTTTATCCGGAGGTCGTTCGGCCCATGAGGCACATGCCGGGTCTCCCCTTTACTGAACATTCAGCCTGGATGGGCTTCCGACTGTCTCGAGATAAAC
>NW_011494943.1:302567-302902 GCF_000754665.1 Bison bison bison
TGGATGGGGCGGGGCGAGCTGTTTACATCAGTGACTTGGGGGGTGTTCTGAGCTTCTGAAGCTCAGAGCTGAGGACCTCAGACTGTGGCTGCAAACACCTCCATCCCCCCACCTCTGTTTCTCTCTGGTTCTACCAGGACTGCTCTGTGGGCGAAGACAGAGGCAGGCTTAAAGCCAAATCAGCAAGCACCTCCAGGTGGCTAGTCCTTCACATTCAGGCCAGAAACTCGTCAGGAGCAAAGCCCCAAGAAGACGAACTAGCACTAATTAGTGACGTGAGGCAGACATAGAGGAGCAAATACTGTTTCCTCTCACTCGTATGAGGCACCTGAACA
>NW_011494943.1:303002-304955 GCF_000754665.1 Bison bison bison
AGAAGGTGTATGGTTGGAGGGGTCGGGGGCGGGGAGTCGTTTAAAGGGGGCAGAGCTTCTGTTTGGCAAGATGTAAAGAGCCATGGACAGTGGGTAACATGGTGGAGCTGGACACGTAGAAATAATTAAGGTGGTAAATTTCATGCTGTGTATATTTTACCACATTTTAAAAAAGATCTCACACTTAAATGTTATTTATCTGACTGAGTTGCCAGTCCTGGCTCTGCCACCCCCCTTACCTCGTGGAATCTGATGAATTTTAAAAGTTAAGAAAGTGAACACGTTATGGAACCTCAGGGTTTGACGACCGTTCAGTTCACACCGGTCCCGTGGGAACTAGAGTCGAAGGGACCAGCCTCCAGCCCGGCGCCCCCAGCCCTCTCTGCACTCACTGTTGGCCTGGAAAGATGCAAACACAGTTTCTAACTGCTCAAGGCCACATCCTTAGGATGACCCCCCCCCCCCCCCCCAAAATGTCTGCCTGAGGAAATCCGAGGCTGCCTGAAGACTCTGCTGTTTGTCCAGCCAAAACCTGCCACAGGCCCTGGTCTCCCAATCTCTGTGTGAGGGTCGGCACCTAACTGGATCACCTCCTGTTAGACAACCCCCAGATGGGTTCCCAGGCCCACCCCCTTCCACCCCTGGACAGCCCTTTGCTTCTCTAACTCTACAGAGCCTGCTGCTGCTGCTGCCAAGTCGCTTCAGTCGTGTCCGACTCTGTGCGACCCCATAGACAGCAGCCCACCAGGCTCTGCGGTCCCTGGGATTCTCCAGGCAAGAACACTGGAGTGGGTTGCCATTTCCTTCTCCATTGCGTGAAAGTGAAAAGTGAAAGTGAAGTTGCTCAGTCTCGACTGACTCGTGCGGACCCCATGGACTGTAGCCCACCAGGCTCCTCCATCCATGGGATTTTCTAGGCAAGAGTACTGGAGTGGCTTGCCATTGCCCACCCTAGAAAACTCCTGATCACCTCTGGGCATACAGTTGAGTTCTGTTCCTGCTGCAATAGTGTGTTACTGATTAAAATCTGTCCTGACCACTATACCTGTGGCTTTGTTTATCTCTGGCAGCTCTGATAAAACTTTATTTATGGACACTGAAATCTGAATTTCGTGAAATTTTCACATCATGAAATCTTTTTCCTCTTTGATGTTTCTTAACCATTTAAAACTATAAAAACCATTCTTAGCAAGAGACAGGCCCCAGATTGACCCTCAGCTGGTAGTTTGCTGACCCGTCCCTGCAAAAGGGGCTGGCCACAGCCTCTGGAACAGATCAAGGTAAGGGGCACGGGGTCCTTTCTGCTCACTAGTCTGGCTTTCCATCCCCAAGGGCTGGCTGAATGCAGGGGATTCAAAGGCAGAAGAGTGTAAATTGTGACACTCCAGGTGGCCCTTCGTGTCTAGCTGCTAAGCCCAGCTACCTAATGTTCTCTGCCACAAAAATCCAGCGTCTGAAACCAGACCCTCGTGGCCGGGCAGCTGGAGCCCTGTGTCAGAACTGGGATGCCTCTGGCACTGGCAGCTCTGGAAATAATGCTCCTTGTTTTTCACGCTCTTGCCAATTCAGATGGCCTCTGGTTTCTCCTGAAGACAACCCAGGGCCCAGAGTTAGAAACTGGATTTCAGAGCCTCTAAGTCTCGCCAGTAAACAGACCCTCTGTCCCTGTGTCCCCACAGAAGTCCTCACCATCCCCGGGGCCTATGCCTTCATCTCTCCTCTGGGTCAAGGGGGCCCTTGGGCTGTGTGGTCAGAAACCCAAGCGATCTCTATGCAAGGCCGAGGAAAGGCATGTTTCAGAGTTTTTA
Source organism: Bison bison bison (assembly GCF_000754665.1). NCBI lineage: Eukaryota > Metazoa > Chordata > Mammalia > Artiodactyla > Bovidae > Bison > Bison bison. The sequence continues at coordinate 304,811 of NW_011494943.1, forward strand.
TTTCAAATCGCCGTCAGACCAGTTAAAAAGTGCTTGTCGGGTCTGCCGGAAGCCAAGGAGGGGATGTCGGGTGACCAGGAAGCAGAGAGGCGCTGGCGGCTCGCACAGCTGAGCACCTGGGGCGGCGGGCAAGCCGCGGAGGAAC
>NW_011494943.1:305610-311763 GCF_000754665.1 Bison bison bison
CGGCCTTGTCCAAACCCAGCCCCCACCCCGGCGGGCTAGGGAGAGGGGCAGGAGCATCCCTCGGCCCCGCACCCACAGGAGGCCCATCCTACCCGCGAAGATGTAGAACATGGAGGCCGGCCTCAGCAGGTAGTCCCGCTTCTTCCGGAAGGACAGGAGTGCGCAGAGGGTGCCCACGATGATGAAGCCCAGGCTGAAGATGGCGATGGCGGCGGCTGAGATGCTGTACTCTGCGGCACAAGAGTGTGGGGACGCCGGGGCCTCAGGAGGGGCTCGGCGTCCCCTCACCTGCTGTGCCTGCCTCCCAGATTAGCGATGCTTCGCCTTCTGTCGTCCCCGTTTCCCAGGTGAGAACACTGAGGGCCAGAGATGAAACCATTCCTTCCGAGTGGCACATGAGTAAGGGATGGGGCCAGGATGTCCACACGACCTAATTCCTTCTCCAGGTCGTCCAGGCACCAAAATGAAGGTCCTCCTTCCAGGGGCACAGGCCTCAGAAGGTGGTGGGAGATTTGTGGCTTAAGACCTGCCTGGAGCAGAAACCTCCCTCCCAGAGTCAGGGCTGAAGGTGACACCCAGGCTCAGGGTGGCCTGTCCTGGGACTGACAAGCAGCCTCTGGAAGAATGACAGAGTGCGGCTTATTACAGAGCTCGGTGCCGGAGAGCATCTGTATGCGTATGCCAGGGTGAGCCTGGGTGTGCGTGTGTGTGCATGTGTGTCTGTGTGTGCATGTGTGTGTCGGTGTGTGTGTGTGTGTCTGGGCGTGCATGTGTGTACCTGGGCACGCGTGTGTGTGCCTGGGAGCCCTGATGCAGAGACCTGAGACACCTGGAGGTGGGAGCTGTCGTTTCTGGGCACAGAGGTTGGCCCGGCTGCCTCTGACAAACTTCAGGAGGGGCTGCTTGTCATCAAGCAGGAGGCTGGGGCTTTCATGCCAGGGATTTTCCAGCTCAGCAGGGAGTGGTAGAATCTACTTTTCCTCCCCTTCCCTACCCTCCACCCAGGCTCACCTTTCTGAGTAGTGACTTCGAAGATCTCCGAGCTCTCGCCTGGGTTAAAATGCCTGAAGTAGGAACAGTTTTTCTCTGCAAAGGAGGGAGACAGTTGAGAGAAAGGGCTGCAGCTGGGGCGGGAGCTGGCAAGGAGGGGGTGGGCCAGTCCCACTGGGGCTTCTGGCTTGCTGTCTGCTCTCTAAACCCTGACTCTGGGCTGAAACAAGCATCTTTCTTCCACCCTTAGACCAAAAGTTTGGTGGGAAAGAGGCTGCATAAGAGCCTGAGGATCTTCAGGGAGCTGAGGCTGACTCAGTCCAGGTGCAGAGCACTGGGTACTGAGCCCTTTTGGCAGACAGGGTAACTGAAGCCTAGAGTTCAAGTCTGTTCGGGACTGTGAGACACATGGTCAATCAGGGCCAGACAGTGGTCCTCAGCTGGGGCTGATTCTGTCCCCAGGGGACCCTTGGCAGTGTCTGGAGACATTTCTGTGTCCCAGCTGGGCAGACGGCTACTGGCACCTGGTGGGTGGTGGCCTGGGATATGCCGAACACCCTGCAGTGCACAAAACTACCAGCCCTCATATGCCAGAGCCGCTGGGGTTGCCAGACCCAGGATCACATACAACCCAGGGCTGGTTTCCAATCAGCATCCAGGCAAAGTCTTTTTGAAGAACTTTCCAGGAGATTCTGATGTTCAGCCAGGTTTAGAAACCTGGCTCCAACCCCCTTAAAATGTCGCCCGAAGGGCTTTGCTGAGTGGGCCATTGTGTGGGCTTGGATGAAGGGCCACGTGTGACCATCATCTCACGCATTAGGCCCTCCACGCCTGTGAGCATAGAGGCAGCGCAGCTGAGACCTCCTAGGTGAGCTGCTCGGCCCACTTGATTAGCTCCGGGAAAGCCATGGAAAACGTGTGTTGGCCACAGGGCCCCAAATCTGGATTTGGTAGGGGGCAGAGGAGGAACTCCGGAGAAGGCAATGGCAACCCACTCCAGTACTCTTGCCTGGAAAATCCCATGGACGGAGGAGCCTGGTGGGCTGCAGTCCATGGGGTTGCTAAGAGTCAGGCACAACTGAGCAACTTCACTTTCACTTTTCACTTTCATGCATTGGAGAAGGAAATGGCAACCCACTCCAGTATTCTTGCCTGGAGCATCCCAGAGATGGCAGAGCCTAGTGGGCTGCTGTCTATGGGGTCGCACAGAGTCGGACACGACTGACTTGACTGAGCAGCAGCAGCAGTGGAGGAAGAACACAGAACAAAGAAATTCACACTGATTTTCAATATAATTTCTCCTCCATTTTTCTCTTTAAATCTCTCTTACAACTAGATATACTGTAAAATTAAAGGACTATTGCTTATTGCATAGTTTAATATTCTTTACTGCTGATTTAGGAAGTAGATGAATGGGTTATTTTATACTATTTTGTTTCTTAAAAAACTAAACCATGTTGCTTTTTATTTGTGTGAGGCACTGCATGGGATCGTTTCTCCTGTGTCTCCTGGAGCCCCAGTGGGAAGCTCTGTGCTCCGGGTTCAGACGCGTCTGCTTTGCGCCTGCATTTGGTTTTTATCTTCAGGCCACAGCTTAATGTTCACCAGGTGTTTGGTGCCTCGTTTCTTTTGGAAAAAAGCCTGCTGCCAGTCGTAACTTTCACTGGAGTCCAGGCTTCCGTCTGCCTGAGATGATCATCTCCCACTGAAATCTCTGGCCCCCGACCCCCTAATGTCAAGGTTACTGCTGCTCCGCAGTGGAGGAAGAGAATGGCCCCGGGAGATGGAGCCTGGTTTAGCAGCAGCAAATGTTCCATGAAGTAAACAGCCTTTTCTTTGAGCTTCTATATTTAAATCACTCTCCTTTTGAGCTGAGTTACCTGGGGTGTGTGGCTGCCGCTGGTGATGTCAGGCACTTCTGGTGCTATTTTCCAGCATAACGGAGCTCTCATGTATGTGTTAGGTTATCAGCTGCAGCAGACCTGCTCTAATGGCTCCTGCGAGGTGATGGGTCCCCCAGAGTCTCCCTCTGGACAGAGGAATAATTTCTGTCTCATTCTTTAAGGGCCAACTTTGGTTGCTTTTGAAAACCCTCTGAAGGGAATTGACTGAATTCAAGTGTGTTTCACGATTGGCTGCCTCCCTGACAATTTGCAGACCCTGAGTTAGAAGCCTTCAGCACGAGTGGCCTGGACATAAGGCCCATCGAGGACCCGGCCAAGTTGCCAAAGGTCCTCTTGCTCAGGTGGTGGTTGGGGTGTCAGCACCCCCAGACCAGCACCAGCCTCTGGGGAAGCCCCTCTGCAGATTGTGCGGGGACAAGTACAGGCACCCCCCTTACTAAGTGCTCTCACAGGGTGGCTGGGGGCTCCCAGTCCCCTCCCTCCGTGGCAGGTCTTCGGGTGCGCGGATGGGCCCTCCCGCCCGTGCCCTCTCCTGACTCAGTGCTTGAGGAGGATTGGTGTCCCCTGTGCTGAACCAGGAGAAGCACCGCTACAGGGCCCTGTGAATGCCCATCAGAGATGGCAGCCCCTTCGTGTCTTGTAATCTTTTAAAATTTAAAATTAAAAACTTGACGTTTTTAAACAGTGTAACTGTGGAAATTAGATGTCCACTCTTCCTCAGGGTTTGTTTCTGTGGCTGCTTGTTAAATTTCATTTCTGAATGAAATATGTGAAGTCTGTGTTCATGTATGGCCACTGAAATCTCTGCTCAGGTAGTTTGGTGGTCAGCTCGCAGACATTTCCTAGAATGCTTAAAGCCATGCCCAGTCTTTGCTGAGGAGCTCCGTGCCAGTAGACAGCCAAGCACTCAGCCAAGTGGCCTGCGTGCTGCCTTAGCCTTTTTCTCCCTTTCTCTTCCCCCACTCCCCTGTCCCGGGCTCGTTCTCTCCCTTCCCTTCTTTGTCTCTTTCTCCCTCCCTCGTGCTGTCTCCCTCCTTCTCTCTCTCTCTCTTCACACAGCTCTGCATAAGCCAGAGGTGAGAGCTTATGGCCTTCTCAGATCTTTCCCGTGCACGCTTGTTGCACTGTGGACCCACGTGGCCTCCTAAACTCCCAGGAATATTTTGGGGCTTTTCAAAGCCACCTATCTTATTCTCCAGTTTTCTGGTTAGCCTATTGTTTGCTCTGTTATGTGCTCCCTTAGGCAGTTACGATATTAAACAACTGTCTCTAATTGTTTTTGACAAATGCCTCCTGGGTAAAAGACTGTTTCCACTGGATGAGCTCAGAGTCAGGTCAAATAAAGACAGCCTTGCAAATACGAACTTCTAGGGAGCCACCAGACAGATCAGATAATGACAGCACTCTGGGAAGGAGGCCTTGAAAGGGATCCAGCCCTAGTCTGTCCCTTCTGGTGACTTCCAGGCAGCTGGCTTCACTCTGATGGCAGGCTGTTGGTTTTTGAGGCTGTGACAGAGTCAGGGAGGAAAGAACTGAAATAGCAGCTTAAGACACCACAGACCTCATTGTTCCTACTGGGATTCACTCCTCTTTCTTGAATAAGCACTTGCTTATTGCTGCAAGACTGGTTAACTTCTAGAGTTCTGAAAAAGTGTATCCTGACCGTGTTAGCCAATGTTCTCATTGTTTTTATGGAGAAAAGAATTTTTGGAGGTCCTTACTCTGTTGTTTTTTCTGATGTCATCCGAAGTTAACATGTAATGTATGCGTTTGGCAGACAGCGCTATACTTGTATTTGTAGATGTTGTTGTTAACTAAGGAGAGAAGGCATATGAGCTCTCTTCCTCCAAGAAACACTGATCCAGTAGAGCATAGGCAGGATGGGTAGAGAAGGGAAACGACGTCCCCTTGCAGAGAAGGGATAGAGGAGAAGGCGGGAGTGCACCTGGACAGCTCGTCCAGCGCTCACAGGCTCGGAAGGTGCCATTCGCGCTGGGCCAGGAGAAGGCGGCCTAGAGGTTGACTCGACTCAGGCTCACCGCCAGGCTGAGCCAGCGCATCCCCTTTGGCCGGTCTGGTCACGTCCCACGTCGTCTCTCCTTGTATAGACTCCCCTCACCACCCTGCTCATCTGCTCTGTAAATTCACCAGGCTTTAAAAGGCCAAGGACAGGTGGACCGTAACAGTGCGTTCCCACGCACGGTCCCTGGAGGATCTGCCCTGCCCAGGAGGGCTGGAGGGATGGTGCACCTGTTTATGGGTGTGCTCGGCAGTGGCCGCGAGGCGTGGGCATGTGGGCTACGTGATACCCTTCGAGCACATGTCCGTGCCTGTGAGAGCCCTCAGGCTTGGGACTCGCTGTGTCTTCCAGGTGATCGGTGGGAGTGAGCAGGGCAGGGCTTTCCTGGGGTAGGGGGGTGGGGGTGGGCGAGGAAGGTGAGAGGCGGAGGGGTTTCGGCTCCTTCACCCCCAACAGAGACCGCAGGGTCTTCGGGGACTTAGCAGTGCCTTCCTTGAAGAGCAGGGTTCAAGGAACACCCCGTCTGATAACAGACTAATTCTGAAAATCAGGCGGGACCCTGCACTCAGCCTGGTTGCTGGCCGCCTTGGGGTGACATTGGAAGGAGCGCTGGAGGGGACTCTGGGTTGCTGGGCCTGAGCCCGTGTGTTAAAGGAAGGCGTGGAGTCTGCGATGGGCTTGTCAGCGCCCAGTCCTCTGGGGGTGGTGGGCAGGGCCCGCACGGAGCCCAGACTCTGACGCGGCCCCAGGCCTTTCCGCAGCAGGCCTCTGCCCACTGAGAACGTGGAGGCTCCACACCTGCGGAGAGGCGGCCACCCTCACACCAGGTGTTCTCCACAAAGAGGCCTTCAAGTGTGGTTCGCGCACCACTAGGAGAGTGAGGCAGGCACTTAAATCACAGCGAGAGGAAGCGTTTTCTGAGTCTGAAGGGGACCCCGTTCAGGAGGAGGCGCGGGCCACAGTCCTTGCGCAAAGCCGGTCCCGCCTCACAGACGAGTCACCTGTGGGCACTCAGGGCCGGCACCCAGGAGGGCCGCGCGCCGGGTTCCTCCTGCCGCCTTCAGGAGGAGGAGTCCTGCATTCCCCTTTTGCACGGGCTCGGGTTACCCTTTAGCGGAGTGTGTCCGCACGCCAGCCTGGAATGAACTCCCCCGAGGCGGCCCTTCCACCTGAGGCCTGCGTTTGGTGTCTGCAGACCCGCGCTCTCTTTGCTGAGCCGCGGTCTGTCCGCCCATCCAG
>NW_011494943.1:312278-323659 GCF_000754665.1 Bison bison bison
TCCAGCGGGGCGTGGAAGCTAAGTTTAGTGTGCGGGCTGAGCCAGGGTGGGCTGGCCGTGGGCGAGGCCACTGGACGGGCTCAGCAGCTGCCCAGGCGTGTCAGAGGCCTGAGGAAGCTTCTATTAATGCGCACCCCGGAGCCTCACTGAGGACGGCTGCTCCTTGGGTTTCAGGGCTGGCTCCCCTCCCGGGGGCCAGGAGCACACCAGGGTGGGGCAGGAGAGAAGGCCCAGACGGGCTGCAGACTCGCCACCCTCAAAGTCCGGGTTACCCTCAGACCGGGCCCTGAGCCGGGAGGGCGAGGGGCACAGGCCTGGCGCTACGCGTGCCAGCCTCTTCCTGCTGGGGCTGAAAGAGGAGTGAGCTGCTGGGGGAGGGCGCAGACCCAGGGACACAGGCCTCTGTCCTCGCCTGGGACCAGGTGAATGGGGCTCTGTTCTGGGGCCTGGGGGGCCCCACCCGGGGCCTCTGGCGCCCACGGCCCAGGGGGGCACGCTCTAGACCTGAACCCCCACAAGCCACCCCAGGTCGCTCCTGCACTGTCTCCTTGTCAGTTCTCTTTCCTTCCCTCCAACTGGGTCCAGAAGAAAAGCTCTTTGGGGGCTAGTAAGTCTTTCACGCATTTCTGACACTTGCAAATCAAAGCCTCTTGCAGGGAGAGCAAAGCCCACTGACCAGATTGCAGCGCTGTTCTCACTGTCCTGTCAGCTTTGTTGCTCGTCGCCAGGTCGTGTCCAGCTCTTTGCAACCTCATGGACTGTAGCACGCCAGGCTTTTAGTTTTAGGTTTACCTTCTATCAACGACTTCCCTCATGGCTCAGACGGTAAAGCATCTGTCTACAATGCGGGAGACCCGGGTTTGAGCCCTGGGTGGGGAAGATCCCCTGGAGAAGGAAATGGCAATCCACTCCAGTACTATTGCCTGGAAAATCCCATGGACAGAGGAGCCTGGTAGGCTACAGTCCATGGGGTCGCAAAGAGTCAGACACGATTGAGCGACTTCACTTCAATGGCAGGTAATAAAGATTTTCAGGTTATATTGTCCTTTACAAAGTAACTATACTTCAGTGAAGAAGAACAAAAGTAGATTGATTTACAGGTGACTATTAAGCAAAGACATTACTTTGCGAACAAAGATTCATCTAGTCAAGGCTCTGGTTTTTCCTGTGGTCATGTATGGATGTGAGAGTTGGACTGTGAAGAAAACTGAGCGCTGAAGAATTGATGCTTTTGAACTGTGGTGTTGGAGAAGACTCTTGAGAGTCCCTTGGACTGCAAGGAGATCCAACCAGTCCATTCTGAAGGAGATCAGCCCTGGGATTTCTTTGGAAGGAATGATGCTAAAGCTGAAACTCCAGTACTTTGGCCACCTCATGCGAAGAGTTGACTCATTGGAAAAGACTCTGATACTGGGAGGGATTGGGGGCAGGAGGAGAAGGGGACGACAGAGAATGAGATGGCTGGATGGCATCACCGACTCGATGGACGTGAGTCTCAGTGAACTCCGGGAGTTGGTGATGGACAGGGAGACCTGGCGTGCTGCGATTCATGGGGTCGCAAAGAGTCGGACATGACTGAGCGACTGATCTGATCTGATTTGATCTGATTAAGTGGCTACGGGTGTATGGATTCAGCAGAGGACACTTGGGGTTTGGGACCACCAAGCGAGGGTCCTGACTCCCGCATCATGTCCACCCACTCCACCCCTCGGCCGCAGGCTGGTACTCCAGGCTGGCACCCCGACACCCTCCCGGGTCTGCGTCTCCTTTCTCAAGTCACCAGTAGCCTCTTTTGGGGTGTAGTCAAGGGGCTGATGCATGGTCAGGAGAAGACCTCTGAGCCAGGTAGGGGTTTGACTTCTGAAATCCTGGCCTCAGGCTGATATGGCTTACAAAAAGACTCTCTGCGTGAGGAGAACCATTTGGGGGTCTAACCGTGGAGTTCAGACAGTTAATTATGATGCTGATCATAGTAATAGCTGAGCCTCAGTGAGCGCTTGCTGTCTACCAGGCACTGTGCTAAGCCTCTGTGTACCATTGCAGATAAAGGACCACAGGCTCAGAGGTATGAAGTAACTCATCTACGGTCATACAGCACATGGGGAAGCCAGGTTTCAGGGCCCAAACTCCTAACCAACGGTTGGAGCTGGGAGGAGCTCTCAAGGTCACTGTGGCTTTAGAGGAAGAAACCTATATTTGTCCTCTACCTTTTAAGTTCTCTGGCTTCCCTGATAGCTCAGTTGGTAAAGAATCCGCTTGCAATGCAGGAGACCCAGTTCGATTCCTGGGTCGGGAAGATCAGCTGGAGAAGGGATACTCTTGGGCTTCCCTGGTGGCTCAGCTGGTAAAGAATCCACCTGCAATGCAGGAGACCTGGGCTCAATTCCTGGGTTGGGAAGATCCCCTGGAGAAGGGAAAGGCTTCCCACTGCAATATTCTGGCCTGGAGAATTCCATGGACTGTATAGAACATGGGGTCGCAGAGTTGGACATGCCTGAGCGACGCACTTTGACTTTTAATTTCTCAGCTGAGGCTCCTCTAACAGCAGCAAGTTGACAAGAGAAAAGCATAGAGATTAATATAAGTTTTATATGGCACCGGAGCCTTCATAAAAAATGAAGACCCAAAGAAACAAATTTGAGTGTTTTTTTTAATAGTTTATTGTAATAATTTAATTTTTTTCTCTAAATGAAAGCATGTTCATTATAACAAATGCAACCACATACATGTACATGGAGAAAGAAAGTGACTTTCTGCTTTGTGTCTGTAATATCCCTTTCCTTATCCAGAGAGAAATGCTCTTCACAGTTTACACCTGAGCGTTCTAGAGTCGCTGTGTGTGAGGGACGGAAGGGTCCAAGTGAAGGGCAGGAAAGCGGGGGAAGCGAGGTCTGCATCGTGGGGCGTGTGCACGTCGCACGCGAGCGTGAGCGTCTTGGGATCTGCTTCAGGGGAGGGGCAGAGAGGCCTTTCTGGGCGGGCTGTGCCTCAGATTCCTTCCACTTAAAATATGCAGCCTACCAAGCTCCCATACCTTGGGCCAGCGTGTCCTGAGCCCCTCGTGACTGGTTAAGGGAACTGCAGCCTGGAGAGAGAGGTCTTTGCATCCTCTGGTTTGAGGTTGGCTGCCGGCGGGGAGCAGGCAGATCTACTTTCTCTCCTCCATTTACTAAACGCTCCTGCAGACAGACCGTCTCTGCTCTGAGGGCAATGCCCGGCGGTCTGCTCTGCTCATGGAGCTGGGGCTGCTGTCCTCCACCCAGCCCTGCCCCCGCCCGCGCCCAGGTCAGAGCCCTGCCTGCAGCTGTGTGGTGTCCAGCAGGCTGACCTCTCTGACTGCCCCTCCTCTAGGGTTTGAGATAATGCACTTCACCAGCTCAGCCCGAGGAGGTGCTTTGGACCGAACTAGGTCCCCTTAAATGCCAGTGATGAGGCCTACCCCTGCTGTGACGGTGTTCGGAGCAGGGCCTTGGGAGCTGAGTAGGTTTAGTTATCAGGAGAGACTGGAGAGCTTCCTCTGTCTTCCTCTCAGCCACGGGAGGACGTCACGAGAAGACAAGGAGGAGAGCGCATCTCAGAACACGCCATGCTGGCACAGTGATCCAGGCTTCCAGCCCCCAGAACTGTGAGAGAAGACATGCTGTCATTCAAGTTACCCTGTCTGTGGTCTTTCTTCCCGACCCAGGGATTGAACCCAGGTCTCCTGCATTGCAGGCAGATTCCTTATTGTCTGAGCCACCAGGGAAGCCCTTTCTGTCATGGCAGCCCGAGCGAGTATATCGACATTAGGCACCGGGTTCAGGAGGGTTTTGTTATTCTCATCATCTGTAGACTGCCGGTGGGTCAGCTTTCCCTGATGGGCTGTAAGCTTCTAGAGGGTAGAGACACAGAACCATCTTCTGCGCTGGTTCTGGGCTCTCTCAGAGAGCTCCCTGAATGGGTTCTGGGCTCCCTCAGAGAGCTCCCTGAACGAATGGGTTCTGGGTTCCCTCAGAGAGCTCCCTGAATGGGTTCTGGGCTCCCTCAGAGAGCTCCCTGAATGAATGGGTTCTGGGTTCCCTCAGAGAGCTCCCTGAATGGGTTCTGGGCTCCCTCAGAGAGCTCCCTGAATGAATGGGTTCTGGGTTCCCTCAGAGAGCTCCCTGAATGGGTTCTGGGCTCCCTCAGAGAGCTCCCTGAATGAATGGGTTCTGGGTTCCCTCAGAGAGCTCCCTGAATGGGTTCTGGGCTCCCTCAGAGAGCTCCCTGAATGAATGGGTTCTGGGTTCCCTCAGAGAGCTCCCTGAATGGGTTCTGGGCTCCCTCAGAGAGCTCCCTGAATGAATGGGTTCTGGGCTCCCTCAGAGAGCTCCCTGAATGGAGCCCAGGGTTGGGCCTTCATACATGTTTGCTGAAGGAGGGATGGCTGAGCGGATGGACAGATGGACTGAAAGAAGGGGACAGAGCTCAGATAACTGACTCCACTGGACGATCCAGAGGCCACGGGCATAAGAGGACAGCTGGGCAGGCCCAGCAGGGCTTGGGTGGCTAATTTGCTTCCAGGTGCTGAGGGGCACCCCAGGAGGGAGGGGGGGCACCGTCACCACCTCTGTGACCTAGCCCATAAGGAAGACACATTTTCTACCACAGTCTTCAGGGTGGAGATGCCCTGCTCAGCTCACCAGGAGTTGTCCATGTTTGAGTCGTCCAGATGAACCAGCGTCCACTTGTCCCAAGAAGAACCAGACATAGTTACAGCAAGGAAGATACCTCTGAGAGGTGGGCCTCGAGTGGAGCCGGGGCTGAGGCACACCTGTGTGGGGCCCAGTGAACCTTCCTCAGAAACATGTCGATCTGATTTTGAGCTAAGTCTCCATCAGGCTGAGAGATGGCCTTGGGTGTGTGTTGTCCAGCTGCTCTCAACCTCTTTTTGCCGCGTCCTCTGCCTCCCTGCATCGTGCGGCCGGGACTTTCTGCAGCCGCGGGTGTGCTGCCCCTGCTCCAGCCTGGGAGTCACAGATGGCCTCCCTCCGTCCAAGGGCCCCGGTCTCCTCCACCTGAGTCAGAGAGCCCATCGCCTGACCTGTTTCCATCATCCCAGCCCCCTTCTCTGACTCTCCTGCTACCCTCTTGCCCTTAAGTAGACCCTTGTGGTTACGGGGGGTCCACCCAAATAATCCAGGACCATCTCCCCATCTCAGGATCTGCGATTTAATCACACCGCATGGTCCCTTTTGCCACGAACGGTGACAGTCTCAGGCTCGGATGTCTATGGGGCCACTGTTCTGCCCACTGCAGGGCCTGACATGGAATTTGATTTTCTCTGGCTTCACCTAGAAGTTCGGGTGTGGGGATGCAGGTGAGACGGAAGGAGGGAACCTGGGAGGTCGAGGCCGAGGGGGCTGAAGGCAACAGCGGATGGTGTGCGGGTCTGGGCTGCCTGGGGCGGTTAGCTCATGGTTGGGGTCGCCCTGGGACACAGCAAGGTCATGATGACGAGGTCAAGGCCCTGGAGGGCTTGATGAGGTTGCGGGGCAGGCGTACTTGGCGGGGGGTAGGCACTGGGGGCACTGGAAGCGATGCCCAGAGAGGCAGAGGGCCCTGAAGACCATGGTGGGGGGACAGTCAACGTGACGGATGGGAGGCGCTTGGATGTGAGGTCACTGCAGGGGAGCCGTGAGGCCAGGAGTCGAGGTCGGACATTGGACACTGACGTGGCAGGACTTGGGGTGCGCAGGAGGGCGTTCAGGAGGTGTCAGTGCTGAGGAAGGGTTCAGGAGGGCCTCCCCAGGCCTTGGAGAAGGCTCTTCCCCAGGAGGGCAGGGAGTGGGGAATCACTGCCCCCCTCCTGCGGTCACGCGTCCAGGGACACGGGTGCAGAAAGGCCTCTGGTCGCCTCTGCTCCTGGGTTTTGTCAGGAGCTGCAAACTTTAAAACAGCTGAATCAGGTGTCTCTGCCCTGGCTTCCTCTGGACCCTGAGGCCCCTGAGGCCACCTTTCTCCCTTTCCAGCACCACACTTCCTGGGACTGAGAGGGGCCAGGCAGTCTGGCAGGGACCCCGGCAGGAGGATGGATGGCCCCTACCAGGAGGGCTGGGGAAATGGGAGTCCTCGGGGGAGAAAAGGTTCCGTCTGTCCGACAAGGTGGACAGAGATCTCAGTAAGGAGCTTTCAAGATGTGGGTAGTTCCAGAGGGCTCAGCGGAGACGGAGGATGGGAGGTGGCTGGCGGGTGGAGACGAAGGCTGGAGGCAGGGAGGGTCCTGGAGAGGCCGGGGCTGGAGTGTCTTCCCCACATGCCACAGCCTGATCCTGCCCCTGCGGCCTCCAGGACCAGTCGTCCCCCATCAGCAAGTGGAGTCTGCTTCCTCTCCCCTCGACCTCAGGCAGGCTTCCAGCTGGGTGCCGGAAGTGCTGTGGGGGTGATGCTCTGCCACCTCTGGGACCCCCACTTTTCTTCCTGCTCGGAGAATTCCAGAGAAGTCACCAGATCCTAACCAAAGCTAGCCTGAACATCCCAGCACTTCGGTTCCATCCAGATGCCGTTCAGGATTCAGGGACCGAATCCAGCATCAGTTAGGGAAGAGGGGGATGTTTGGGTGATTTGGCCATGAAAGGTTATGCTTTCGAGGAATAATCTAAATTAAAGATGTGGGAAGACGCTCATGCGGACAGTGAACGGGGGACTAACCCGCACAGAGTTGGGGGCAGCGACCTTTCAGTGGTGCTGACCTCAGCTGACCTCTCAGGTGCTGGGCTTTTGGTTGGTACTGTTTCCTTCTTTAACTTTCCTGTGTTTTGCAGGTTTTTTAAAGGTAAAGTATAATACTCTTAGAATGAGAAAAATATAAGTATTATTTGTTTTAAAAAGCACCTGATTATTTGCAATGTAATTAGTGGATTCTGGAGATCTCCTTGTTGTCATTCCATCACTCAGTCATGTCTGATTCTTTGTGGCCCCACAGACTGCAGCACACCAGGGCTCCCCTGTCCTTCAGTATCTCCTGGAGTTTACTCAAATTCATGCCCACTGAGTCAGTGACGCCATCCAACCATCTCATCTGCCGTCGTTCCCTTCTCCTCCAGCCTTCAATTTTTCCCGGCATCAGGGGAGATCTCATGGGGGTTAATGTATCTCTGAGGACTCTTATCAGGGGACAAAGGTCAGGACCCCAGGTCCCTCCAGCCCCATTCTCCTGCAGTTGTGAGCGTGAGCAGGTGGGTCCATCACTCTCTTTGATCGCAGACCTCTCTCCTGAGGCAGTTTTATTGGAAGCTGAAAGTTTAAAAATATCTGCATCAGGTGTATCTGCCCCTCTCCGCTCTGGCTTCAGAGGCCTCCTCGGTTCCTGCTCCCCTCCAGCTCCAGGGCGGGGCAGATGGCCAGGCAGGCGGCCTGTGCTATATTGGGAACCAGTGCAGGGGGTCACGTGCTGGTTCTGAGTTCCCTGCAGGGAGGCCCCACCCCCACCCCCAGAGTCTCCTTTCCGCAGGCCTGCCTTCTTTCCAACTCCATGCTGGGGACCCAGCCCAGGACCCTCCCCTTGCAGTTATCACCTGTGTGGAACTGGGAAGTCCCCGTGGGGCTGTGGGGGTCACAGGGTCTGCAGAGAAAGCATCTTCCCAGGGACCACTGAGGCAGGGGTGACGGCGCCAGCTGGAGAAGCTGGTGGGAGGGCAGCCCTCTTTTGGGGGCAGCCTTCTTCTGGGGGCACCACCCAGTGCCTGGATGGGCCAGATGACAGGTTTCTCCCAAACCAGAGTGTGCTGGACACAGACCTGTTGCGGCCGGGCTCTCAGAGCACTACCTCCCAGGACTCTCGTGGACCACTTCCTTTCCCTTGAGTGGTGTTTCCTTAGTCAACACTCCTGAAAGCTCCCTTCAAGGGGGAGTTTATGGATGTTTGCTGAAGGTGAAGTCTGTCCCTTCTCCCAACAGCCCCAGAGGGAAGCCTTTCCTTCCTCCCCTGACTTGTTTTCAAAACTGTTGGCTCACTGCAGGGAAGGAAACACCAAGTATAAATGACTGAGGTTCCTGGTACATCCACAGCCTATATGCAAGGACCAGAAATGCTCTGTGTGATCTTCACGCTTTCTGGGTCTCAGTTTCCATCCCCGAAAAACCCAGGCTGGGAATCACTGCCATTTTGGACCAGATCATTCTTGGGAGTGGGGGAGGGGCTGTGCCCTGTAGGATATTCAGCAGCAGCATCCTTAGCCTGGAGAAGGGAAATGGCAACCCACTCCAGTATTCTTGCCTGGGAAATCCCACACACAGAGAAGCCTGGCAGGCTCTAGTCCATGGAGTCGCAAGAGTCAGACACGACTGAGCGACTGAACCATCCTTGGCCTCCACCCATCTTCCCAGCAGCAGATGCCAGCAGCACATATTCCCAGTCCCGACAACCAGGAATGTCCCTAGACACTTGTCCGGGAAGTAAAGATGCCCCACTCGAGAACTGCCAGGCGAGTGCTGTCTCCCTTTGGGTTTGAAATCCTCAAACACATTCCTTCCTTCCTTTTATTACCCCTTGCACCACCCTCACCTCCTTCTTTGGACTTGCTTTCTCTCCTATAATGAGCACATTGAATGAGGGAACTCTTGAATACCTGCTGCCCATGCTGGTTCTGGGCTTCCCTGGTGGCTGAACTGGTAAAGAATCCACCTGCAATGCAGGAGACCCCAGTTCCATCCCTGGGTTGAGAGGACCCCCTGGAGAAGGGATAGGCGACCCACTCCAGTATTCTTGGGCTTCCCTGATGGCTCAGATGGTGAAGAATCTGCCTGTAAAGTGGGAGACCTGGATTGGACCCCTGAGTTGGGAAGATCCCCTGGAGAAGGGAATGGCAACCCACTCTAGTATTCTTGCCTGGAGAATCCCATGAACAGAGGAGCCTAGCGGGCTATAGTTTATGGGGTTGCAAAGTGTTGGACACGACTGAGTGACTTTCACTTTCACATGCTGGTCCTGGCATCCAGTAATTCTGTGGTTCTTGTTTGGGTCAAGGCTTGAGCTTGAGCCTGCTCCTTTAACCCAGGAAGAGGGTTGCTGGACCCATTTTACAGATGTGGCATCCAGAGCAGAGAAGAGGCCAGACTTCAACTCTGGAGCTGAGGGAGGGACTCAGGACGCATAGCGGTGAATGCAGTCCTAGTAAAGGGGTCAGCTCCAAGCAGGCACTCCCAGGAAGATCGGGGAAGGGGAAGCAAAAGAGGGAGGTACCCAGACACAGACCCAGAGCTGAGAGTGACCAGCTGTGCCCCAAATGACATTCCTTCCTGCGGGGACTAGACTGCACGTCCCCTCTCCTCTGGCTCTCAGGTGTGACGGTGTCCCTGAGCTCTGGGCAGTGGCACGTGGGCAGAAGGGGGAGCCACAGCTTCCTGGTCCATTAAAACTTCTTACAGCACCCTCTACTCAAGCTCACCTGTTCTTTCCCTTCTCCATCTGCCCACTGGAGGTCAATGCCAAGGGCGACCTTAGACGCTCGTGTTGGGAAGATGGCAGAGCCTGCACAGCGTGGGGCTCTGAACCCGTGATTGACTGTGGGGAGCAGAGCATCTCCCACCCACCCCATGGGTGAGAGGTACACTTGCACTGATTAAGCCGTTTTGCACTCAGGGTGGCTGGCTATGTCATTAGTCTGAGTGATATGGGTACAGGGTGAGGTGGGGCTGGAGGAGGGGCCTGGGGTTCTTGATTGGGGCCCTAGAACTTTCGCTTCTACGTCAGTTCCCTCAGATTTTACCCTGCAGGTTATGGAGGCAGAATTTGTAGCTGAACTGAAACGCATGACGGCGAGAGCCCCACATTGGACAGAGGCCATAGCGTGTCACTAAATGCAGACCGCACGGGCGTCTGCCCAGGACGGTGGACAAGCTTGTGCTGAGCCAGAGTTTCCTCGGGGCTAAGAATAAACAGAACTGTTGGTGCCTGGCGCTGATGCGGGGTGGCTTGACTCCAACTTGGAGCTGCGAGCTCAGAGCTCAGCCGGGTCAGTGGAGGGGCGGGTCCCCCACCCCAGGACCCAGCAGCTCAGCGCATCTGGGAACATCGGTTTCTCCGGAGACCCATCTTGGGCAGGAGGAAAGACGGTTAAAAGGCCACGGCTGAACGCTCAGGCCAGGGGGGGTTCCTGCGGCCGCATGGGCCAGGATGCAGGGGCACCAGGCCCCCAGCCTCCCTGCGGGAGTCACAACAGTGGCCTTCTCGTGAAGGGGGTTGAGAGGCTTGTGCATCTCTGCTCCGAGAGCCCAGAGAAGGCCACGGCTCCTGGGAAGGAGACTCACGGAATCCGTCCAGAAAGGGGGCTGTGACGAAGCAGGGGCGCCAGGGCTCCGGTGCTGCTGTGGGTTCTTCTCCCGGCGCCCGCCTGCAGGCACAGGCCTGGCGTTACCCCAACAGGCTGGCAGGTGCGGCGTCCTCGTCAGAGGGCCCCTCGGGTCCCTCTTCCCATTCGGCCTGTGGTTGGAGCCACATCCTCCTGTCCACGTCCTCTAGGTACAAAGCTCACACCTGGGGACAGTGATCCTCTATTTCTCATTCATCCAGGAATCTGGAGGGGAAAGGAGGCTGGTTCCTGGACTTGTCAGAAGCCCACCGGGCAGCCTGGCACCCCTGAGGGTGGCTCCATCCGGCCGGACGCGTCCTGCAGATTCTGAAGATGGGCCTGGCTTGCTCAGCTCTCAGATGTCCACACCACACAGGGGTGGCCTGTCCCTCTTCTGTGAACAGGCAGCTCCATGGACCCACCCAGGAGCCTAAACCCAGATGGTGGGGACAGGGAGGCGGCCAGCGGCCCGGACAAGAAGCAGAGAAACTGGCCTTGGCCAGCACAGGATCCACCCTCCTCTCCCCTTCTTCTTGGGGGTCTCCCAGACCCAAGGACACTGACTGCCCACAAGGACTTGAAGGGAGCGCTCCCCTTCCCCGCCCAACATCAAGAGGAGAATGTTTTAAAAATGTTTTTATTTAATTAAAAAAAAGACGGAACTAACAACCCCAAACCAGTAGTAAGTACAGGATTCACAGGTATGTAACTGGAGAGACACAAGGGCAGGATGGAAGGGTGGAGGGCATGGGGCATGGGGGGGGACAGGCACGGGCCGCCCAGAGCCCCTGGGCGCAGGGACGGGCTGGCTTCGACGGGGGGCGACTGCGCCCGGGCAGGAGTGGGGGGTGGAGAAAGGCTGTGACGACCAGAGGCGCTGAGGTGTTCTGCTCCCTGCTCTCCGTCCCTCCGATCCCTTTCCTGGTCCCAAGAGTGGGCCCCATGTTCTCTGCTGGGACTGGGTGAGAGGTAGGATTCATTGGAACACAGCTTTCTCCGTGAGATGATGGATGCTCCCGGGAAGGCAGGAGGAAGTGGCTGACATGGAAGGAAGGACAAGGCTGCCTGCTT
>NW_011494943.1:323759-329235 GCF_000754665.1 Bison bison bison
GGGACGGGCCCCCAGATCTCGCCCTGTCCTTCCAGCCTGGTGAGACGGTGTCAGGGCCTGGAGAAGGAGGGTGGGGGCGGGCCGAGCCCGGACACTCCAGCACTTGCGGCCGCACATGCTTGGACGGAGCACACAAAGCCAACCTCGACACAGGGGAAGGGTTTCGAGCAAGCGGAGGGGCCCTGGCACGCGGTCACCGGGGCGGGACAGGTTGGGGCACCCTCTGGGGGCGGCAGAGGAGAGCAGTGAACGTGACCCAGACTGAACTCCTGGGGCCGAGTCCGCCCCAGGGGTCCGTGAGCAGGCGGCTGAGGTAAGAGTTTGCTCGTCACTTCTAAGTACGACAGCTACTGGGATCACGGACAACTGCTCTAGAGCCATCGCCAAGTTTCAAAAAGTAAGAAAGGGTTTGTCATTAGAAAGCCCGCATTTGTATAAAAGAGGGTCGGCTCCAGAAAGCGATCCTCTGAGACCGACAGACTTCCGGGTTCTCTGCTCGCTTCTAGGGGAGAAACAGCTAGAAAAACACCAGCCGTGGAACCTGCCAGCCTCCCTTCCCGGGGCCGGGACGTCCACTTAGCTGCTGCTTCCGCACTTCCTCGCCGATGCTTTTGGGTGGTGGCAGAATAAACAACAGTCACAAGGGTGGGGCAGGGGCTGCTCCTACTGTTCAAGAGGGAACGAGTGTCCTGGCTTTTCTGATGCGTGACCACCCGGGAAATGGGGCTTTTCCTCGCTGTTCACCCTCAAGTCTCCCTTTCTTGCACAAAGTCCAGGCTCCTGTTGCCAACCCCTGGGAGGAGGGTCTATCCCTCCCAGCTTGACCCCCAGGAGAGACAGTGCTGCTCCTCAGGCCAGTGGGCAGGGGTGGGAAGGGACACAGTAAGAGGCCGCTCGGCCACCTTTCCTCTGACCGTAGAATCTTCCAGACTCTGAAGTACAGTCAGCGTATTCCACCCTTTCTGTGAGCAGAAACTTCCAGAAGTGAAGAGGAAAGCCTTTAACTTACGCTCAGCCCCCCACCTTCAGATACCTCCACAGGCCTCAGAGACCCCAGGCCGAGGGCAGCAGCCAAGGACAGCACAAAGGCGAAAGCACCAGGTGGTCACAGGCTCTGTCCTTAGGATCGTGGCCATCTCAACAACTGGCGGCTGCCAGAGACAGACAGACAGACAGAGAGGCAGGGACGAGCTTCAGCTTCCTCGCCTGTGGCTCACAGACACGGGAATCTCACGTCCAAAAGCAGCTGACCAGCGACCAAAGGCTCCAGAGGGCCAGGAAGCCGGGCAGGGAGGGGGCCCCGGAACGCTGCTCTTCAGGCAGGATGTGTTCCCAAGAGGAGATAATGGCTCCGTTTTGCTTCCCAGGTGGGTTCGGCCATGCTGCCTCCGGAGTGCTCTGGGGCCTCCTGGGAGCTTTCAGGACGCCCCGGCATCAAAAGCCACATTTGGGGATAAAGTCAGCCATTTCGCTTCCAGTTCCTGTCTCCCCCAGGCTTCGCTCCAAGCCAGCGCTCCAAGCATTTGGGGACCCAGGAGGGTGGGGTTTGGCTTTAGTCTGTCCTCCGTCCGTCCTAGCGGTCAGAGGCCCCATGGGGCCTAGGCAGCCGATCTGGGGAGAGGCTGGCGCGGACAGGCCAGGCAGGGCTCACACGGGCGTGGTCCTCCGGCTCAGCATGCTGAGGTCCTGCTGGAAGAAGCCGTGCACCTGCAGGAAGCCAGCGTCCTGGTCCGGGCTGTAGCTGGCGGCCGTGGTCACCTTGAGGGGCTCCCTGGACAGCGTGTACATGGACAGCTCGCCCATGGGGATGGCCCCGGTGATCTTCAGCCCCACCGGCGACGCGTCCCTGGAAGGCGAGGCCTCGGTGGACCTAGAGCTGGACCGCGAGCGCCGGCGCCGGTACCGGTAGCTCGGCATCCTGGCATAGGGCGACGAGGAGGGGGCCTTGAGGAACTCACGTCTGGTCTTAAACCGCAGCTCCTTGTTCTTCTCAATGTAAATGTTTACCGCCAGGACGCCCACGGTCTCGGCCACAATGAACGACAGGGCTCCGAAGTAAAAAGACCAGCCATAGTTGTAATGGTTTTTCTTGTCTTCGTCGCGCTTGTCACTGGGGTCGCCCGTGTTGCTGGAAATGTAGACGATGATGCCGATGATATTACTGAGGCCTGAAAGTGGATCCGGAGAGGGGGCGGGAGGGAGAGGTTAGACCCTCAGCGGGGGCGGGGTGGGGGGAGGAGGGCGGGGCAAGTGGGCGGAGCAGGGAGGTGGGCCTGGCAGGGATTGGTGGACCGGGCAGGGGCTGGTGGGCGGGGCAGAGAGGTGGGTGGGGCATGGATAGGTGGGCGGAGCAGGGGCTGGTGGGTGGGGTAGGGATAGGTGGGCAGAGCAGAGGCTGGTGGGCGGAGCAGGGCTGGTCGGGGGAGCAGGGAGGTGGGCAGAGCAGGGTCTGGTGGGCGGGGCAGGGATAGGTGGGCGGAGCAGGGGCTGATGGGCGGAGCAGGGCTCAGGTATGTCTTTGTTCTGGTTGCTAATTTTTAAGTAAAAGTAGTTAATTTTGAATGAGTAATAAAGTACAGAGTTTTGGTGAATAATAAAATAAAACACAGGCTTTGAGCTACCCAGTTCCTCCCCTGAAGGGAGCTGTTGTCTTGTTTCTTCTGTCCTTTCTATATCCACAGTCAGTCCTTCTCTCTCTGTCTCTCTCTTCCATTTTTTTCTTTGCAGAATACTCTTTGGCCCCTTGCTTTTTCACTTAACAGTCCCCCCAGGAGGCGGGGCCCTGACAAGACAGTCCTCTTCTCACTCTCCCAGCCTTTGGACCGTACTTCTCCTGAGGATCAGAGTCCACCTGGAATTATTCATGGGCCTGTCTCACCTCACTGTTGGCCCCTGCACGTGACTCTGTGCCCACAGTCAGAGCCCATGATCCTGGGAATAAACGGGAATGGACGAGAATCCCCTTCTTGCCTGCCATGGCCCTTGTTCTTTGTGGCTGCCTGTCCTCTCCACTCTGGCAGGACCTGTGTTTTTAGCTGAATGTCTCGGGACTCTGTCTCTGCGGCCCCTCTGGTGAGTCGCAGCATCTGGAGATGCCTTTGAAGTGGTTCCTCCTGGGGGCACAGGCAGCTGCCTAGGGCACCTCGCTTTTGAGGCTGACAGCCCTGGGCTCAGCCATGACTTTGGCAGTGTGTGACTTCAGGAAAGCCACCTGGCCACCACCTGCCTCCCCAGGAGCCGGGATGATGGGCTGGCCTACAGAACACCTGGTGCTGGTGTTAGTGGAAGTCTTCTTTCCTGGCCAAGAGGCTCTGAGCCCAATCCTGAACTGCGCTGGCCCTAGCTCTGTGAAAGAAGCGAAAGGCACCTTCCATCTCCAAGAGAAGCCATGAGAGGCAATGGGGGTGAGGATGACCGCTGGGCTGTGTGGGCCAGGCACCTGGCGAGGCCCCGTGGGCGCAGGGAAGGAGGCATGGCCGCAGGCACCTGGCGTTCTCATTGCCTCCCTCAGGGCACCCCGGCCGAATCAGGGCTCAGCGGCCAGGTGCAGGGAGCGGACGGGCCTGGGCGAGTTGGGCCTCGCGCTCACCTCTCCCCTGTACCGCTCCTCCCCACAGGCTGGTGGAAGAGAAAAGGCTCTTTGCAAGGAAAACGCCACTGCTAGGACAGTGCCAGGAGCTGTGATGACAATTTAGGGAAGAGTTGCTGCACTTCCTTACATTTCTGGCATCGATCTGCTGGAACGAGGCCAAGAAATCAGGTGTCCTGTTCCAATAAGCAGCCCTGGGACCTTGGCTGGACCGTTCTCCCCACTCCTGGGGGCCCCCTGGGGGCCGGAGGAGGTCGTGGCCGAGCTGAGCCCCTCAGACGCCCCAGTCCCTGCCCACACCAGCACCTCAGGCCCACCGGGTTCTCCACCGGACGGGTCTTCTCCGCGTCCGCAGCAGCGGGGCATATAGTATGCTGTCTGCAGCCGGGTTCAGACAAGCGAGTGTGAAGCCGTTTTGGAGCCGCCGGGAAGGGAGTGGTGTCTCTTGGCCAGGAGACACGGGCAGTAAGGATGGGCAGGGGAGGCTTCATCCCTAACCCTAACCCCTCGCCTCCTCGCTCACCCTGCCCTAGGCATGCTGGCTTCCCCACTGCTGCACCCTCTCTGGCCGTGTGCCCCTCACCTGTCTTTATGTGGGCAGCTCCTTCAGGGCTTGGCTTCTGAGAGTGCCTCTGCGTCCCTCCCTGACCCCCGCCTGAACCAGGCTCCCCTGAGACAGGCTTGTAAGGCGCTCCTCTGTGGTATTTTGCACACCTGGACTAGCTATTATTATTTTTAATTGAGGTGGAGTTCATAGAACATAAAACTAACCCTTAAAAGTGCACACTTCAATGTCATTTAGTACAGCCACCACCTGTATCTAGTTCCTGATCATTTTATCACCCCAGAAGGAGGCCTGATACCCACTGGGCTTCTGCTTCTCACTCCCTGCCCGCCCCCCGGACTGCTGAGGTGAGTTACCCACAGGGATTTTACCGTCTGCCTGCCTGCTCCCCCCACCCCCGGGGGAGCACTGCGTGCAGTGGGACCCGAGCAGACAGCTCACCTGCGGCCACGAAGAGGATGCCGGCGCTGAGCACGATGTTGTTCTTGCGGCTGTAGAACCTGCCGGCGCCGATGCAGAGCCCGCCGAGTAGGAGCAGGATGGTGCTCAGGATGGGGAAGACGCTGGAGGCGCGCACGATGCCTGGCCGGCAGAGACAGAGTGGAGAGGCCATGAGACTGGCCCTCCTTACGGGCCCACCTGTAGGGCACAGGGGAGCCCCCTGACCTTGAAGGTTCCCCTCTGGCCCTGTAGACCCGAGGTAGGGAGGGAGTGGCTGGTGGGGGGCAGTCTGGACCAGCAAGTGATGGCCCTGGCCTGCGGTCATTCCCCTGTATGCCAAGTGGCCTGGAGTCACCTCTGCCCGGGTCTCTCTTAGCCTCTCCCTGGGTGTGGGTCACACTTCTGCCAGCCAGACGGGAGGAGAGCCCCTCAGTGACCCCAGAGAGCCCACTGAGAAGCTGTGGGACGACCCCTCACAGCCTCCTCCTTTGTGGTGGTTTATTACTGCGGCCTTAGGAAAAGAATACACTACCTTGTCAAGGTTGTGTGCGAATCTGTGGACTAAGATACACAGAGCACTTAGTAGGGCCCCAGGGGATACGTCGGCTCCCGGAGGGCCTGGCTGGGAGGAAGGGCAGGGGCGGGGGGGTGGAAAAGGAGCCCTGAGCTCGCCTCCCAGCCTGGGGGAAAGGCCGGCCCATGGGACTGGAGCGCTGGGAGGACCCCTTTGCGAGTCAGCTGAGTGGGCTTGCTGCTTTCAGCCTCTGAAGGCAGCGCTTGTCTCCCTGTTTGTCAGCCCACCAGTGTGTGCCCTGCTGCACAGAGAGGGGTTTGTGTGGGGCATCAAATGAGGCTCTTCTCTCCGCACCGCACCCCCCCCC
>NW_011494943.1:329462-330442 GCF_000754665.1 Bison bison bison
GTGCACCCTGCCTGCCTGTCATGTGAGGGCCATCCCTCACCACATGGGCTTGTCTGGAGCGCTGGACATGCAGGCGCCAACCGAGGGGCAGGCCGGGTCTTACACAGAGCCGGGCTGATGTCCAGCCCACTCCTGGCCACATCCAGCCCTGGCAAGGATCTGAGTCTGCCCAGAGGCACAGCGTGGGCTCCGGCAGCCCCGACACCAGCACTTTGAGGTTAGCACAGAAACCCCCCACGGAGCCTAAAATGCGGAGCCTGGGAAAGGGGAGGGGCCAGGCCCAAGGCAGGGGGGCAGGGATTCCAGAGGCCAGTTGGGCTGGCGGGAAAGAAATGGCAGGGGGATCAGGGCACACAGGCCGGCTGGCCGCAGTGCCCGGGACCTTGGCCTGTCCTGGAGTATTACCTACTCCCTCTGCCCAGCTCTTCCTCAGCCTACTTCCTAAGCTTACGGGTATCTGCTCTCTGGAGCTCAACTTCAGGGCCAGTTCTCGTTGTTTCTGCAGCCTTTGAGGGGAACACCAGCCCCTTGATGGAGATCAGTTCTGCCCTCCCCACTCCACCAAAACTCGAGGTCACAGTCCTGGAGCCAGCACCCTTCTCTTCCTTGGGCTCCTTAATGAACCCACGGGTCTCCCCACAGCACACGATGGAGGAAGCACTTCCTTCTCGGGTTGTTAGCTTCCATTGCTGACGTGCCCTCATTTCATGTGGGAACCCACTGCTGGGTCCTCCCAGCCTCACATCTGGCCCTGGGCACCCTGAGGGGCTTGCGGGCAGTGAGCCTGGCACTGGGCACCCCGGGGGGCTTGTGGGCAGTGAGCCTGGCCCTGGGCACCCCGGGGGCTTGCAGGCAGTGTGAGCCTGAGGCCAGGGAGTAAGTGCTCAGTAACGTGGGTGGCACAGGCTCCGGTTTACTGCTCCTGGTCCTCAGCCAACCTTTCTGCCTTCTGCTCTGGGCCTTGGGTGGCTGATACCAGG
>NW_011494943.1:330542-330810 GCF_000754665.1 Bison bison bison
AGCAGAAGGCAGAAAGGTGGCACAGGCTCGGTTTACTGCTCCTGGTCCTCAGCCACCTTTCTGCCTTCTGCTCTGGGCCTTGGGTGGCTGATACCAGGGACCGGATCACTGGGGTCCCTTCACTCTGGCTTTGGAGACATTACTGCCCTGGCTTCCTCCTGAGGACGAGGACGGGGCTGAGGTGGCTGTGTTCCTTTGTCAAGCCACAGATCCTGCCTGGCGGCCCGGGCCTCACAGCTCCTCTGGTCCAGTAGCCCGTACCTGCCTC
>NW_011494943.1:330910-331564 GCF_000754665.1 Bison bison bison
CCCCCTCTGGTCCAGTCGCCCGTCCCTGCCTCTGTCACCCACTCAGGCCAAGGGCCAGAGGTCCTTCTGCTGCTCCCGCCTGTGTGCTCACTGCCCCTTCCCCATCCCTGCACATCTCTGTAATCAGTCCTTCACTAAACGCCCTTCCTTCTTCCTGTCTGAGCATCTCCTCTGCTTCTGGCGGGGACCCCAGGAAGCCACACGTCTGACCTCTGGGCTGACGTGTCTTGGGGCCCATCCAGAGATGCCAGCCCTCTGGGGACCAGGGTGGGGGCACGGCAGGAGGTAAAGAGGGAGAGCTGGCGCCAGTTAACCTCAAGTTCAAGTGGGAAGTGGGAGGGAACGGATGCTTCTCTGGTGTCCCCTTCCCCACAGTCCCAAGGCCCAGCAGTGGAGCAGACCTGCCCCCAGAGCCTTGGGAGTCGTCTGCCTGCCCGGTGGGTTCTGAGTCAGGCCTGAGCACCAGTGGCCACCCTAGATGGCTGTGCAGCCCGCACACCGCACAACTCATGGTGTTATTCATGCCCCGCTCTATGCCAATGCCATCCCCTAGTGTGCCCCGTGGAAGGCGTGTGCTCAGTTCAGTACGGACCCCCAGAAAGCAGAGAGAGAAGACAGGCAGGAAGAAGAGGAGAAGCGGAGGGGGGGGATAGG
>NW_011494943.1:331759-337835 GCF_000754665.1 Bison bison bison
CACATGCTGTTCTGTTTCACGAGATGACTCAGAACCAGAGTCCTTTCTCTTAGAAAAAACAGTCCATAAGCAGGTGCAGAGTGAATTGTGTTCCCTCTGTGGACGCTGGTATCGATTCTCCATAAATGAAGCCGGCCCAGCTCCCGGGGGAGGGGATGGGAGCAGCTCTGCGTGTGTCTGGGCTGATGTGGAAGGGGAGACGACTTCAAAACCATGCTGGTGTTCCATTTCCAGGTTCCTCCCCTGGAGGAACGAGGCTCCATCCTTCCTCCCAGGGAGGTAGCCACAGCCCAGGGATGAGATCTGGATTTGGGGCGTGGGGCTGGGTTTGTCCTCTGACCTCTGGTTCCAGTTTGGGGGCCAGCCCCATCTCAGGACCTGGGCAGGGGACTCAGGGGCAGAGCTGGGGGCTCCACCAGTTGGTGCTGGAGAGACTTGAGGCCCATGGACCCGAGGCTGGTCCCACAGGCTGCCTGGCACCCACTGGCTGTCTCAGTGTGTGATTTAATTTGACTTGTCAAGAATAGATTGCTGGGTGGGGGTGGGGAGAAGTGGGCAGGTCCAGTGCTGGCCGGGCAGTATCCTTGGGGTGTCTCAGCCCCTCAGGGATGCTGGGCCTGGGCAAGCCAATGTCTCTAACGTCCTTGCCTCAGAACCAGCTGTTGCGATCAACTCCTCTGAAGACAGCAACTTGTAGCAGCCCCGGGCAGCGGGTCGCCCCACCCTCCTCCCCTCTTGCCAGCCCTGAGCTGGTGTGTCCTCCCAGCCAGTAACTGCATGGGGGTGACCGGCGTGTCACAGCAGGCTAACCATACCCCATCCTCTGAACTCAGTATCCTGAGTCAGAGGGGAGTGCCGGGAGCACCCAGAGACCAGCCCCTCTGCCCTCACGGGGCCTATCCTTCCTCCAGCGCCTGCCTGCCTCTCGTCCCCCGTCCCACAAACAGGGGGAGGCAGGGTCCTGACACTCACGGAGGAGGTACTCCGAGCTGTCATGGTCGTAATCGTTGTCCTCTGGGAAGTGGTTGATCCGAAAGCAGTGTCCTTTATAGATCCCTGGGGGAGCAGAGGAAAAGAGCTGTGTGAGTGTCCCGAGGGCCCCCACCTCTGTTCACCCAGACTTGCGTGCTGTGTGTGTCTGGCTCTGGGCAGGCTCTGGGCTCGGGGGAGCAGAAGGGCAACCCAGGCATGACGGGGATCTCGGCAAGGGGGTCGGCGCACAGAGGCAGACCACTCAGCAGGCAATGTGCCCACAGCTGGCCGTATCCCTCCGTTGGGTCCTGAACTGCTGCCTTCAGAGCTGGGGTGCTGGTCTCCAGGGCCCCTGTGGGGCAGGCTGGCCTTGGTCAGGACAGTGGGGGACAGCTAAGGGTGTCAGGGATGGCACCCTAAGTGGGACACGCTTCGATGGCATGCTCTGTGTGACTCAGGCACGAACAACTTAATTACCCACCTCATCTCCTCTGTAGAATGGGGACAACCACTTGCCTCTTCTCCTGGGACCTGAGCTGACACTGAAAGGCCTGCAGATGCCTCCTGGCCTGCGGTGATGGCTCAGGGGAGAGTGCTGCTGTGGACCCAGACATCACCCCCTTCACTCTGCGGGTCTCCCTCGGTGGCGAGGGGCTGAGCTGGGGGTGAGCCGTGAGCATTTGTGACAAGAGGGAGCAGCACCGGGCAGGCTGGTGTCAGGGTGGCCAGAGTGGGGGCCGCGGAGGCCAGACGGGGCCGCGCGCAATTCCAGGCGTTGGGGGGATGCCATGCCAGTGTTTCCAGGATGGTGGGCGAGGTGGCGCTCTCTGCCCTTACCCCCCACCCCCTGCACAGTTTTGGGCTACTTTAGTTTTGTTGTTGTTCAGTTGCTAAGTCGTGTCCAACTCTTTGTGACCCCGTGGACTAGAGCATGCCAGGCTTTCCTGGCCTTCACTGTCTCCCAGAGTTTGCTCAAACTCATGTCCTTTGAGTTAGTGATGCCATCCAACCATCTCATCGTCTGCTTTATGGGTCTAAACAAAATCACAAGTCCCCCATGCTCGTCAGCACAATCATTAAGAGTTTGACAATAACCTCCTTTCAGAGCTGTTCTCCAGGGGCCAGCGCTCAGCCGTGCCTCTTCCCACCTCTTTCTCTGTGTTGCACACCGGGCTGTGCACATGTCTGTGAGGCTCCCCTGCTTTTGAAACACTGATCTTTTTACTTGGAGGTAATTTAGATTTACATGCAGTTGTAAGAAACAGTGCAGGGAGACTCCGTGTCCCTGTTACTGAGTTTCCTCCAGTGATGACATCACAACCAGGGTCCTGACAATGCTCATCAGGGACACACACCACCCTGCGGACCCCTCATGCCACCCACAGCCACATCCACGCCCCTGACCCAGGGCAACCACCGAGATGACCGGAATCAGACAGTCCGTAGCCTGTGGGGACTGGCCCTTTCTCTCAGCATAATTCGAGATTCACCCGTTGTGGTATCACCAGCTTGCTCCTTCTGACCGCAGAGCAGTAGCCCATGGCACAGCTGTGCCACAGCCTATGACACCTGGGTCATTTCCAGCTGGCACACCTGTGGTTTCCAGCTGTTTCTACTAATGCTGCTACGAACAGGTTTGGAGGTGAATCAAAGTCACACTTCTGTGGGCTAGATGCCTGGGAGTGCAGCTGCTGGGGTCGTGATGCTGCGTTTGTTCTTAGAGACCCCATGCTGGTTTCCAGAATGGCTGTATCCCCTATTTTGAAAAAGGGATAATACAACACACCTCACTCTGTCACCTGCTCTTTTCATGTAATAACATATGCACACACCTCTCGGGGTCAATCCCTGTAGATTTAACTTTTAAAAAGCCTTTTTTTAAGTAAAAAGTAATAAGCTGATACTAATCCAAAAGTTGCTGAAAATCTTAGGAAACAGCACAGGGACTAGAGAACTAGCACCTGCTCCCACACGGATCATGCTAACACTGTGTTTTGGCAGAAACGAGAAAACCGTATATTTATATATTCAATATAATGTATATGAAGAAAACAGGCTTGAACCATCGTTGCACACAGACACGCTAGCTCCGGAGGCCTTTCCAATGCATTTCGCCAACCTCCACTCTGCATTTAGGGCACTATTTTCTATTTGATAGAAATTTTAAATAAGAATCACACTGTCCAACATGTTAACACACTTTTCACACATTGCCTTAGGTGCCTGTGTCACCACGCGTGGTTACGGTTCACCATCCAGCCGAGGGGTGGGACGGAGGGGCAGCACCGCCAGCCAGGGCTGGGCTGGGAGGGGGCCTACGCGGCCCCCAGAGGTGCAGGGCCCTGGGGCTCCAGACTGTGAGATGACCGTGTCCTTTTGTTCATCAAGGCAGCCCTGGGACCAGCACAGGTGAGCTGCCGTGCGAGAGGAAGCCTGACACTCCTGGTTCGCCTGTTGGAGGCCAGCCCTGCAAGAAGGCGAACGGACATGTGGGCCTTCCTGCTCCTCCATCAGCTGCGGGGCCCCTGGGCGACATCCAGGGATCCGAATTACTGCACCTGCAGAAGGGTATTCCAGCTGGGCGTGCGGTGAGACACCCAAACTCTCAGGCTGCCAGAACCCCTGGTGTGGAGCTCCCCCCCCCCCACTCCCCCAGCCAGTGGCGGGCACCTCTCCCCTCCCAAGGC
This sequence comes from Bison bison bison, assembly GCF_000754665.1. NCBI lineage: Eukaryota > Metazoa > Chordata > Mammalia > Artiodactyla > Bovidae > Bison > Bison bison. Next base: position 335,419 of record NW_011494943.1, read on the forward strand.
AAACAGCTTTAACTTCAAATTCCTGAGAAGTCAACCTGCCTCCATGAAACTCCATCTGTGGGAATTACATGTAACCTCTGGGAATGAAAGAATCCATCATCTATCATGTGTCAACCCTTCAAGTTATCAAAGAGAGGAACTGTGTCCGACGGGACGAAGGACCAGCTGTTTTTCCAGCCATCCGGGATTTGCACAAAAATGAGGACCGAGGCTTGAGGATGCATGGGAGGTGGCTGGCAAGCTGCCACAGTTGGGACCAGACTCGTCCCCCTGCCTGACCTTATCACGGGCTGGAAGCCCGACCGCACTCCCACCAGCCCGCTCCCCTGACCCCAGCCTAAAGAAGTGGGTGCTGCAGAGAGCACATGGGGAGCCTGATAAGATTGCCCCCTGCCCCCAAAGGCGAGAACCTGGGTACTTGCCCTTAGTGGATATGCCCAAGGTCGTATCTTCCCATTTCCTTCGGCCGTTTCTCTATCAATGGTTCCGGCCTGTCTCCAGCCTCGTTCCCGGCTCCGGGTCACTCGGAAGCACAGCCCCCACAGCAGCCCCCTGCCAGGGCTGGGTCTGACTCCCAGAGCTCAGGGCCCTGCCCCGCCCGTCTCTGGATCGTGAGCTTCTGCTCCCGGACCTGCTGTCCCTGAGACTCAGCCTCCCAGCCTCACTGCCACCAACCTGTTTCTGTGGAGTGTTTAGTCTGAAGGACTTCACATTTATCCCTGTCGAATCCAACTTTGTTAGCATCGGCCCCAAGGCACTGAACAGGGAGAAAATTAATGGCTGACGTGAGAAGAGCAAACCCCAGCCCGCTCCCCTCACGTGTGTCCTCTTTCGGTAATCAGGCGGTTGCTGTGTTATCTATTAAGATGTGGGCTTCCCAGGTGGCACCAGTGGTAAAGAATCTGCCTGCCAAGGCAGGAGACACCAGAAACACAGGTTCGATCCCTGTGTCAGGTGGTGTGATGACGACCTTCAACGCGCTTCCTCTGGGCCTGCAGAGCATTTTCACCGTTGCTACCCCCATGCTCCTCGCTGACGCCCACGTGCCCACACTCACCTCTCTGCCCACGTTCGCTCCTCAGAGCGGCCCCCAGGCCCGCACAGCATCACCCGCTCCTGTTACTCTTGCCTTTGACCGGTGGCACTGGGAAGGTCACCCAGGGGGACTGCACACAGGCTCCACGCTTGTGGAGCTGGAGGCTTGGGGATCAGGACCCCCACCTCCGCGGGGACCTCTGAGCAGGAGGGTGGGAGCCACTGGGGAGACGTCCCCATCCTTTACCTTTGGGGCCCCTTCTGCCTGCTTCTGGAGGTGGGCCCCTGCAGGACCAAATCAGCGACAGGCAGTTTAGGGCCGCCCCTCACACCGCTTTGGGCCCCAACCTGGGTTTCACGCCACTGCCCCCCTCCCACCTAGGACACTGCACCTGCACGCAGGCCCTGGCTCAGGCTTAGATGGAAGCCAGCTCTTCAGCCCTTCTCATCTTTGTAAAAACACACCTTTGAGGATGCAAGGAGGAGGCTTAGAGATGTGGAAGCCCTGCTCTCCCAAGCCTTGGGGCAGGGGCCCGGCTCCGAGCTGAGCACGGGAGCACTGCCCCGGGTGTGAAGGAAAGCCTTTGGCATCCTGGAGAAGTAGCCCGGGTGTCCCTGCAGAGCGGCCACCCTCCTGTAACTGGGACCTCCCTGTTGGCACAGACGGGCTCTCCCCTCTCCAGCCTTGAGGAGGCAGGCTGTTGAAAACCGCGGCCTGGGTCCTATGGAGCAGACCCCGCTCCTACAGAGCAGCTCTGGGCTTGGAGGCGGCATGGCCGGGCTGGACCTTCCTGGGGAGCCTCAGCTCACTGGCTCGTGACTCCGTGAGGCCCCATTGAACCATTCTGACCTGCAGCGCCTGCATCCAACGTCCATGTCTGAGCCCCTGCCACGTGCTGGGTGCTGGGGGCTCAGCAGGGGCAGCGGACCCACCCAGGACCCACCCTGGAAGCTCATTGCCTGCTTCCCGGCTCATGGCTGCTCTGGGCCTCATGGCTCCCTCTGCAGTCAGATGGGCCGTGTGACCACTCCAGCAGGACATGAGCAGGAGTGACGGGAGTCCTTCCTGGAGGGGGCTCTGGGCAGGTGCTGCAACCCTCCCCCAGACAGCCTCCTCCCCACACCGGTCAGCCAGGGGATGGTAGAGCCACAGGCCGGGCCAGCCTGGATCCCTGATGCCTTGTGGAGAAGGGCCACCTTGCAGAGGACTGCCCCGTTTGCCTTGTGGGCAGTAAGCCCGCATTGGTGTGTTTCGGTTGCAGCAATAATCAACAAGACAGGCACAGTCTCTGCCCACCTGGAGCTGTCCAGGTGCACGGTCATCCAGCGACGACGAGGACAGGGGTCTGAGCGGGGAGCCCAGAGTTTCCGAGAGCGTGTGA
>NW_011494943.1:337935-340689 GCF_000754665.1 Bison bison bison
CACAGTCTCTGCTGACCTGGAGCTGTCCAGGTGCACGGTCATCCAGCGACGACGAGGACAGGGGTCTGAGCGGGGAGCCCAGAGTTTCCGAGAGCGTGTGATCCAGAGGTCAGACAGCTTCTCCTCGACTGGAAGACGGGAAGTGTCTTTACAGCCTTTCATCTCTGAAGTGGAGCCTGAGGAGGCCCTTGTGGTCAGAGAATTTTGAAGAGGATCAACCCTGGTGACGTGGAAGGTGAATCTGTAGTTTTAAACTCACTTCCTAGAGATGCCTTCGGACCAGACTGAGCTCCGACTGGAGTCTGGGGAGGAGCCCTCCACGTCCTTCCCATGGCCAAGTGCTTGGGATGCAGAGCCTGGGCGCCCGAGCCCGGGAGAAGATTCCCTCGTGATCTTGTCTCCTTCCTGACACGGCCTTTAGGTCACTGAGGCGCCTGACCTGCTTGGGGTGTTCCTCGGTGTTCAGTGGTTTACCCACTCAGCCCTTTGCCCACTCTTTCCTTTAGGTCAGAGTCTACCTGTTGATCCTGGGCCCTGTGGAGCCCAGAGCCTCAGTCCAGCTGGCAAGAGCCCACCACTAGCTGGGGAGGCAAGTGGTGCATCAGGCATGAGGGCTGAGTGCTGGACGGTACTGGGCAGCTCGGGGAGGGCTGTGGCCCAGCAGAGCTGACCAGTGATGATGGGGGCCCCAGAGGAACGGCCGGGGTGCGCCTCTGGAGGAGAGCTGTGTGAGGGGGGCGGGCGGCGGGGCGGTGGACTTAGGCTGAGAGAAGTGGGTGGTGCAGCCACCACAGGGCGGCCTGGATTCAAGGCTGTCCGCTCCGAGTTGCCTCCCTGACTCCGATGCTGGAGAAGGGTCCCCATGAATGCAGGGACCTTTCGCTCCTAACGGCCTGGCGTGTTGCTGATTCTATTCCCAGCCTGGCTCAGGGGAGATTCGACCTGTTACATATGCAGGCCTCACCCCAGGGCCTCTTGGGCATCTTATTTTAGTCCCTGAGGAGGCCAGCTGCCCGGGAGATGGCTCCCCTGGGATTAACAAGCTCTCCCTTCATTGACCCCCTTGAGCTGCAGCACCCTGGGAGGAGGGAGGTGCTTAGAGTCAGCAGCTTCCTGCAGCTGCCAGACCAACCAACCATCGCAGCCTCAGTCTTCGTGGTGGTTAGCAGCGTGGGGGGAGGGTGGGGGACCACAGATCGGCCGGCCTCAGCCGTTGCTCACAGGCAGTCATGAGCAGAGAATGTCTTGAGCGGTGATGGTCCTCAACTTGAACCATTTCAGATCCAAAAGAGTAGAATGGGTTCTACTGACACCCGGACCTCCTTTGGCTCTGGCCTGTAAGCAGGTGGCGGACAGGCCTCTGAGAGATGCTTCTGGTCTGCACCAGCAGGCTAGGGGAGTGTATTAAAGAGCAGAGACATCACTTTGCCAACAAAGGTCCATATAGTCAAATAATCTATGGTTTTCCCAGTAGTCATGTACTGATGTGAGAGTTGGACCATAAGGAAGGCTGAGTGCCAAAGAATTGATGTTTTTGAACTGTGATCCTGGAGAAGACTCTTGAGAGTCCCTTGGACTGTAAGGAGATCAAACCACTCAATCCTAAAGGAAATCAATCATGAATATTCATTGGAAGGACTGATGCTGAAGCTGAAGCTCCAATATTTTGGCCACCTGATGTGAAGAGCCGACTCATTAGACAAAACCCTGACGCAGGGCAAGAGCAAGAACAAGGAAGGGGCGACAGAGGATGGGATGGTTGGATGGCATCATTGACACAATGGGCATGAGTTTGAGCAAACGTGGGGAGATGGTGAAGGACAGGGAAGCCTGTCGTGCTGCAGTTCATGGGGTCGCAAAGAGTCGGACATGACTGAGCGACTGAACAACAGCCCTGGCCAGGGATACTGGGTGCACATCTGGTCCGAGCTGGACCACTTCCTGCAGGTGCCCGGATGCTCCCTCCAGAGTCCGGATTGTGGATCAGAAGCAGAGGGCACCCAAGGGCAAAGCGACTGACTCTGGGGAGCTCGAGAATGGGGTGTTCTCAGGGGTTCGTGAGGCCAGCCTCAGAAGATGCGGGCTCTCCCCTTCCTAGTCTTGGCTGCTAAACTCTTAATTCCACAGAACCCTCCACGTCCTTCCAATAATATCTTCCTTTGGGATCAAGTCAGAATTTGGTTTCTTGCCCCAGCTGGCCACACCTTCATCAGAGATTCCAGCACAGCTCTCGGGGGCCTGGGTTACATGTCATTCCTCAGGGCAGGTGTGCAACGCTTTTCTGAGACATAGAGGTGAGTGCAGGTTCCCAGGAGACCACGGGACCTGGGGGATAGGAGGCATGATCTCGGGGGACGGGAATACGGAGCATCAGCCCCAAGGCTCCAGTGTGGAAGCTGTGTGGCCCGTGAATTTCAACCTCTTGAGATCTCGGTCAGCTGGGGAAGCCCTCCCTGGGCTGGTTCCCGTCTGTAAGCTGGGGACCCCCTCAGGGAGAAGGTTCCTGTTGTTGGGGGCTCCTCCATCTCCACCACACAGAGCCCTCTGACTTCCGGGGGCCAAGGACCCAAACCCAAGGCGCCAGTCCCCACCCACCTTGTGCTCCCCCTACCCTGGAAGGAAGGCCTGCTGAGCAGCCAGGACCCCAGGGCTGCCTCTGCTCACCCCCTCGCCAAGGCCCAGCTGCCTCATGCCCAGCTTCCTGGCACAGGTGCGGGCAGGACTCCTGTGTCACACTCTCGCCACCCGCTGCCC
>NW_011494943.1:340789-343323 GCF_000754665.1 Bison bison bison
GCCTCAGCCTCCTCCAGCCCCTGTCTCCAGAGCACGGGTTATCCAGGCTTCCTGCCGAGATTCATAATTGAACGGGGCAGGGAGATTTCCCAGAGCTCGCTTGTCTCCGCACAGGGAAGCGGGCGTGCAGTTACTGTCTCTGCGAGTTCTCCACTTGAATCTGCTTGATGACTGCTGCTTGGACGAAATCTCCGTACCAGGCTTCAGGGTTTTCTGCTGCTTCTTCTTTCTTTCTTTCTTTCCCTTAATGAGCCAACACGGAGCTCCAGGGGCGAAACGGCTCTCTGCAGAGCCCAGGCTTTCCTGTTGGTCTGGCTCCGCAGACCTTGGGAATGAAGGCTGGGGTGAGGGGTAGGGTCACGACCTCCGGAAGGAGCCCTTGAGACCATCCACGCCTCGTGCTCACTTCCCGCACGAAGAACCTGATGCCCGTCCCCGCGGTGACAGGCCGGCTGGCCTCTGGGCTCCGAGTCCAGGGCTGTTTGGCCATCCCCGCGGCCCGCTCCGGGGCTTGTTCACAACCGGTAAAGGGTTTGCTTTCTGGAGACAGCTTCGACTGTCAGAACTCGGTGGCGAGGGGGGGCCTTGTGCTGCTGGCGGGGGAGGCCAGGTGTGCTGCTAAACAGCGCGCAGGACAGCATCCCTCTCAACAGAGGGGCGCATCCCCAGCCGCGATGCAAGCGGCCCGAACCCTGCCTCCCCACGCCCGCGGCAGACGTTGCGAATCTCTCGCTGTGCCTTTCTCCCCGTCACAGCCTAAAGCCCTCTCAGTGCAGCCCTCCACGCAGAGGCTATGAGTCGAGACCAGAGCTTTCGATCATCCCAAGGCCAGACACCACAGAGACGGGAGGCTCTGAAGTCACCCTGCCAGGCCGAGTCTGGCTCTGACGTCACTGCTCACTGTGTCGTCTCGGGTCCTGGTTAATTGCTGTGCTTCCTTTGCACCGTCTGTGGGATGGGGATCGTGACTGGGAAACCTTCAGAGGGCTGTTCGGGGGCTCCCAGGAGGCACTGCTGGCTGTAAACATCCCAGAGCCCGGGACAGCCCGTGAGCTGATATGACATTAGCTCTGGTGCCTGAGGCAGCTGCGCGTCAGAGGGAGGAGGCCAGTGTCATACCCTCCCAGGACGGCCTCGGACTCCTGTGCCTGTGATGTTTCAGCTCGGAATGGGCAAGGCCCCGACTCTCAGAAGGCCCAGCCAGATGACCACTGCCCCTCAGTCCCGTGAGTGACAGACCGACAGGCAAGGGCTGGCTCCCACTGGGCACCGCTCCCTGAAAAGCCCGGTGCTAAGCTCTCCCCATTTTCTCATTTACACCTCAAACTATCCTATGAAATAGGAGCCCCTATTTTACATGCAGAGCAGCTGAGGCACGAGAAGGCAGGTAACTTCCCAAGGCCGAAACACTCCCCTGCTCCTGTCTGATCAACTCCAGAAGCAGAGCTCTGCCCTCGGGGCCACCCCACTCCCGGTTCTGAGACTGGAGACAGAAAGGCAGAGGAGCCGGTGTCCAAGAGGCCCCCATGCTTCCTGATGCCCTGGGGGCAAGGGGCTGGGGTGGTGCATGTCCGCCCCGGAGTCTCCTCAGGCTGGGAACAACTCCCCGGCAGGCAGCCGGAGACTGAGTTCAAACCCAGTTTTCAAGACCCGCCCCTGCAGTCTGGAGCACCAGGTTCCAATTCTCCCACACCTGCTGGAACTGGGGCTGGCAGGGCGCTCACTCAGGAGACACCAAGTTGTAGATTTGCTGCTCACAGATGGGACGCAGAGCCCCCAGCTAACCAGCACCCTGTCCCTCTGTGCCCAACCCCCAGAGCCCCGGGGCCGGCCTGTGCCCAGGCCACTGTCAGCAACTTTCCAGGAAAAGCTTCACGATTTTTGTTAACTTCCATTCTGTTCGGAATCGGAGACCATCAGTCCCCACTCCCAGGAGCCTCCCACCCCTGCCCCGGTGCTGGCAGAGCATCTACGGACCCACAGCCGTCCAGCCCCTTCGATTCAAGCGGCAGCCCCACTCTGAGGGCCTGTGAGTGCCAGTGGGCACTGGGCTGCGGTGGGGAGCCGGCCAGCATCTCTGCCGAGGCACCCAAGTGCGGGGGAGCCTGTAACCGGGTCAGGCAAGCTGCCCAAGGAGCTGGCACTTGAGCTGAGCCCCAAAGGATGAGCAGGAGTCGGCCATGAGCACAGCCTGGAACGGGTGGAGCGGACGGCACAGCAGAGGCCCGGGGCAAGAGGCCAGTGGGCAGGGATGCCAGGCAGCGGCTGGAGGTGGAGGGTGAGGAGGAGACGGGAGGTGGGGCCACAGAGGCAGGGAACCTTGAGGGGTTAGACCAGCCACCAGACGGGCTTTTGGATGGTCTGACCCTCCCCGGGGTGGGGCAGGAAGCAGTTAGAATCCAGGCTCAGGGATGAAAGCCTCACTCGGGGGTACAGGCTGGTGTGGGGCAGGGAGGGCGGATTCCTCATCCGTCTCCAGGCTGACCGCAGCCCCTTCCTCCCTGCCAAGAAAGCAGCCTTGGTTTAGGGACCCA
>NW_011494943.1:343468-345470 GCF_000754665.1 Bison bison bison
TAGGGACCCACGTAACCCCCCAGGCGGCCTCCCCGGGCCGCCTGTGCCCAGACTCCCCGAGGACCTGCCCACCAGCCCTCCCGTGCCTGCTCAGTCAGTTCCACAAGCCAGGCCCACACCCCATATCTGTTCTCAGCTGGGTTCCGGGACAGGTGCCCTTCCCCGGCTGCAGGCCCTTTAATTCCAGGCACAGCTCAACTTCCCTCCCCATCCTCCAGGACGCTGGAGTGAGGCCTGGGGCTTTTGCTTTCAGGAAAAAGGAAACAAAATGTAAAAGCCAGCTTCCCTCCCTCCAGGGCACAGCAGGGCTGGCTGGAGCCGGGCGAGTAGGGGCTTGGTGGGCTGGGACGCTGCAGCCTCGGCCCAGGAACGGCGTGGAGCAATGGTCCTTCTGAGCCAAGCAGGACGTTCATGGGGAGGATAACAGTTAATGGGAAGCCACACTGCAGCTCCTCCCCCGGAAGCAGGAGAAAAGCTGCCAAGAGACACAAAGAAGAGGCTGGAGGCCAGGACGCAGCGCGACTCTGTTCCAAGGGGCCCGGTGAGGCCGGTGAGGGGCCCTGGTCATCACCTGATGAGGAAGTGGCCAGTGTCTGGACATTGCCCAGCCTTCTCTCATCTCTGACGCTTCAGTCTCTCACCCACACTGCGTCCCAGGCCCATTGAGAGTGGGGAGAGGAGACAGCCCCTTCCTAAATGAGCTGTTTGAAGCCTGCTCCCCGCAGGGCGCCCCTGGACAGCCCGAAGCACTGCCTCCTCCTTCCTGACAGTCTGCGGATGCTCCCCTTTCTTGCCAGACTTTGGAGATGCAAAAGGATGAAAGTCTGCAGAGGTGACCCTCCGGGGTCGATGAGCAGCTGCTCCCACACTAGCCCTGTTACTAGGATAACTACCGCTGTCACCAGTAGCTAATACTTATCGCTTAACATTTATCATTTGGTCCTCACTACAAACCGTATCCTGCGGGGGCTCTATTATTGTCAGCTCCATTTTACAGATGGAAAAACTGCAGCCCTGAGGGGTTAGTGACTTGCCCAGGGCTGCCCAGAGCTGGTATTAGGACACAGGCAGTCGTCTCTCGAAGCCGGAACCCACTCAGGCTTCCCTGTCCATCACACTTTACACGATACAAATGCTCAGGCACCAGCTGCCCAGGCAAGGGCTACGGGGCCCAGCCCCAGCAATGATGCCCCGCCAGCTCCCTGGGCCGTCTCAGGAGCACCTGCCTCTCCCCGGCCTGTTCCAGACCAGGCGCCCAAGTGGATGAGACGGGGTGTCTCTTGGAAGCGTGTGCAGAGGGCTCTGGAGGGGTGGGGGAGGCAGAGCTTCGAGAGGGAGAAGGAACTGGAAACGGAGCGGAAGGCAGGGAGGGGACTGGACGGGTCCCCAGGCCTGGCCCCGGGTGAGCTCAACCCCACGCTGCTGCCTGGGGGGTGGGGTGGGGGCGCGCACCCAGAACCCATGGGGCTCAGGAACGCACCGAGGGTGCGCCTGAGACCTGCTGGGAGGACTCCCCGCTCTGGGGCCCCCAACGGACGTCCCCACCAGTGGGCCTCTGTGCAGAGCGGCTGTGAGCGCCCTGGGCCCTGACTGGAGGGAGGCGGCCCCACCCCACTGCATGGGGCCCTCCTGGTTTCCCCGCCTCCCTCCACCCCGCCTGCTCCCAACCCCCAGACGGCCCCTCGAGGGCTCTCCCTTGGGCCCCTCCTCCTTGGAGGGACTGCTGCCGCCCCACTTCCTGTCTGAACGCCCCGGTGACCCTCCCTCCTCGCCACAGGTTCTCAGCACTCCGCGGCCTCCAGCGCCGTCCACAGCGTCCCCACTGCAGACTGAGCCTGTGGCTGCCGTGGACACCGACGTCCACAGGGACCCACTCTCCTCTAGCGGGGGCCCGCTCCACCCCGCTCCTCCGCCGGGCCCCCCCTCCAGCCCCTCCTGCGCTCCTGCCCTCCGGGCCGCCCACCCCATCCTGCTGGTAATTCCTCTGTCAGCCGATCCGCAG
>NW_011494943.1:345570-347654 GCF_000754665.1 Bison bison bison
GACCAGGGCGCCCGCCGTGGGGCTTCCGACCTCCCCCGGGACCAGGTCTGGGCCTGGCAGCCCTCGTGGGCTGTTCCCGCAAACCCTGTGCCCTGGCTGCCCCTCAGTGGCACTGAGCTGAGCTGGGCTCCCGACTCCGTCCTGCTCTTCTGAACCATGTTCTGCTTCCTGCGCTTTCCTGGCCTAGAGCTTTCCTGCCCCTTCCACCTGGGGAGCTCCCGGTCAGCAGGGCCAGCGCCGCCCTTTCCAAGAAGCCCGCCCAGACCAGCTTCCCATTCCCTCGTGAGTACCCATGATGCTCTATGCAGCTTCCTGTTTTGCATTTAATTGTGTGTCCCTGAGTCAGGGAGGGTCTGAGGCTTGTCTGTCTTTGAATCTGCAGCTCCCATGATCCCGGTTGGTGAGATTGCATAAACTTCTGTCTCCAGAGGGGTTTCTGAGGGCTGGGGGGTCAGGGGCACTGCTCTCTCCTGGCCCCTGATTCCAGGCCCACAGGGCAGGTGGGCAGAGCATCCAGGCTGCACCGCCCTCCGCCCTCCCCTCCAGCGACGACCCCAGAACCCCCGCAATAAGGCCGAGAGGATACGCGTGGCCTCTGCTCACGAGACGTCAGCGATAGAGCCGCTGTCACCGACCCCGCTGGTCAACACGTCACCCCAGGAAGCGCGAGCCGACGGTAACGTGATGAATACGACTGTGCTCGCGGAGAATCCCCTGGAGATTCGCCCTCTGAGAACCATGGTTGGGATCCAGCGTGACCGGCTGCCAGACCAGCTCCATTTTAATCCTCTCCAAAACGCAGAGAGTCGGACACAACTGAAGCAACTTAGCAGCAGCAGCAAGAGCAAAACCAAAGGCTGAAGTGAGAGCCGCAGGAGAAAGGAAAACCCCCAGGTCTGTCTGGATCCCACGTTCAATACAAAACAGCTGTCCTAAATGCTAGTGTCTCGATGTTTCAGAAGCAACACCAGCCCCCACGGAGAGGTGTAGACTCCAGGGTCCCGGCCTGCCGGGGCTGGGGCTCTGAGCCCCCACTTCTCAGCTGACACCGCAGGTGGCAGGACCGCGGTCATGCACTCAGCCGCCCATCCCCATGAGACCCAGATCCCGACACAGGATCCCTTGGTGCCTCCATCTGGGGACAGAGCCTGGCCGCCCACCTCCAGCCTCAAGTAATAGCCAGAGAACAAAGCTTGTTCAGGTGCCGGGACCCAGGGCAGCAGTGCAGCCATGGCTGGCAGCCAGTGCCTCGTCCAGGGAGGCCTGAATACTTTACATCTAATGCCTCTGAGTTATGGGCTTTATACCTTTAGATACCAGAATAAACTTGATTTGAAATTGGCCCCAGGGGACATTTGTTAAAGAGAAATAAAGATGTTAGATGCAGTTTCAGATGCTTGCCTGAGCGGCCCTTACCACCGGCGCTCACGAGGCTATGAATCTCTGGATAATCCAGGGAGAATGTCCCAGCCCTCCGCATATCAACGCCCCGCCTCCCGGTCCATCAGCAGCCCCTTCCTGAAATAGCACCTTTTCCCTCACCCTCTGTCCCTGGGGCTCTGAGAAGGAAGGCAGGGAGGGGAGCCAAGAGTGGGGTGTGAGGGCCAGCCGCCCTGCGTTCTATCTGTTCTTTTTGTTACTTGTCCCCATTTCACAGAGAAGGAAACTGAGGCTCCTGGAAGCGCTGTGGAGAGCAAGAGGAGGGAGCCAGGACCTCAACTCAAACATGTGGCCCCAAAGTGCACGCTTTTTACTGACATGACACCCAGCTGGCGGTCACCACGACCCGGCCACCCAGGTCGCCTGCTTGGCAGATGGCTGAGTCTGTTACTATTCGTACTCAGCAAGGTGCTTTCCCCTCTGTGCCTTGTTTTCTGCTCCCAACAGCCAGGATAACCCCAGCCCCTCCGAGGGTGAGGGTGAGGGGAAGCGGCGAGGACCTTGGCAAGGGCCTGGCATGCCTTCTCCACGAGCACCTGTTCCGAGAGGAGAGGCACTGCGTCACGCAGGCCCCGACCTCGAAAGGCTTTTGTACTTGAATGACAGGACGTGCCCAGCTGCCTGTGTGTGGGTGGCGATAGGGA
>NW_011494943.1:347901-351550 GCF_000754665.1 Bison bison bison
CCCTGCCCTGCCCAGCCCAGCCCCGGGGGTGGGTGTGGAAAGCTGCCCTCTGCCCCCAAATGCATGCACTACGCTCTGGGTGCAGAGGCGCTCGGGGTGACCCGCTGGCAGGAGCAGCACAGAGCAGATGCGGAGCCCCGGAGCCAGGGGCCAGGCCTGCCCAACCGCGCAGAGCTCTCCCGCTGAGCCCTAATTCACAGGGCTGCTGCCAACGCTCATTAATAAATGATGGAAACCGCTCAGCAAATGTCGAGCCCGAAACGTGCTGTGCGGCCCCCACAAGCCAGGCCAGGCAGCCTCGGGCTGTGAGGCTGGCGGAGAGCTCTCCGACCAGGGCGAGCCCGGGCTGGCGACCCCCGGCCAGCTGCAGACACGTGGGGCTGATGCTCCTGGTGGTGGGCATCCCCTCGGGGCTTCCCTGGGGATGGCGGGGGCAGACAGATTCAGAGGGCTGTCTGTCTGCTGATGGGAACAGAGCTGCCGCTGGAAAGGTCAGCCAGACAACAGAGAAGGAGGACACATAATCCACATTAGGAGACATCTGTTTGTGGTCTGGGGTCAAGGGGGAGTGAGGTTACAGGGCCAGAGGCCCCCTTCCCTCCCTCCACGTAGCTTGATTTGGGCAGACCTTCTGGGGGAGAGAAGGCACTCCCACGGGGGCCCCCTGGCACTACCATCGACAGGGATCCCACCTTCCAGAGACACTTGCTTGGGTCATGTTTCTATCTGTGGCCCACCCAGGACAGATCCAGGTTTTGTTGGGCAACTGGACGGGCCCTCTTAAAGAAAAAGAGCACAAACACACAGCTAGAATCCAGGCCTGGGAAGGGCCCGTGCAAGGGAGCCCCTGAACCTCGGGCTTCTTCAGCGTCAGGAAGAGCCCACCTCGTGCTGGTCTCGTCTGGAGAGAGCAGTGCAAACACTGTGGCCACTCCCAGCTGTCAGCCTTTCAGGAAGCCCCCACCAGACCGGTGGTCTCCAAGTCAGGCTCCTGGAGCCTTGGGATGCCCCCAAAGGGTGCAGACAGGCTGTTCCTGTCTGACCCTCCCCGCCCACCCACGGCAGGGTGGCTCCTGAGAAGGTGGACGCGGGGTGGGCAGGGCTGGGTCCCCTCGTGCAGCTGGAGGACATTCTTTTTAGAGACAGGCCCTGTGCCTGGGGGTCAGTCTGGGTCTAACGCCTGGACGAATGCATGAACAGGGGCTGAGGCGTGGAGGGGAGGCCCCCTCCAGGAGAGTCTGGAGGAGGGATGGAGCTGGGTGGGCAGGCGGCAGGTCCTCCCCAGCCCCCTGCCCCCTGGAGGACCTTCACCCAGGGAGGTGAGGCTGGAGACGCAGGGCAGACGGTACCGCACCCCCTCGGCGCCTCTGACCCCCCGACCCCCTCGCGTCCACCTCAGGCCAGACAGGGCCCTGAACGGATGCGGTTCTGGCCCTCAGATGGCAGGATGCCTTGCCGGGAATCATCACCGAACATGAGGGCAGGAGCTGTCAGTTCCTCTGTGGGGCTAACGCCCAGGGGGTTGCATGCGGTAGGGGGGTCCATGCCCCGTCCGGGCCGGATATCCCTGGTCCATAAGGGACTCTCCTGAGGGTCAGCACAGAGAAGGCACGAGTAACCACACAGGAGGAAAGGCGCCTGCTACAGCCCGCCCCGCCCACTGACTGTCAGGCCACGCCCACTTCCCAGCCCCCGCCCGCTGCCTTTCTCCGGCTCCGCCCACTCCCTGCCGGCCCCGCCCACTGCCCTCCCCACCCGCCGACGCCCCCGTTCCCCCTCTGCTCGCTTTGGCCCCGTCCACTTCCCGCTCCTCGTCCACACTCCCCTCCTCTTCCCCCTACCCCAACCCCACTGACGCCCCTCCCCGTGGGATCTGGCCTCACACTGTGCGGGGAGCAAGGCCTTCCCAAGGTGGCGGCTTCGTTTGAGGGTTTCACTTCAGCTTCTCTTTCCACAGGAAACTCGAGGGAGTCTTAGGGCCTGGAAGCGGGGAAGGGGCAGCGGACCCAAGGACACCCGGGCCTTCCTGCTCCAGGGCCAGGAGCCTCCCACGTGCTCTGCCCACCCCCACCCCGTGTTCCTGTGTGAAGGAGACACCCTGGCGAAGAGGGGGGAGGGAGCTGCCATTCACCGAGCTCCTAGCAACCGCGTGTGCTTGAGGATTCCACGGATCTGAACCTCAGAGCACCCCCGGAGTCTAGCATTACCATCCTGCTGTCATAAATGAGGAGGGTCAGATTTAAAGGGTGCTGGAGGAAATTTCCCAAGATTGCCCCCACGTCAGGGACAGAGCCCGGGCCCAAGTTCACTTTGGTCTCCAAGTCAAGTTCACCTAACTTGGTAGCAGAGTCCCACCCTCGGTGTGCTCCCCTTGAGTGTGGGCGGCCCCTGAGAACAGGCTCGCTGGGTTGTGTTATATAAGGCTGCACCAGGGCAGGCTGGAGGGGGAGAAGTCAGGGAGACACCCCTGCTGGCCTTGAAGAAAGCAGACCGCCTCCTGTGAGCCAACACAGGGCCGTGTGGTGAAGAACGGCAGCTGTCTCTGGATGATGGCTTGCAAGAGAACAGCCTTGGTCACACAGCTGCCAGACACAAATTCTGCCAGCCGCCAGACACGAATTCTGTGAGCTGGGAGAGGACCCCACCCCAGGGAGGCATGCGGCCTGCAGACACCTCGCTCACAACCTTGGGACACTGGAGTGGAGGATCCCGCTCAACAGGCCAGACTCCCAGTCCAGGGACACTGTGAGATGGTCTGTCTGTTTTAAGTCGCTGAACTCGTGCTAATTTGTTAAGAAGCAGAGCAAAGAAGGGCTTCCCAGGTGGCTTCCCCGGTGACGCTAATGGCAGAACCTGCCTGCATATGCAGGAGACATAAGAGATGCAGGTTCAATCCCTGGGTCGGGAAGATCTCCTGGAGGAGGACATAGCAACCTACTCCAGTATTCTTGCCTGGAGAATCCCATGGACAGAGGAGCCTGGTGGGCTATAGTCCATGGGGTCACAAAGAGTTGGACACGACTGGAGTGACTTAGTACTTGGATGCAATCTCAAAAACAACGGAATGATCTCTGTTCGTTTCCAAGGCAAACCATTCAATATCACAGTAACCCAAGTCTATGCCCCAACGAGTAACGCTGAAGAAGCTGAAGTTGAACGGTTCTATGAAGACCTACAAGACCTTTTAGAACTAACACCCAAAAAAGATGTCCTTTTCATTATAGAGGACTGGAATGCAAAAGTAGGAAGTCAAGAAACACCTGGAGTAACAGGCAAATTTGGCCTTGGAATACGGAATGAAGCAGGGCAAAGACTAATAGAGTTTTGCCAAGAGAATGCACTGGTCATAACAAACACCCCGTTCCAACAACACAAGAGAAGACTCTATACATGGACATCACCAGATGGTCAACACCAAAATCAGATTGATTATATTCTTTGCAGCCAAAGATGGAGAAGCTCTATACAGTCAGCAAAAACAAGACCAGGAGCTGACTGTGGCTCAGACCATGAACTCCTTATTGCCAGATTCAGACTTAAATTGAAGAAAGTAGGGAAAACCACTAGACCATTCAGGTATGACCTAAATCAAATCCCTTATGATTATACAGTGGAACTGAGAAATAGATTTAAGGGCCTAGATCTGATA
>NW_011494943.1:351650-352527 GCF_000754665.1 Bison bison bison
TTGGCGATCAATGCAAAGAAATAGAGGAAAACAACAGAATGGGAAAGACTAGGGATCTCTTCAAGAAAATCAGAGATACCAAAGGAACATTTCATGCAAAGATGAGCTCGATAAAGGACAGAAATGGTATGGACCAACAGAAGCAGAAGATATTCAGAAGAGATGGCAAGATACACAGAAGAACTGTACAAAAAAGATCTTCACGACCCAGATAATCACTGACCTAGAGCCAGACATCCTGGAATGTGAAGTCAAGTGGGCCTTAGAAAGCATCACTACGAACAAAGCTAGTGGAGGTGATGGAATTCAGTTGAGCTATTCCAAATCCTGAAAGATGATGCTGTGAAAGTGCTGCACTCAATATGCCAGCAAATTTGGAAAACTCAGCAGTGGCCACAGGACTGGAAAAGGTCAGTTTTCATTCCAATCCCAAAGAAAGGCAATGCCAAAGAATGCTCAAACTACCGCACAATTGCACTCATCTCACATGCTAGTAAAGTAATGCTCAAAATTCTCCAAGCCAGGCATCAGCAGTATGTGAACCATGAACTTCCTGATGTTCAAGCTGGTTTTATAAAAGGCAGAGGAACCAGAGATCATATTGCCAACATCTGCTGGATCATGGAAAAAGCAAGAGAGTTCCAGAAAAGCATCTATTTCTGCTTTATTGACTATGCCAAAGCCTTTGACTGTGTGGATCACAATAAACTGTGGAAAATTCTGAAAGAGATGGGAATACCAGACCACCTGATCTGCCTCTTGAGAAATCTGTATGCAGGTCAGGAAGCAACAGTTAGAACCGGACATGGAACAACAGACTGGTTCCAAATAGGAAAAGGAGTTCGTCAAGGCTGTATATTGTCACCCTGCTTATTTA
>NW_011494943.1:353387-367474 GCF_000754665.1 Bison bison bison
TCAAGGCTATGGTTTTTCCTGTGGTCAGGTATGGCTGTGAGAGTTGGACTGTGAAGAAGGCTGAGCACCGAAGAATTGATGCTTTTGAACTGTGGTGTTGGAAAAGACTCTTGAGAGTCCCTTGGACTGCAAGGAGATCCAACCAGTCCATTCTGAAGGAGATCAGCCCTGGGATTTCTTTGGAAGGAATGATGCTAAAGCTGAAACTCCAGTCCTTTGGCCACCTCATGCGAAGAGTTGACTCATTGGAAAAGACCCTGATGCTGGGAGGGATTGGGGGCAGGAGGAGAAGGGGACGACAGAGGATGAGATGGCTGGATGGCATCACTAACTCGATGGACGTGAGTCTGAGTGAACTCCGGGAATTGGTGATGGACAGGGAGGCCTGGCGTACTGCGATTCATGGGGTCGCAAAGAGTCGGACACGACTGAGCGACTGATCTGATCTGATCTGATCTGGAGTGACTTGGCACACACGCATGCCCGTGCATAGAAAACAAACATATGTCTCATCTTTCAGTAGTCCAGTCGCCTTGGGGAAATTATTTCATTTCCTGAGACTCAGTTTCCTCAGCTGCAAATGGGGTTCATGCTGGTACCGTCTTCGCAGGGCTGGTAGAAGGGTCAGTGAGACCCCACAGCCCATGTGGTGAGCTCTCAACTCACAGTTGCTAACAAATCGCGTCTTTTACTCAAGGCTACCATTTTTGGTGAGTAACTTGGGCAACATTTCAGGAAGCTGGTTAATTTGGTCGTGTACATCCCCTACAAACTAACCTTCAAGTTCAAGTCGTGAACTTTGAAAGAGGCAGACAGGCGTGCCAGCCCCTGTATGCCCGCTGTTGTACCGCACTACTGTACTTCTCAAGGTGCTGTATAAGATTAAAGATGCTTCTATTTTGTGTGTTTATCTTTACGTGTGTATTATTTAAGTAGTAGAGAAGTATTATAAGCCTATTACAGTAGAGCACTATATAGCCACTGTGTGAGTTGGGTACCTAGGCTAACTTTGTTGGACTAATGAACAAATTGGACTTACAAACGTACTCTTGGAATGGAGCTCATTTGTACATAGAGAGCTTATCACAGACATCTGCCGTCTGCAGGGCTGCATTAACTTCCCTGTGTTGGTTTCCTAGGGCTGCGTAACGAAGCACCACAGGCTGGGATTAAAACAACAGACGTGTGTTCTCCTGCCCTCCCAGGATTGAAGGGGGCAACAGAGGATGAGATGGTTGGATGGCATCACTGACTCAATGGATATGAGTTTGAGCAAACTCCGGGAGATGGTGAAGGACAGGGAAGCCTGGCGTGCTGCAGTCCATGGGGTCAAAAAGAGTTGGACACGACTGAGTGACTGAACAACAGGCTAGAAGTCCAAAATCACAGTGTCGGGAGGGCCCTGCCCTCTGAAGGATCAGAGAAGAAGCTGTTCGTGACTTTCTGTAGCGTCTGGTGTTTGCCAGCAACCTGCTGTGCACCTGGGCTCTCAGCCGTGTCACCCCAACCGTGGCCTCCGTCCACACGGTCTTCACCCTGTGTGCCTCTTCTCGTCCTCTAAGAATCCAGTCTGTTACCTTAAAGCCCATCCAAGTTATGACCTCATCTTAACTTGGTGACATCTGAAAGGACCCTATTTCTAAATAAGGACTCACTTACAGGTACCAGGGTTAGGACACTTCCATCTATTTTTTGGGGACACAAATTTAGCTCACCTCACACCCAGGGCTGAAAGGTGTTGGGAGGAAAAGAATCCCCCAACATCGTCCTCTTCTCTTCTCATCTCCTGCCTTGTGAGTACCTTCCAGGAGACAGAACCAGAAACTGGAAACCCCCACCCAGGACTTTCTAGAACGTTCTATCCTGAGAGCTGAAGACCCCCTTGAGGTCCTCATCCTTGGGGACCTGGAGAGCATTGGAGGCCGTGAGCGGTCCTGTGCTGCCCGCGGCAGGACGAAGAGCCTGTCGCAGCGGCGATGGGAGGCCAGGGGCCAGCGGCGGTCCCGCAGGAGGCCCAGCCAACCTTTGAAGTCAACAGGCGGCTGTGGCAGAATCTCTGCTGGGGGAGCTGGGCTTCTGAGGGAAACAGAAAGACTGCCTCCTCACTTCAAAGAGAGGCCAGGCTGCAGGCTCCGGCCGCCTCCTCCCCTTTCCGTGGCTGCACGTCCTCTTGCTCAGAGGGCAGTTCACAGCAGCAGGTTGCACCCGTCCAGTGGCTCAGATGACCAGACTGGCCAAGTCACAGGCCCGTGAAGGCGGCTCTGAGCTCTGGGCCTGCGCCCAGGGTGGCATTTCCGTTGCTGTGAGGGCCCACGGGCTGCAGGCAGACGCTGTCCACACGCTGACCCAAGGCTCCAGATGCTGGGACACGGGGATTCACATGGTCAGGCTGTGTCCAGCTGGGCCTGTGGCTCTGCAGCCCCACTGTGTGCAGCTGCAAGTACCCCCATGCACACAGTAGGGAGGTACGCCCACGAGGCATATGCACTCAGGGTCAGTTGCCAGTCTGCTTCTCCCTGGCCTCTGGTGACGCCACGCCCTCTGGCTTTCTATCCACCCCATGGACGGCTGGGCTCTCTGCAGTTTCTCACCCCGGGGGGTCCTCGTTGGCGCCTTGGCTCTTCTGTCACCTGACATCGACGCCCTCTGCTATATTTCCTCTAAAGACACACAGTGGTTTCTGTCGTCCTGGACCGTGAGCAGCAGAGGAAAGATGACGACTAAGCACTTAGAATGTACAGTACGTGTACCGGGCGGCCCTTGTACACGTCACATGAATTCTCACGTGGGTAGAGATGGGGTTGATGATTGAATCCATTTTGTAGATGAGGAAAATGAGGCTCAGAGATCTTAAATAACTTGTCCAAAAGAAACCTCCATGTGAACTCCACATGGAAACAACACAAGCTTTGGGGCAAATCTCATCTTACCCACTTCAGCTGTGTCTGCAGGCATGTTACCTACTCTTTCCAAGCCCCTGGCTCCTAATTCCAGAACATGTCCATCACCTCAAACAGACACCTTGTATCCACTCCCCTCTGCTCCCAGCCCCTGGAAACCACTGATCTGCTTCCTGTCTCTGTGAACACATGGATGCTTTGTACAAGAGGCTGCAGGCTCCTTAAGGTCCAGCTCACAGGCTCCCAGTGTCCCTCTCACTTGGGGACACACCATCCACCTGTCACCCTGTGATGGGCTCCCCCCATCCATCCATCTGCAGGATGGGCCTCACCTGCATCCTCTCCTCCACCCCATCCTCTTCAGGGCTCAGCTCTCCTGGTCTGGACTCTTCCCATGTGTATTAATGGGTCTGCTGCCCCCAGCCCAGCCCCCTCCACCCTGTCCTCAGCTGTAGAGTCACAGAATCTGGACTCCCCCCAGTGAAACCCTCCACTAGGAACTCTGGCTGAGGACTGAGTGCAGCCCCTGATCTGCGTGTTTGAAAGACCCTAGCTGCTGGCCTGCCTGGCTCCTGGGCCTCCTCCTGCATCAGCAGACCCAAATGTCTCGGCATTCCAGAACTCTCTATGTCCCGCACCTCTGCGGTGCCCACTCAGGACCAGGGGCGTGGGAGGCACATGACCTCAGACCTGTGCCCCGGCCCCTGTTTGCCCCGAACTCTTCTCCCTCCTTAAGAAGCATGAGTTTCTTAAAAGACTCATGCTCACCTTTCAGTGGTGGTTCAGCTGACCTGTCGTCTAGAAAGACTCTTGTGCCTGGAAGGGCCCCACCCCGCTCCCGGCTCCTGGTGGCTGCAGCTCCTTGGCCCTGCATATACTGTCGCATTGCCTCAGTGAAGTGTCATGGATCTGGCTTCCTTCTGTCTCCCCTCTCCTTCCTGGACACTGACTTCTTCAAGAATCAGGGCTGGATTCTATTTTTTAACCCCGGTGCTTAATACAATGTCCTCTGAATGAATAAAAAATGAATAGATGAGTGAATGAATGTGTGAATGAATGAAGACGTGTGACTCTGCGTGTTCAACCCCCCTGCCTAGAGACATCTGCATGTTCTGCAAGATGCAGAGCAAATGTCACCACCTCTGGGAAGCCTTCCCTGACTTCTCTCTGGAATCAAGAGCACCATGACAAGTTTCTCTTAACTAAGGATCCCAGTGTACCTACTACTGTGGGCAAGAATCCTTTAGAAGAAATGGAGTAGCCATAATACTCAACAAAAGAGTCTGAAATGCAGTACTTGGATGCAATCTCAAAAACGACAGAATGATCTCTGTTCATTCCCAAGGCAAACCATTCAATATCATGGTAATTCAAGTCTGTGCCCTGACCAGTAATGCTGTAGAAGCTGAAGTTGAACGGTTCTATGAAGACCTATAAGACCTTATAGAACTAACACCCCAAAAAGATGTCCTTTTCATTATAGGGGACTGGAATGCAAAAGTAGGAAGTCAAGAGATACCTGGAGTAATAGGCAAATTTGGCCTTGGACTACAGAATGAAGCAGGGCAAAGGCTAATAGAGTTTTGCCAAGAGAACACACTGGTCATAATAAACACCCTCTTCCAACAACACAAGAGAAGACTCTACACATGGACATCACCAGATGGTCAATACCGAAATCAGATTGATTATATTCTTTGCAGCCAAAGACGGAGAAGCTCTATACAGTCAGTAAAAACAAGACCAGGAGCTGACGGTAGCTCAGATCATGAACTCCTTATTGCCAAATTCAGATTGAAATCGAAGATAGTAGGAAAAACCACTAGACCATTCAGGTATGGCCTAAATCAAATCCCTTACGATTATACACAGGAAGTGACAAATAGAGTCAAGGGATTAGATCTGATAGACAGAGTGCCTAAAGAACTACAGACGGAGGTTCATGACATTGTACAGGAGGCAGTGATCAAGATTATCCTCAAGAAAAAGAATTGCAAAAAGGCAAAATGGCTGTCTGAGGAGGCCTTACAAATAGCTGTGAAAAGAAGAGAAGTGAAAGGCAAAGGAGAAAAGGAAAGATATACCCATTTGAATGCAGAGTTCCAAAGAATAACAAGGAGAGATAAGAAAGCCTTCCTCAGCGATCAATGCAAAGAAATAGAGGAAAACAATAGAATGGGGAAGACTAGAGATCTCTTCAAGAAAATTAGGGATACCAAGGGAACATTTCATCCAAAGATGGGCTCGATAAAAGACAGAAATGGTATGCACCTAACAGAAGCAGAAGATTAATTAAGATGATGTGGCAAGAATACCCAGAAGAACTGTACAAAAAAGATCTTCATGACCCATATAATCACGATGGTGTGATCACTCACCTAGAGCCAGACATCCTGGAATGCGAAGTCAAGTGGACCGTAGGAAGCATCACTACAAACAAAGCTAGTGGAGGTGATGGAATTCCAGTTGAGCTATTTCAAATCCTAAAAGATGATGCTGTGAAAGTGCTGCACCCAATATGCCAGCAAATTTGGAAAACTCAGCAGTGGCCACAGGACTGGAAAAGGTCAGTTTTCATTCCAATCCCAAAGAAAGGTAATGCCAAAGAATGTTCAAACTACCGCAGAATTGCATTCATCTCACATGCTAGTAAAGTAATGCTCAAAATTCTCCAAGCCAGGCTTCAACAGTACTTGAACCATGAATTTCCAGATGTTCAAGCTGGATTTAGAAAAGACAGAGCAACCAGAGATCAAATTGCCAACATCCGCTGGATCATTGAAAAGGCAAGAGAGTTCCATAAAAACATCTATTTCTGCTTTATTGACTATGCCAAAGCCTTTAACTGTGTGGATCACAACAAACTGTGGAATATTCATAAAGAGATGGGAATACGAGACCACCTGACCTGCCTCCTGAGAAATTTGTATGCAGGTCAGGAAGCAACAGTTAGAACTGAAATGGAACAACAGACTGGTTCCAAATCGAGAAAGGAGCACATCAAGGCTGTATATTGTCACCCTGCTTATTTAACTTATATGCAGAGTACATAATGAGAAACACTGGGCTGGATGAAGCACAAGCTAGAATCAAGATTGCTGGGAGAAATAGCAATAACCTCAGATATGTAGATGACACCACTCTTATGGCAGAAAGCGAAGAAGAACTAAAGAGCCTCTTGATGAAAGTGAAAGAGAGTGAAAAAGTTGGCTTAAAGCTCCATATTCAGAAAACTAAGATCACGGCATCTGGTCCCATCACTTCATGGGAAATAGATGGAGAAACAGTGGAAACAGTGTCAGACTTTATTTTTTTGGGCTCTAAAACCACTATGGATGGTGACTGCAGCCATGAAATTAAAAGACGCTTACTCCTTGGAAGGAAAGGTATGACCAACCTAGACAGCATGTTAAAAAGCAGAGACATGACTTTGCCAACAAAGATCCGTCTAGTCAAAGCTATGGTTTTTCCAGTGGTCATGTATGGATGTGAGAGTTGGACTGTAAAGAAAGCTGAACACCGAAGAATTGATACTTTTGAACTGTGGTGTTGGAGAAGACTTTTGAGAGTCCCTTGGACTGCAAGGAGGTCCAGCCAGTCAATCCTAAGGGAAATCAGTCCTGAATATTCATTGGAAAGACTGATGCTGAAGCTGAAACTCCAATACCTTGGTTACCTGATGTGAAGAACTGACTCACTGGACTCATTGGAAAAGACCCTGATGCTGGGAAGGACTGAAGGTGGGAGGAGAAGGGGGCGACAGAGGATGAGATGGTTCGATGGCATCACCAACTCAACGGACATGAGTTTGAGTAAGCTCCGGGAGTTGGTGATGGACAGCGAGGCCTGGCGTGTTGCAGTCCATGGTGTCGCAAAGAATCGGACACGACTGACTGACTGAACTGAACTGAACTGAACTGAAGGATCCCAGAAGAGCCCCGTCCACTTAGGAGCCGCCAGAGGGCAGGCTCCACCGTCTTCAATGCGGTAGCCAGAGGGACCCTTTGGGACTCTGATGAAAGCTCCAAGCCGCCCAGGGCTCCTCCCACAGAGCAGAGGGCCAAGTCCTCACTGGTGGCCACAGTCCCCTCTCTGACCCTCATCTTCCGCTCCCCGCTCAGCCGGTCAGGACCTGGACAGACTCTTGAGGGGCTGTGACACCTGCTATTTCCTCTGCCTGACATGGTCTCTCCAAGGCCTCCACAAGAGTGGCCTTCTGGCCTCTTCCAGGCCTCCCGAAGCCACTGTCATCACAGCCTTCACCCTGACGCTCCGGGTTTTTCTTGATGACTATGTGTCCCCCCTGTGACCATATAAACACTGCATGAGTTGTCTGTTTTATTTATTCACTGCTGTGAAAGTTTCCCCATTACCTCGAAGGCTGCCTGGTTAATGGCAGGCCCTCGATAAATGTTTGTTGAATGAATAAATAAATGAATCTCTGTGTGCCTATGATTCAGTCTGGGGGGCTGGTTTTAAAATTCTCAATGAACATTTGCTGGATTTGAATAGAAACTTGAAAACATACCGGTGGAGCGTCGGGGGGCAGATGGGCAGAACAAGGGCTGGTGGCATGAGCCCCCTCCACAGAGCCCCCAGGGTAGAGCCCCCCAGGCAGAGATGAAACAGCCTCTCAGAGGCACAGTGGCCTGGCCGAGAGCGAGGAGGTCCCTGGGCCTTGTGAGGGTCCCGGGAGAGGCTCTGCCTCAGGCAGAACAGTGGGAGGACCTGGCACCCTGTGAGTCTCTGAGCTTGGAACTCGCGGAAACAGGAAGGTGTTTTCACTTAGCAGGTTGAGCAGATTCCCACAAGGGCAGGCACCAAAATAACAGCCGAATGAATGAATGAATGCTCGTATCCTTGGAACTTAGCATTGTCAGCACACACATTCCCAGCAAGTGTTTGCTGGCTGAACAAGAAGGGGGCCGCGATGGGGGCAGGTGCAGCAGGCAAGGGCCTGAGGGTCCCTGCCACCCCAGACCCGTGCCATCTGCTTTCAGTGTTTACTGAGGATACACACAGAGAGGAGCCCGAAAAGCACAGCCTGACGGGCATATGTCCACACCCGTGTGACCACCTCCAGACCGAGGTGCAGACCACGTCCACCCGCCGAGGCTCCACAAAGGGAACCACACGCCGACCTGCCCCGCCCGGGGTGAGTTCTGCCTGCACGTGAACTTGACGTGAATGGAGGCAGACGGGGTCAGACTCTGCTTCTCCATCTGCCTTCTGTGAGCCAGGAGTCACCATGTGAACGCCAACCATCGCAATCTGGGTGTGAACGCGGGCTGGCCCCACCGCGGACGTGGGTTCCGGGGTTTGAAGTGCACGTTACTGCCTCCGCCGGGGAGCTGTCTTGAGTAGAACAATTTCCACCTTCTTTGAGGAGAGCACCCCATCTTAAGAGCCGCCCTCAGTCTGACAGCTGAATCGTTCCTTTCCGGGCTGCATGAGTCAGACCCAGGGCCTGGCATCGTGCTCCATTCTGTCACGATGCCGTCCCCACCTCTTCCGAGAAGCCCACCGTGCCAGCCTGGCCCACAGCCAGCAGCCGGCACCCACGGGCTGCACTGGGGGGACGGTCTCACTTCGCCTTCACACCCCATCTCTCACTCCCCGGCCCCAGCAGCGTCAGCATAGGCCCTGTGTCCCAGAGTCCCTGTAGCAGGTCTGAGGTCTTTACAAGACCCCGAGCTCCCCACAGCTCTCCCCACGTGCAGCAGTCAAAGGGCTGTGAGCTCCAGGCTGGAGAAGAAGCTGGGGATGAGCGGGGGCAGAGCCGGACACCAAGCGCTGGCCGCGTCCTGGTGGGGAAGCCCGCCTCGGCCTCGCTGCTGCCCACGGGGGCATTACCTGAGTGCGGCTGCATGGACGAAATGGACTATGCGAGGCACCCGCGCATAAGAGAGGTTCGGAGGTCACAGCTCAGTGACCTCTCCTCAGGAGAGGAACCTGGGGCCAGATGCGGGGCCTGAATCCTGATGCCCACACCTGCCAGCTCGGTGGCCTCGGGGCAGCTGCCTAACCTCTCTGCTCCTCAGTCTCCTCAGTGCCCAGTGGAAGCAGGGACAGCAAGGCACCCCTGGGTGCCGAGGACTGACCACACCAGTCTGTCCATCTACCGTCTGCCCGTCCAGTGCGTGGGACAGTTTCCGGCATGCAATAAAGGCCGTGTAAGTAACAGCTCAAGCTATGACTGTTTGACAATTAATTGAATGAAACCGTGGCAGTTACAAGGCTGAGCTAACACATGGAGAGCTCTTGCGATGATGCACAGCACCCTTGGGGCACCGTGAGTGCTCAGGAGGCATCTGCTCTTGCTTTAAAAGTATTCGTGCTTTGGCTCTTACACAGAGAAGTGAGCTGGAGGGTGTGGGGTGGATACGCAGGGAGGGTGGGGGGCACAAGTGCGCTGTTAGGACTGAGCAGGGCTGGCCTGGCCACCTTCCTGCTCGTGGGTGTCTCAGCATTCTACTTCTTAGAAGAGGAGGGTCTCCTCCGTGTCTTTGGGCCCCAGCACCTCCCAGAGCACTCTGCACTGGTCACATTCCAAAGACTTGTTGATTGACAGCCAGAAATGAGCTAGAGAGAGCACCCCATTTAAAGACACAAGAAAACCAGGTCGATTTCCTTCCCCATCCTCCAGGGATGGGGAGATAGAAGGCGGGCCTACACGTGCCTTTGGAGAGGATGAGGGCTTTTAAGGTTGAAGGTGAGGGCTTTGTTTTCAGCTCCAGGAAAGACTGAACAAGGAGGAACAGGCATCACCGTGAAAGGCCCAGAGATGCTGATGAGATTTGAAAAATAACTAGCTCAAGTACTGGCCATCTCGGCCACAGATGGCTGGACATGCACCTCACTCTCTGCCTAATGTCCACTGGCACTTTTATCCTAACCACGATGGCTGCTAATGGCTAAAAGCCGCATTAATGAGCAGTGTGTGTGTTCCGTGCCCGACTCTTTGAGATCCCGTGGACTGTAGCTGTGGGGTCTTCTGTCCATGGGGTCCTGCAGGTAAGAATATTGGAGTGTGTCACCATCTCCTCCCATTAATGAGCAGTGAGGATCATTAACTTGGCAACAGGGACCTCTGGAAGCTGATACCCCAGCATTGACTGGCATTTGGTGGGTTGGTGGCTGCGCTGGCATAAAGACCGGGGTCGGGGGGGATGGAGGTGGCGCAGGTCACAGTGGACTCTGCCTTCCTCACAAGATCTCCCAGGGAAAGACCTTTTCTAAAGAATTTACACTAATGGAATTGGCAATGGAAAAATGTTGAGACAGAATTCTTTATTTTAAAGCATTTGAGTTTTTTTTTTTTTTTGGTGCAACGAAGCATGCTTAAACTTGCCATGGGGTGATTTTTCAGGAAAAAACAAAAAGCATCTTCTGTTCAAACTTCACTGGATTCATATTTAAAGAAACCTTGGCCAGTCTGGCTCAGGCAGGAAAGTGCCTCCAAAGGAAGATATCATGGTGGAGCTTTTATATTAAGCACTTGGATTTACATATGCAATAAAAGTTTGTACGAGGATCTATCTGGGTTTACTTGCCTTTCACTTACTGTTGCGGTCACTTTGGGCACTTTTATTATGTGAGGTGGATTTCTAGGAATGGAAACCCAGTGTGCAAATTGTGCTTATAGGAAATAAAGATTTGATGGTAGATGGCTTTGAAAGGCTTTCATCCAGGAATCGATTTGGTTATAAGTCAGGGGTCACCTGAAATAAAACACTGACGCGAGGTGACTGGGCAGGGTGCCTGGGGCTGTTCCTGGATGCGCTTCCAAAGAAAGGAAGCAGACACCCCGGGTGCCGAGGGGCACACAGGTGCGTCCACCTGCCCGGGGCCGCAGGCTGGCCCGGGGCTTCGCAAAATTGTGTCATGTTTATGTATCCGCACCCCCAACATGGTAGAAAATCGGAAAAAGACAGGAGATAAGACAAACCACTCAGAGTTTCGGTGACCATCGTTAAAAAAAAATTCTGGTGAATTTTTCCCCAAGATTCTTTTCAGACCTCGTAGAACAGCAAGAGCCTCATTCACATCTATTTGTACAGATGACCTTTAGAGGCTTCCTATCTGTGGGTTTTTGACTCACTCAATTCGCTATTTAATAGAGTTCTCCTCATGTTTAATAACCCTCCTAATAATCACAGAGTTAAAAGAATACATTTTTATCTAGTAAATGTCTCAAGAACTTTCAAAAGACTGCCTCGAACAGGAAGAGGGAGAGGGCTTGTAAGCTTTAAATATGGCAGACAAGAGAGGGAAAGGGAGAAATAATTAGAAATACAAGTTAGAAAGAAAGAAAGGGAGCCGGGTGGGGGTGGGGGAGGATGGGCTGGGAGACGGGCAGGAACCGAGGACCGGGTTTGGAGGACGGGGTGATGGGGGGGTGAAGAACCCAAACAAGGACGTGGGGCCACACAGCAGAGCGACACCGAGTGGGAGGGGGCGCTGCCAGTGGGGGGCAGGCCAGGGCCAGCAGGCAACGCCCCGAGAGGTAGACCGCCAGGGCCATGGCCGCGGGCGACAAGGGCCGCCAAGGTGGGAGAGGGAAGGCCCTCCAAATGGTTAAGCCTGTGGGGACGCTCCAGCCCCAGGCATCTGGCCTCGACTCACATGCAGGAATCCGTGGGCAGAAAGATAACAAAAGCTATTTTTCATGCAAGAGGAGTTGGACATCAGGAAAAATCAGAGCCCCTTTGTATGACATGCCAAACTGCTGAAGCGAGAGAATGTCTCGGGTGAGGGCTCGGATGAGAGCGGGGCGGCACGCTCGCCCCGGGGAGCCAGCCCTCAATGTGAGCTTGTTATCGTCCGGAAGCAAGTGTGAGGTGTCCCCCTCCCACTGCACAGCCAGACGAGCTGGTGACACGGCCTTGGCTGGACTGCCCGGCCCTTGGAAGGAAGCCTGGGTGTCCTGAGATGTCCCCAGGGAGTCTTTGGGGAGCCACGGTCTCCTCCCAGCTTGCAGTGTGGTCTGGGGGCTGGAGGTGAGCCGGGCTCCCGCCTCCAGACCCACCCTCACGGGCCCCCCCATAGCTCCTTGTGCAGGGCGGTGTCTGGGCATTGGGCCACACCCAAGCACCAATGTCTCCACTCAGCTCCTGCCAGCAGATCTGCCCAGTAGGTGTTGTTAATGTACCCATTTTACAGAGAAAGCAACTGAGGCTCAGAGAGAAGGCAATGACTGGTCGCAGGGCTCGCCGCCAGTGGGAGGCAGAGCTGAACTCAAACTCTGACTCACTCTGGGCCCCGCACCTCACGTCCACCAGCACGTCCTCCAAGGAGCCACTCAGCTGCTAGAAATCTCAAATCTACTGTGAGGCAGGTGTGTGCAAAGCCCTGTGTGTTTCCCATCTATCCTCCTGACAACCCTGAGACAGGCCTTTGCAGAAGCACAGGAGGAGGCCCTGCCGTTGGGTGTGTTCTGAGGCTCTGTCCTCGCCGCGTCCTCTCCTCCTGCGGGTCCCCAGAACCAGACAGCAAGCTCCCGGACGTGCGGTACTCACTGAGCCCAGCACAAGGCCAGGCCTCAGCAGGGGCCCCGTGACGGCCCAGGGTGCACGCTTCACTCTCTGAGGAAGCACCCGGCCCTGCATTCGTGGGGCCAGGGGAGAACAGGAGCAGCGGCTCCAGCCTCCCCTGCCCTGCAGGCCAGCCACCACCTCCCTGAAGCCTCAGAGCCCATCTCCCCTGCCCCGCCTTCTCCCACCAGTAATCTGGGGGGTGGAGGGGGCATCCAATGCAAAGTGAAAATGTGGGTTCTCCTCTTCAAAAATGATCAAGAATGTTCCACTGGTGATGACCTGTTACTGGGGCCCGGGGTCTTTCCAGGCCAGTCTTGATGTAAAATGTTCTGGGTTGTGCCCCCTCCTACTCCACCATCTCTGCCTGCCCGAATCTAAGAGTGCCAGCATTTCAGGATCCAAGAACACTTCGTATACTGCCTCACGCATATAAAACCACATGAGAAAGTCTGTGCTCTGCTATTTTATCTAGAACTTTGGCTCAGAAAATACAAAGATCCCACTGCTCTCTGTCCCGCTGCAGAACCGGAGGCAGTGGGTCAGCAGTCATGGCCTGACATCCTGTCACACGGAAGCCCCTGCCAGCATCCCTCGGTGATGGTGGCGGATGCCCCGCCCCCTGGTCCCGCCCCCCCCTGCCCGGTGTCGGATCGGCAGCCCTCTGACCGGCCCACCAGAAGCCTCCTGTCCCCCACCCCAGGGCAGTCCTCCTTGCTTCTGTGTCTTAGGGAATGGCTCCACTGCCTGGGGGTGTTGACTGCTGTAACTCCATTTTACAGATGAGAAAACGGAGGCTCAGGGAAGCCAAGCAACTTGCCCTAGGTCACAGAGCTGAAGCAGAGCAGGGTTCAAACGCAGCTCTCTCTGACTCCCTCCCCACGCCCCAGCCTTCCTATTAAGCATCACACGGACTTGGTTCAGAGATCACCTGCCCTGAGTCTTCCTGACGGTGAAGCCCCTGGTGGGAGCTGTTAGGTGTCTGGGGCTTTACAGATTGGGAAACGAGCCTGACATCGTCCCATCGATGGCCATCGAGCTGGGGGTGATGTGATCTGGTTTATATTCTTACAAGGTCTTCCTGGCTGCGTGTGGAGAAGGGCTTACGCAGGGGCAGGCAGGCTGGTCAGGACTCTCCTTGGGGAACCCAGACAAGAAATGACAGAGGCTGGGAGCCAGCTGGGGGCTGTAAGGAACCCGGTGGGGATGTGGCGGGGAAGGGGTCTGACCTCATCCCTACGGTGGCGGCCCTGGGCTGAGCACACAGCAGGTCACCTGTGCTTCCTGAGAACCAGTGACTGAGTGGGTGGGAGAGAGGCCAGCTGACTCTGGAGGTGGGAACACGCAGGAGCGGGTCCGAGGGCGAGGCTGCCACCAGCATGCCCGTCCTCGCTGAGTGTCAGGGTGAAAAAAGGCCAAGCCAAGTGTTTCCAAGAAAATGAGCCTGAAATCCTGGACCCTCTGCAGGGCCTCCGTGGAGCAGAGCAGTCCCCAAGTGACCTCTCATTGGAGAGTCACACAACCCAGGGGAGTGGAGGGGAGGACACGGGAGGATGGAAGGAAGAAGAGGAAGAAAAGATGGAGGGAGGGGGGAGGAAAGAGGGAGACAGAGGTAGAGAGGAGGGAGGGGAGAGGAGAGGGGAGGGTAGGGGGG
>NW_011494943.1:367648-375808 GCF_000754665.1 Bison bison bison
GGGGGAGGGGGAGGGGGGATGGAGGGAAAGAAGGTATTGCTTGCCAACCTGACAGCCAAGCCCTCAGCGGCTCCAGGAGGTCAGGGTTAGGACGCACAAGCCTGTCCAGACGTTGGCGGCAGCACTAGGCCTGGGCACAGGTCTGCCGACGCCCGCCCTGATGTTTCCATAGCCAGCCCCCTGTCCTCCTCTGTCCAGCCCCTTCCCCATGATACTGGAGTTCCCGGCTGCAGCCTTGGTGCCCGCCAGGAAACAGGAGGGGGACACGTGGCCTGGGTGCCTGCCATCACCCCTGGGTGCGGCCTTGGTGCTAGACCCTATTTCGGCTCTTAATTGAGGGCCCTTGGGTTCTGATTTCACGGTTCACAGAAGCCATTCAGTGTGGTTCTGCCTCTGAGGGCATGAAACACGGGCCTGAACATCCCAGGGATGCTCAGCTTCTTTCATTCCTAGACCCTGGAGGCCAGTGAGCCAACCTGGGGCCCCACTCAGCTCAGCTGAAAAGGCTGGGTGACTTATTTTTTCTGGGGAAAACTCCCAAGTTTGAGGAAATAAGGGGAAGGCAAGGTGGTGCAGTGGTAAAGAATCTGCCTGCGAGACGCAGGAGATGTGGGTTCGATCCCTGGGGTGGGAAGATCCCCTGGAGGAGGAAATGGCAACCCACTCCAGTCTTCTTTCCTGGAGAATCCCATGGACAGAGGATACTGGGGGGCTACAGTCATGGGGTCGCAAAGAGTCGGACACGGCTGAGCACACACACACTGTCTGCTCTGCAAAGACCCTGGAGCTCCATGAGGGGCTCCATGTGGACCCCAGCCCCATTCTGACTCCTCAAGGGCCTTCAAGATGCCAAGGAGCAGGTCGGCAGAGAAAGGCCCAGAGGGAGTGAGGTTCCTTCACCCTGCCGGGTACCCAGGCAGGCGCTGGCCCCTGGGGGAAGCTGGGCAGACGGAGCCCTGACCAGGCAGCTCCCACCTGCTTCTGCTCCGGCCCCGTCACTAATGAGCTGTGTGACCTTGAGCAAGGCCCCTGCCCTCTCCAGCCTCGCTCTCCTTTGCTTGCAGAGTGGAGGGAGCTGGCCACACCAGCCACACCCCCAGGCAGGTGACTGGCCCACCTGCAATTCATCACTCATCAAAGGGAATGGGGCCAGGTACCATTCACGCCTCCCATCACCTAAAGCGGACTCCAGGCTGACCCCAGCAGAGATGCTCTCTGCCCCCCACTGACGCTCCACATGTTTTCTTGAAGAAGAGAGAAATAGTGGAGTTCCTATCAGGTGCCGGGCATCAGGTATGCTCCTGCCTGAACCTAAATGACTCCTGTCTTCGAGCAGAGGTCTCCACGGGGGCAGTTCCGCTTGCTCCTCTCCCCGTCGCCCAGGAGACGTCTGGCAAAGTCTGCACACAGTTTGGTTGTCACAGCTTGGTGGGTGGCTTGGTAAGTGGCTTCCAGTCAGTCAAGCCAGAGATGCTGCTGAACCATCCACACTCACAAGGCCTCACAGTGAAGAACAAGCGGCTCAGGGGGTCCTCAGGCCCTCCATCCCCCAGGCCCCTTCCTGCCTCGGCCTCGCCCGTCTCCTCCTGGAAGCGCTTCCTCCAGCCCTTCTCGGACAGCTCCTTCCCATCCCCCCAACCAGAGGCCACCCTCCCCGGCCTCCTCCAGCACGCGGCCCGGACACACTCTGTTTACATCGAGCAGTCGTCGGTCCCTGGAAGTGTCAGCTGCCTCTTTAGAACGGCGGCTCCCACACGCTGACAGAGCAGCTGCTCCGTGAGCAGGGGCGGCGTGAGTGGACGAAGGCATGGACACAGGTGTGCCCGGCAGGCCGGGGACACACCCTTCTAGGTGAAAGTGCAAGTGTCAGTCGCTCAGTCGTGTCCGACTCTTTGTGACCCCACGGACTATAGCCCGCCAGGCTCCCCTGTCCATGGGGTTCTCCAGGCACGAGTACTGGAGTGGGCTGCCGTGCCCTTCTCCAGGGCATCCTCCCGACCCAGGGATCGAACCTGGGTCTCCTGCACCACCGGCGGCTTCTTTACCATCTGAGCTGCCAGGGAAGCCTATGTATGCCGAGAGCCACTGAACTAAGTTGTCTCAGAGGCTTTCCACCTGGAGAACCAGCTTCCTGCGGGCTCACATCGAGGCCACGCAGAGCCTGCAGGCTGTGGGTGGGGCTCTCTGGGACTTGAGTGGCAGAAGGTCAAAGGTGGGAGGAATGTTCCAGATCAGCCACTTCCAGATGAGGAGACAGAGGCTGCCAGGCTCTCTGACGCCCTGGATCTGATGACCTGAGGTTGCTTCCTACTCTGGGCTTCTGTTACTATGTCCTCGAAGTCCCCAGAGTCCTGGCCATCCGGATGGACACTGGAGATTCATTTTAAAGGGTGCTTAATTTCCTGTTGAACCTTTCTGAAGCCCCTGCCAGGGAGCACCTCCAAAGCCAGGTCTGCAGTGAGACCGTTAAGTCAGGCCGGGGTTCACCAGGAACCCCAGCTCCTCTTCTCTAAGTCAGCCGGCTCCAGCTGGGCTTTTCTTATAAGAAAAGAGAAAGGAGTGAAGGACAGAGGAGGATGAGAGATGGAGCAGGGCGTGAAGGGGAGGCAGACATGAGAAGGGCTGCCAGGGCCCACCCGGGTGACTAGACAGCAGGCACCTGGCGGGAGGAAACGACTCGCTGGAAAAGCCCCCAGTGCTGGCAAAGACTGAGGGCAGGGGTGGAGGGGGGTGACGGAGGATGACATGGTTGGATGGCGTCACCGACTCAATGGACACGGGCTTGAGCAAGCTCCGGGAGATGGTGAAAGACAGGGAAGCCTGGTGTGTTGCAGTCCACGGGGGCGCAAAGAGTCAGACAGGACTGAACAAGAACAACCAGCTACAGAGCAGGGAGAGAAGGAAGAACACCGTTGCAGGCTGTGTCCTCCCCAGACCCACGCTGGCGCTCTGCCCCCAGGGTACTCGGTGGTGGGGCTCTGGGCGGTGAGCTGACGCGTGAGGTCATGAGGGTGGGGTCCCCACGAGGGCGTCAGTGTCCTCGGGATAAGGGAGCAGAGCAGAGAGCTCTCCCCGTCCTGAGGACACGGGAGGGGGTGGCCGCTCGCGAGGCAGGAAGCGGCTCTCACCGGGCACCGAGCTGCCCAGCACCTTGGTCTTGGGCTTCAGCCTCCAGAGCTGCAAGAAACACTGTCTGCAGTTTGAGCCGTTCTGCTGACCACACTCTGTGACGGCAGCCGAGCTGACTCAGACAGCCCCCACCCCAGCCCCGTCTGTGTGGTTCAAGCACAGGGTTCCCCCAGCAGGTAGAAAGTTGGGCCCACCTGTTCAGCTCCAATCGCATCCAGACGTGGGCAGGCACCCCGACACCCAGGGGCTGGGGCCATCTTAACCCTCACTTCCGCCCCCACTGTCAAAGGCAGATCCTGAAGACTTACACTGCAGAGTTGCTGGCAGTTACACAGACTAATGTCAGGTCCTGGAGGCTGGTGTGATGACTGCTACGAGCAAACCTGGGGGGGCCAGGAGGGGCCAGGGGTCCAGCTGGTGAGCTGGGCGCTGTGCGGAGGCCTGTTCTCTGCCCACAGCCCTGCTACTGACTGGACAGGCTGCCCATGAGTCAGTGCAAGAGAAGACAGACGCAAAACAGACAGGACAAGCCTGGAGCAGGGTGGGCGAAGGACGGTATTCAGATCCAAACCTCCCTGAGCGGATCCGTGTCAGGAGCGTGGTGTAAGGCAGGGCTTCCTGCTGACCCGCCGAGAGAGGGTTCCAGATGCAAGAAGCGCGTCCCTGGGGAAGTGGGCCTGGGTGGCGGGGCCTGGGTGGTTGTCACTGGGTGGTCCTCCCTGGCTGGCCTCCCCCTCCCCTGCCCTGGGGCAGTACTGACACCTTCTCTTCCTCAGTGTGCATGGTGAGTGAGGTCTGGGTCCCTGGTGTGAGAGGTGCTGCCTGAGGTGGGGTGGGAAGGTTGCAGGGTCCAGGGTCTCCCCACCTCCCCAGCAGGCGCCTGGGACAAGCTGACATGAAGCAGGCATGGACAACCCCGGCACACAGGCTGTGCTCTGGAGATGTGCTGTGGGCGTGCTGGGGGCAGTCCTTCTACAGGAACCTGGCAGACACGGGGGCGCTGAACTCTGCCAGGACCTTTATTCTGGGCCCGGAGCTCCCTTGACGGCACCACAGTGACTGGGTCCCTCCAGCATCCAGCAGCTCAGCGTGGTCGCAGGTGCTTTGCCAACACGAGCTGCTGCACTCGGAGACCAGAGTCTCCTCTTCTCTTCCTGCATCTACAGGAGGCCCCCCACCCCGTCCCAAGCTCATCGCACATACTCTGGAATGCTTGTTTCTCTTCTACACCTCATCTGATCTCAGCGTGGTCGTGGGTGCTTTGCCAACACGAGCTGCTGCACTCGGAGACCTGAGTCTCCTCTTCTCTTCCTGCATCTACAGGAGGCCCCGCACCCCGTCCCAAGCTCATCGCACACACTCCGGAATGCTTGTTTCTCTTCTACACCTCATCTGATTCCAGGATGCACTAGAGACTGAACAAATGTGGGGTGGTGGTAGCTTTATGGAAAAGCCCACAAAGACTTGTTACTCCTTTCCCACGTCCCCAGCGCTGGGCTGAGAGCAAAGACACAAAGAAGGAAGGGGGCGGAGGTCTAGGGGACAGAGGGAGTGGGTGGCTGGCTGGGGGGGAGCAGGCTGGTCCCCAACGTGGTGGGAAGAGAGAGAAGGGACAGTGTGTGTGTTACGCAGTGTGTTTGTCAGTTGAACATTTTCACTTCCAAATGCTTTCATGCTGCCACAAGCCAGTCTCAGAGCTGGGCTCCTCCACTAGGTAGTCACGTGTACGTGTGTGCTCAGTCATGTCTGACTCTCTGCAACCCCATGGACTGTAGCCACCAGATGCCTCTGTCCATGGCATCTCCCAGGCGAGAATACTGGAGTAGGTTGCCATTTCCTTCTCCAGGGGATCTTCCCGACCCAGGGATTGAACCCTGGTCTCCTATGACTCCTGCAATGGCAGGCAGATTCTTTACCACTGTGCCACCTGGAAGGTGCTTGGTTCTATTTTTAATGGGAAACCAGAAGAAGTTTGGAGAAGGGCAGGATGACATGGTAGGAAGAGCTCTGCAGTGAGACAAAGGCTCCTACCTGGCGCCTCTCGGTGCACCTGCTCCTCCCTGCAGACAGCACCCTCACGGCTGTGCCGAGTGTGCTGTGCGGTAACACGCACAACGTGCACGAGAGGACTGCGACGCTTGCCTAACACGGGGCCGTGGGGAGCCCGGGCTTTGGGGGCAGAAGAGGGGATGTCCGCGTGGTGAGGTGGGAGTAGGTGTTCTGCACACGGTCCTGCCAGACGGCAAGGACGCCTGAGGAACTGAGGGCCGGGCTCTCCTGCCCACAACACCAGCCCTGGGAAACAACCAGGACGCTGACCTGCTGCTTGGGAGATGTCAGCAAACCCTTCAGAGCCCCACAGTCACAACTGGCGCTTTATTAGCTACCTGCTGCAGCCATTCTTCAATTTCAGCTTAGAGCTTTGAGCTTTTCATTTCCCCCACGTAACGCTTTGGAGAACTTTGCTAGAAAGCAGGTGGAAATAATGCCCTGTACCCAAACAAGCCAATATTGAGGAGACCACATCTCCAGGGAGTGCCAGCGGGCTCTCAGCCTGAATGCTTGCTGGCAGGGTGTTGGGGGTCATAGGAGGTGGAGGCTGTTGGACTCTACGAAGTGCTTTTAGAAGATAAGCTGTCAGTTTTCGCCCGGGCTGATGGACTGTCAGGATGATTTGAGCACACCGAGGAATCCTGAACCAGCCCTCCCAGCCCTGGGTGGGTCCAAGGATGTCCTGGCCCTTGGGGGTGGGCTGGTTTGGCCCCCAGAACCCCTGAGCTCCTGGTGGTAACAGAGGCAGCCCCACTCTTTCAGTAAAGTCCCCCAGATGGCAACACCCCACCCTCCCTCTGCCAGTGGAGCCAGCTGCCCAGATCAGCTTGGGGCTCTCTTGATGAACATCGAGTGCAAACGGCTCGAGGCAGCTGGCAAGACGCTAAGTGCAGCATCAATCCTAATTAGGATGAGAAATTAATAAAGGAGGCATGCGAGCCAGTCTG
Source organism: Bison bison bison (assembly GCF_000754665.1). Taxonomy (NCBI): domain Eukaryota; kingdom Metazoa; phylum Chordata; class Mammalia; order Artiodactyla; family Bovidae; genus Bison; species Bison bison. The sequence goes on from NW_011494943.1 coordinate 373,777, forward strand.
CAGAGGCCAGGCTTGCCGGTGTGGAGAAGCGAGTTCCAGTTTTTGACAGGAAAACTGGAAGGCCTGGGGTCAATGCGTGGGTGTGGGTGATGACAGGGGGATGGCTTAACAGGATCATATACATACCCAGCGCCCAGCAGAGCCTGTGAGTTAGAGATCGGGCCGGCAGCCTCCTTCTGTGTCTAACTCAGGTGCTGCGGCGGGGAGTGACGTGGGTGCGTCCTCCAGATGAGAGGAGTAGGTGTTCGCCATCTGAGCAACTACACCCCAGGAATGATGTTTTTCAAAAGAAAAGAGGGGGTGTCATCGTGAGCCCACAGAGCCTTCTGGGGCTTTTCCGGGGCTGTTTCCCAAACTATTGATTGCACATTCCTGCTCTCAGAAGACTCCACTCGGCCCTGGCAATAAGCTTCAGGCTCAAAGGGCAAAGCAGCCTGGGCTGGGAGGGGATGTGTGTGGTGGGGAGGCTGTGCGGGGCAGAGGAAGAGGGAGAGGGGGGCGGGATTCCAGGCGAGAACAGGCAGGATGCGGAGGTGCAAGGCCGCCTCACCTGGGCACCCTTCTCTACACGGCCTCCGTGACCACGACCCCAAAGCCAGAAGAAGGGCCACCTCTTCCCGAGCTCCGCGCTCCTCCACGAAGACCCAGCCACGCCGGACTCTGCGCCGGGGCTGAGGGGCTGGGGCCGCAGCCAGAGGTCGGGCTGAAGGCGAACTTCCCGACCCCCCGAGGGCGGAGCGAACACACGGGAAGGTTACCAGGAAGAAAGAGGAGACTGTTCGAGGATCGTGGGGAGGAACCCTCCCCCAGCTCCTCACCCCTTTTCCGACCTGAAAGCCCAGAACGAGCGGGGACCGTCCACAACCCGGCTGGGACCCCGCCGCCCGACGGCCACCTGTTAGTGCAAGCTCCGCAGCAGGGCCGGCGGGAGGCGCTCAGCTCCGGCGCATGGCGCCATTGGCGGGGTCCCCCGGAGCGAGCGGTCCCCACTGCCCGGGGGCACCCAGTCCCGGCCCCCGGAGGCATCCATCCTCACAACACCTACTAGCTTGCCCGCCGCGCACCTGGGGGCGCAGCGTCGCGTCCCTCCTGCCCCGCCCGGCGGCCACGCCCCTCCAGGCCGCCCCTGGTCCGCGGGTAATTGCAGACCCCGGCCTCGGGACCTGCTCGGGGGGACTTGGTGACGCTCCCCATTCACTCGCCTCCCCACCGAGCGGGCAGGAGCGGCCAGCGGCCCCGGGAAGAGTACGTGGCGGAGCAAAGTCTCGGCAGACATCAGGCTTGGGCGACCCGGGTCTCCCAGACCCCACTCCCACCCCTCGGCAGGGCCCGGAGCGATCTCGGAGCGGCCCTCGCGCTCCCCGCCCCCGGCCGGCCCGCCCCAGGATGGCCAGTTCCCATAGCAATCGCACAGACACCGGTTGCCAAGCAACCTCTCCCCTCCTCCCTCCCCTCCTCTCGCGTCCGCTCCCCCAGCCTCAGCCTCCTCCCGCCCCCTCGCCAGCCTCCACCTCCCCTGGGGGCCCCGGCGCCGCTCCTCGGGATCGCTCTGGTCTCGGGCTGCGCGCGCGCGCGTGAGTTTCTGTGTGTTTCATTGTGTCAATGTGCGAGGGGGTGTGCGTATGCCAGTGGAGAGTTTGTGGGATCCGTGTGTTTGGGGGGTCCCCCGTGGCCGCGCCGGGACCCGCCCGCTCGCTCTGGCTCCTTTGTGTCTCGCGCGGAGCCAGTGCCGCGCCCACCCGTTCCTGGCCGGCGCCCGGAGCCGGGTGTGTGTGTGCGCGCGCGTGTGTCTGGGCGCGCGCGCGGGGTGGGGGGCCGGCCGGCCGTACCTTCGATGCAGCACACGCGCCACAGCCCCGAGTGGGTGAGGTCGCCGCGGGTGCGGCGGGGCGGGGGCCCGTCGTCCATGGTCAGGTTGGTGCCGTTGCAGATGTGCGCGCTGGAGTAGAGCCAGTAGTCCGTGCCGATGGCGATGGCCATGAGCGAGAAGGCGGCGAAGGCTCCGGCCGTGGTCAGCAGCGTCTGCAGCCCG
>NW_011494943.1:376325-390992 GCF_000754665.1 Bison bison bison
GCCTCTCTCTCCAGCTCATTCACATCCCGAGAGCTAAGGGAGCCACTGTCCGGTCCCCAGGAGGAGCGCGGGGAACCGGCGTTGCCAGCCTCCCGGCTTTCCCAGCCCAGGACACCCCATCTTCCTTAAATGGCCCTGGGGACTCTTTAATAGTGGGGGGTGTGTGCGCGCGCTCCTGTATCCGCCGCTTCGCATGCACATATCGGCGCCTTTACCTGGCGATGAATGTACAGGCGTGAGCGCGGGAGTGGGAGAGTTCAGGTCAGATTTCCAGAAGCACCAGATGTGGGTCGCGGCCGGGAGACGTGTTCCAGGCCAAGCCAGGCCCCCGCCCCCCTCCCCCACCAGGTGGCTCCTGCACCCAGTGGGCAGGGTCTGGAGGACCCGACTCCAGGGCTGAGGCAGAAGGGAGGTGGCAGCCGGAGGTCCTGCCGGAGGGACACCAGGTCCCTGTTTGAGGCCGGATGGGGCGGCCGTGGTGAAAGCTGCGTGACCCCCGCCGTTGGTTTCTGACGGTCCTTTACTGCCAGTCCAGAGGGCCCCGTTTGTGCTGGATTCAAACATCTCCACCCACCGCTGGCTCCCTCTCTCCCCAGCTCCCCCTTCAATACCTTTATTTCTTTTTTCCCTTTCACTCTACTCGAGCTTAACTGGCTTTCCTCACCTCCTCCCTTTATTGCCAGCCTCTGCCTCAGGCCCTGCTGACTTCACTTAATTGCCTTAGCTGCTGGCAGGATTCCAACCTGGACAAGCTCCCTTCTCCAGAACCCGCAAAGCTCCTCCTCCATTAAGACCCAGGTCGGAACTCTTCCCTCCAGGAAGCCCTTGGGGGCCAGCATCTGAATGTCCAACCTGCCTCTGCTTCCTTCCCTCCCAGAGCCCATGTGGTTCTCTTCGCTGCCCCGCATCCTGTGGGAAGCAGCATCCTGTGGGAAGCAGCCCTGGACCCCAGGAAGGTCTATGGAGAGCCGCTCTCTTCCTGGAAGATGCAGATTTCACCCTCTTTTTCCACTTTCCGTGGCCCCTACGACCCAAAGAAAGTTAATTACCCCATGCTGGAATTACTGGTCTCTCTTCCATGAGACTATGAGCCTTTCCCAAGTCTGAGATTCATGAGACGTGTTTAATCAAGAAATATTTCCTGCCCCCTGGAAAATGACATTCTAATTGGGGAAAATAGAGCATGTAAATAATAGGAGGAAATTCCAAGATGAGACTGGCTGCGTTAATTACCATTTGTCGGTCCCTTCTCTGCCTTTGGGTGTTTGACTTCTTCCAAGTCTCAGAGGACAAGAATCATCTATGTGTATTTCACTTTCACCCACCTGCCACCTGTGCCCAGGGTGTGTGTGAAGGTGTGCGCTAGGTGTGGGACGGCTTGCTCTGGGCCAGAAGAGGGTTACCGACCTGTCCCTAACACCCACAAGGATAATTGCTGGTTCTCGTCTCAGAAGCTCCCAGACATGTGGGTCTCAAGACTCTCTTTTCTTCTTCTTTCTCTTCTCTCTCTCTCTCTCTCTTTTTTTTTTTTAAAGCAGCAAATCTTTGCTTCAAATTAAATCTTCAAACAGAAAAGTAAAGGAAAGTGAAAGTCACTCAGTTGTGTCCAACTCTTTGCAACCCCACAGACTATACAGTCCATGGAATTCTCCAGGCCAGAAGACTGGAATGGGGAGCCGTTCAGAACCTGCTCCAGGGGATCTTCCCAACCCAGGGATCGAACCCAGGTCTCCCACATTGCAGGTGGATTCTTCACTGTTTGAGCCACAAGGGAAGCCCAAGAATACTGGAATGGGTAGCCTATCCCTTCTCCAGTGGATCTTCCCAACCCAGGAATTGAACTGGGGTCTCCTGCATCGCAGGCGGATCCTTTACCAGCTGAGCTGTCAGGGAAGCCCATCCCAGTGTAAACAAGCCAGTTCTCGCATCAGTTAGCCCTGCGGGTAAGAGCTGGCATTGCTGTTGCTGAATGGGGGACCCACCCACACCCCCTGCAGCCCCCAAAGAAGCCCTGTGGGTGCAGGCGTCCAGGGACGCGGTGTGACTGGAAACTGACACCCTCGGTCACGTGCTGGGTCACTCAGCTTCAGCTCCTGTGTTCCATTCTTCCTGCAGCCTTCCTCTGGGGACTTCGTGAGGAATGAATGAAAGAGAGAGAAACGGATCTGACCTGTGGGGGGCGGTGAGTGGGGTGATTCGCTTTCCCTAGTGTCCCCCTAGGTCAAAGGTGGGGGGATGGGTGGGGGGGCCTTCTCCAACCCGGCGACCTCTGGGTTAGTCCCATGGAGACAGAACTCCTTGTCCCTCGGAGCCCGGACACACCAGCTCCTACCCTGCCACCCTCAGAGGAATGTATGAAGAGGTGAGAAAGTACTGGTCTAGGAGCCAAGACCGCCGCCAGCAGGGCGACCTTGGTGGCCGGGGCCGCGGGGAGGAAGGCATGGCTCCGTCCTCCTTTCAGAGCTGTTTTAGGATCAAATAAAGAGCCTCGCCCACCGCGTCCACTTAGCGACCCTTCACAGCATCAGTAGTGGTGTTCCCCTCCCTGCCTTTCTTGGTGACCACCAAGGACATCACTTAACTCCTCTGTGTCTCAAATTCCCACGGTCTCAGATGGTGGATAATAGTGAGACTAACAGAAAATGTAAACTGCAGCCCTAGACGGTGACCTCCCTGAGGCCTCATGCCTTGGAAGATCCGGCTCAGACCCTGATGACCTCAAGGCCAGAGTTTCCCAAGAACATGAAGCGGCCTCTTTGTTCTTGTCGAGGGTTGCTTGACTGTTATTTTTGCCTGTTAATTCACTCGAGGGGTGTGGACTCCAGCGGGGGCTTGGCGGTTCGCCTTTCTATCCGTGGACACCCAGCTGTCAAACCTGCTTTGCCCGGAGATTGCAAGGGTGTAGACTGTGGAGTCAAATAAGGACTTGACCGCTGGCAAAGGGAGCAGGAGCAAACTCAAGACTGCCGAGACCGTTCATCATGCCTGGGTGAGCACAATTTAAATCTGGAAATTTCTGCTCAGCCGGATTAGAGAGCTCTAAATGGCAGTATTTAACTCCTGCCTGCGGTCCCTGGAGCTTCTCCCAAGTGACATTTCCAGATCTGAGGGGGACATGTCCTCCAGTTGCTGGGGAGGAGGCTCTGGACCGACCTTGTTCTAGAGAGGCTGGGTGCTTGGCGTCTTCCCTGGGGAGCTGCGCGGGATGCGTTTTCCTGTGGGGGAGGGGGAACAAGTCATCATACCTGTTGTGACTTCTCTGGACAGCCAAGCAGGTGGAGGGGCGTGCAGACCCCCCGCCAAAGCTGTCTTTTCCAACATAGAGTGGTGCCTTTCCCCTTAGCAGATCATTTGGGTAGTCCCACAATTCTTCAAGTCTTCAGGAAATCAACCCTTAATATTCACTGGAGGGACTGATTGCTGAAACTGAAGCTCCAGTACTCTGGCCACGTGGCTAGAAGAACTGACTCATTGGAAAAGACCCTGATGCTGGGAAAGATTGAAGGGCAGGAGGAGAAGGGGATGACAGAGGATGAGATGGTTGGATGGTATCACTGACTCAATGGACTTGAGTTTGAATAAACTCTGGGAGACAGTGAAGGACAGGGAAGCCTGGCGTGCTGCAGTCCATGGGGTCGCAAAGAGTCAGACATGACTGAGTGACTGAACAACAACTACACAATTCTTCACTGTACTTTGTTCGTGAAGACAAAGTTTTAATGACCTCAGGACCGGCTGATAAAGCCACCTCCAGGGTGATGTAGCCAGGCAGCGCCCTAGGAGAGGAATACAGCAGTGGGCAGCTCCCTGCCTGTAAGGTGCCCGTCTGAGCTGGAGGAGGCTGCACGGGCAGTCGTAGGCAGAGGACAGGCAGCAGGAAAGGAGGTGCCCTCGGCGGCTGGTCTGCAGAAGTGGCTCCGAAAGCCTTTCTCAAAGGCTTTGTTCTCCCCCTTTGTCCTCCAGAAATAATGACCTTGTGTGGCAGCTTTTTGTAATGTTTCATTTCCATGCCCCAACCGATGGTTCAGCTGATTTCCCAAGGCTTAATGGGGGGATTTGGGGAGCCTGGGAGATACCGTGAATGAATAGACATAAAGAGTGGTATTGCGTTTTCATAGCAAAGGGTTGGGGATGAGTCTTAGAAGGTTCCGTGGCTCGGCTCAGTGTGGAGGCTTATTGGCAGCCCATCCGATCTGCTTGGATCCTAGAAGAATGCCTCCAGATCCGCGTCCCACAGCCTCCCCGCCGTCAGATCAGGCGCTCGGCAAGGGTGACGTTTTCATTTTCTTCAGTATGTCAGCAAGATCCTTTGACAGAGAGGGCAGAGGAGAAAATGGTACTTGGCTTTATGTATTCAGGTTCACCCCCACTTCATTTGCTGATCGCGTCTATCCCAGGCGCGGTGACTGGAGCCGGGCACCTCCCTCCACAGCGGAGCAGTGGGCACGTCGCTGTCTCCACACTAGCTGCCCTAAGAGTGCAGAGGGCAGGAAGCTGCCCTCCATATGCTGGTTCTGATGTGGGCGTCAGTTCACTTAATCACGGCAACTGTGGAAGGCAGATCTTTACCCCGTTATGCAGAAGATAAGCCTCCAGCTAAACAGAGAGTCAGCGACCCAGCTGGGCTTTGAACTGGCTCCGCCTGGGGTGTGGCCAGGCTCTGTCAGCTACTTACTGCACCCCAGCCGGAGGGGTTTCCAAAGCCCTCTGGGCACGTCTGCTTCCTCCCACCTCCTTCCTGTAGTTATCCAGATGAAATCAGGTTCAAAGTCACAGCAGTGTGGAGCGGTGAAGAAAGGCCTGCCCCTTGCAGCCCAGGTGGGGTGAAGACGACTCTGCATTTCCCGGGAAGGTGGGCGCTGAGCTGGACTGACAGCAGGTGATGGAAGCCACCAGCCCCAGGGGCCCCCGTCTGCCTCTTCCTTCCCGCTGCTGCCCCCGACTCCAGATGCTCACTGGTGCTGGCCAGAGCAGAGGGCAGGGGCCACCCCTGGGGTGGGGCCCGTGGCTTCTCTGAGCCAGCTCCGGCGCTGGGCTGCCACCCTCCTGGGCATGCGGGCTTATTCAAACCTGTGTGTCTTCAAACTAGATACCATAAGGCAGTCTCTTCTCACCAGAATCTATTCAGGAACCAGCCCCATGGATCAGCATGTCGACACTAACAAGCAGAACCTGTTGGGACCCAGTCCCATGGATCAGCATGTTGATACGAACAACCAGAACCTGTTGGGACCCAGCCCCATGGATCAGCACTTCAATACTAACAAGCTGACTTGGCCAAAGCTTCCAGCCCAGCACGCTGACAGTTAGCCAGTTATTCTGAGAACATTCTTTTCAAAACACTCGACAAACAGGCTGAGAGATTCCTTTGTCCGCAGCCAGCCTCTGAAACTGAGCTGAAGCTCAAAGGGTTGAGAAGAACTCCAAGGAGGGTATGAGAGGAGGAGCAGGAGGCGGAAACCTTTGTGAATGTGGGTGGGGAAGATGGTCAGTGACAGCGAATTTTGCTGCGAACATGGATCATTTGTGCTTTTATCAAAGCACAGCTTTTAATTCCTAAAATATAACAGCCTTGTGCGGGAGCTCGAAGAAAAGGCAGCTTTTCCTGCAGAACTTTGCTGTCGAGCGCCTGCAGCGGAATGGAAACCGTGGTGCCGAGTCGGTCGGGCTACTTTCCCCTCCTGACGCCACCTGCCTTTCATCTGCTTCCTGCAGCTCCGGGCTGCCTGCCGGGGTCGGAGCTGTGGCCACTCTCGGGCCCTTGGAGCTGCGCTTGCCCCTGTGTGGGTGAACTTGTTTTACCCCGTGCACCTCTTTGTGAATCATGGAAATCAATCGAATGTAGTGCTCTGCCTCCTGATGGCGATTCCCACTGTCTTTGGTAGGGGTCTCTGCTGTCTTTTTCTCCAAGGCCTCTTCCTCTGAAGAGGGAAGGGGAGGTTGGTGGAGTCGGGTCACTGAAGGTTTCCAGTCCTGCTCTGCCATCTGCAGCGATATGGCCTGGGGCTGGTGGCCGCCCCTCTCTGGGGCTTGGTAAAATGGGGAGCCAGGCCTCTGCCTCGCGGGCTTGTTGCTCCGATTAAAGAAGCCAGATCACGGCATTGACACAATGCGGCCAGAGGCTAGGCTTTCCTCAGCTTCCTAAGCACCAGGCTTGGTCCTTAGCTTGTATTAATGCATCTGAGCTTCTCCATAACACTTTGAAATAGGTTGTGGTGGGTCTCATCTCACCACAGCGGTGGCAGAGGCTCGTAGGAGGGAGAGCATCCCGTTTGGGCTGCACAGGATGGAGCCCTTTGCTGTACCGCGCGCTCAGGCTCTGAAGCCTGCGCTTATAATTTTGACCCAAATATGTCCTGTTAAATGGTGGCTTTACCTTGTTTGTCAATACTCCCTAAAAATCTGGTTTAAGTCCCTCCATAGCACCATCAACAATCGCGGACCTCACCAGACTTACATGCTGTTTGTGATGTAGACCATCACCCACGAATGTGTCCAACCCAGAAACGCTGGAGGTTCCTCAGTGGGACTCTGCAGGAACCTCTGAATGTGGATTCTGTCCCCATAGGAACCTCTGTGCGTGGGTCTCCCGGGTGACAAAGACAGTGTTAAAATCGCTGCTGTCCTGGACTTCCCTGGTGTCCAGTGGTTAAGACTCTGCGCACCTCCTGCAGGGCACATGGGTTTGATCCCTGGTCCTGGGAGGTCCGGCATGCTGTGCTGTGCAGCCAAAAACAGTCCTTGCTGTCCTTTGCCAGAACCCTTGGAGATCTCGTGGCCAGAGCACCGGGCTGGTGCCGGAACAGCCCTGAGGTTAGCGCTCCTCCGCTGCTGTGCGGCACCGAGCAGCTCCTCCTCGTTCAGCTGCCGCTGGAGACGAGTCAGGGGCCCCGCTGACCCGGGCCGGGGGGGGGCGGGGGTGACCTCAGCAGAGTCACTGCTAGATGCAGATGACATGAGCTATGAAGTAACATTTGTCGTGTGGGTGCACGAGGCAGCCGGGCCTCTGGGGTCCTCTGGAAGTGGTCTGAAGACTCTCTGGGGTCTTGGGTGTGTCCGCCCAGTAGTAGCTGCTCCTTGGCTCAAGGGCCGTGCCCTCAGGGACCCCTCTGTCCCGCCCTGGCAGTAGAGCGAATTCGCAGGCACTCTCTTCTGCCTCCTCACTCACTGGATCTGATACCAGACCATTTCCACACAAACAGAGGATGGAAAATGAGTGGACTTCCTAGAGGGGCTGTTTCCAATGCTCTGAGCTTTTACAATTCAGGGACGTGTCTTCTTTGGGCTTGTGCTGAGCCTGCAGGGAGTGCTGTCACTTGGGTCACCTTGGGGGCAGTGCCGCTGGGTGGCAGAGTTGCCCACTCGCGGCCTCGAGCCCAGGGCAGGTCTGCAGGAAGATGCCCTGTGCCTCTCACCCCTGACCTGCTGCCTTGCTGGGCTCCTCTGTGTGTTCAACAGTCTCTATCCCACAAGGCGGGTTCATGATGGACGAGGGTGAACACAAGCTCTAACTTACTGAGCAATTAATCTGCTGGGCACTTTGCAACAGGAAAGACGTTGTCATCCCCATTCTATGGATGATGAAACCGAGGCTTCAGGTAACTTATTTAAGGTCAAAGCTAGCAGATAGGAGAGCTGAGTCCTGGTCTAGGATTGGGACTCCAAGGAACTTGTTCTTCCTGCAGCGCAGAAATTTTCAACTCTGAACACCCTTGACAGTGGCCTAGGGGGACTTTAGAAGCGTCCTAGGGCCTAGGGACTTTAGGCCCTGACCCCTCTGGGTGCGCTCTGGGCATCATGTTTTTCAAGCTACCAAGGGATTCCTAATACACAGGCGGGCAAAGGATCAGGGCACAGGGCCAGGATAGCTTTGGACCCAAGTCCTCCTGGAAAGCACTTGATTCCCAGCTGAATTCGCCACTGGCACCTGCAGCCTGGCTCGGTCTCTGGTAACTCACAGGGAATGACGGGGGCAGTCCTGGCATCAGCTGAGCCGGCTGTGCCCTGGGGTCAGCAGGGCAGGCAGCTGTCCGTCGGGTGTGATCTGAGAGATTCTAGGAGGCGCCCCTCTGCCCAGGGTGGGTCACACTGTCCTGCCTTTGCCTGCCTTTCCACCTGGCAGGTGGGAGAACAGGGGAGCTGTGGCTCTGACTCCAGAAGGCCCTTCAATGGGAGGGCCTGGGGACATGGGGACTGAGCCAGCTCCCTCCCCTCCAGCATCCTGCTGGTCCCCACCCCACCTGCCCGGTTTACCTGGGAGAGAGGAGGGGCTCTGCCAGCAGTCAGAGGGCTTGAAGGGTGAGAAACAAAGGGGGGCTCCCACAGGGGCTGGGGACCCCACGATGCCTCGGGGCCCCCACGGGGGCTCAGGGCTCACATGGGGTTTGGGGGACCCCACGATGCCTCAGGGCTCCCACGGGGGCTCAGGTCTCCCACAGGGGCTGGGGGGCCCCACAATGCCTCGGGGCTCCCATGGGGACTCAGGGCTCACATGGGGGTTGGGGGGCCCCACGATGTCTCAGGCTCCCACGGGGGCTCAGGGCTCACATGGGGGCTGGGGACCCCACGATGCCTCGGGGCTCCCACGGGGGCTCAGTGTTGTGGGAATCAAGAGGTGGACAGGCCCCGCTCTCGGGGAGCTTGGACCCTCCACGCCTGGCTGGGGGCCACCGCCCTGGGCTCCTCCTCCGTCTGCCTCGGCTGGTTCCCAGCAAGCTGCCCGCTGCACTTGCCAATGGAGCCAGATGCTGCTTTGGGGAAAATACCTTCTGGAGTTTGTTGTCTGAGCCCTCCCAGCCGACACCCACGGTAGAGAAGATGTGTCAGGATAAATGGAAAATCTCTTCATAAATATTTGGAAAAAAGCAAAAGGGAAAAGGAAAGAAGAACTAACTGTCTGGGATGCCTTTGGGGGCATCTTGGTGATGGCCATGGACAGATGAGGAAGGCAGGTCACCAACATTTGTCACCTTGTAGGAGGCCCCAGTGGGAGCCGCCAGGGCCGGGCCCGGTTTGGGCTGTGGGCACTGAGGGGCCTTGGCTCTGGGGAGAGGCCAAGCCTGCCTGGGTCACCAGCAGAAGCCGTGGAGCTCATGTGGTGCCAAGCTGCCACTTCTCCATGATGTATAATCGTGTCTCTGAACTCAGCTGCCTTGGGACTTCACTACAAGTGGAGCACAGGCTGAAGTGGCTTCAGGGGCGCCCCTGGGAGGAGAGTGGAGAGGCCCCGGGGGCCAAGACACTGAAGGTGGAGCTGGCGCTGGAGCAGAGGGGGTGCAGCATGGCCGAGCCGACTCGGAGACGGGCTCCACCGCCCGGAAGGCTCAGCCGAGGGGACAGAGTGGGCAGCGTCCTCCTCAGGCCAGGCCTCCCCAGTGACAGGGGCCCTTCCCAGGTCTGGAGACCCCCTTGGCCTCACCCCTGGGCAGCCCAGTTCCAGCCACACTGGCCCGCGCATCCCTGGAAACAGAAGCTGCTGCTCAGGTCCTCCTGTCCTTGGGCTCTTCACATGCCCTCTTGCTGCCCTCTGGCAGCATCACTTACCCGATGCAGGGGCCTGGCTCCCTTCGTCTCGGATCACAGGGGACGGATTCTTCACACTGGAGGGAAGGACGGTCCGAGGGGGCAGCCACCGGGCTGGGCAGGGTCCCTGGAAGACAAAATGCTGGGAGAGCGTTCTTAGGAGCAGGTGGGTTCCTAAACTTAAGTGTGTTATTCAGTTGCTCAGTCGTGTCCAACTCTTTGTGACTCCATGGGTTGCAGCATGCCAGGCTTCCCTGTCCTTCGCCATCTCCTGGAGTTTGCTCAAACTCATTTCCATTGACTTGGTGATGCCATCTGGCCATCTCATCCTCTAAGTGTTGGTGCCTGTAATTAACTTGGACGCGCGTGGGGTCCTCTGCCTGGAGGCTGGGCAGATGCTATCCCCTCATAGTGGACGATGTTCTTTAGGTTCCACAGTTGGTGCCGTCACGACAGGTGAGGACCTTGCACACATCGGAAGAGGAGTGAGGAGGCTGCAGCGGACAGGGCAGGTGTGATGAGATGTCTGTCCCCAGCATGCAGATGTGTATACGTAGCAGATACGGAGGATGCAGACGTGTATACTCACCAGATATGGAGGATGCAGACGTGTATACGCAGCAGGTACGGAGGATATAGACGCATATAGACATATATACTCAGCAAATAGAGAGGATGTAGATGTATATACACCCCAGAGGAGAGACCCTGTGGAAACTGGCTCACAAACACAGAGGCCAGGCAGTCCCACCATGTGCCTTGTGTAAGCTGAGAACCAGGAAAGCTGGTGATGAAAACCTGTCTGAGCCCAAAGGTCCAAGAAGCAGGAGCTCTGACGTCTGAGGGCGGGAGACGGTGTCCAGCTCAGCAAGAGAGAAGGAGGACTCATCCTTTCCCACCTCCTGTTCTACTCAGACCCCCGGCGGACCGGACGCTGCCCCCACTCTGACAAGTGTGAATGTCCTTCACTTGCTTCCTGACAAGTGCATTCCTCTCTGGGAAAACACCCTCCCAGACAGCCTGAGAGCGTCTAACTAGCTGGCTGGGCATCCCTCAGCCCAGCCAAGGTGATGCAGAGAACTCACCACCATAGCCTGTCTCTTCCTTGGAGGGCAGGTGTTGGAACAATTAGCCACTTCTGGAAGGAGGCCTGGAGGCTGGGTCCAGAGCCAGCGGAAGAGTGGCTGCAGCCACTGCTGAACATGAAGTCTCCCCGATGAGTCAAATTCTCTCCGGTGTATTGACTGCGAGTCAGTCCTACCAGACAGAAATGCTGGTTTCTAAAACATCGCTTTAGAGAAATTGACGGTGAATTAAAAACCAACTGAAAATGAGGCTGGTTGAGAAGCAAAGGCTTTGGTTGTTGGTTCTTCTATCAGCCAACTGCATTCCCCAGGGTCTCCCCGGTGTCTGCCCCGGGACTGGTGGTATTAGATGACTGATTAGGCAGAGTAAGCGTGAGGTACTAACTCCTTGACTCAGGTGACAGATACAGTGGGTTGAATGGTGACCGCCCCCTCAAAAGAGATATGTCTGTGTTCTCACCCCTAGAACCCATGAAGGCAACAGGCGACCTTATGAGGAGAAAGGGTCTTTGCAGATGCAACCAAGGATCTGAGATGAGACGGTCCCAGAGAGGGGCAGGCCTTGGTTCGAGTCAAGTGTTCTTACCGGAGGACAGGTGGAGACAGCGGGGGCAGCCAGAGGGGTCTGGAAATGCCTTCGCGCCTCTGCTGGACACCCAGGTCCAGGTTTCCAAGCCTGGAGGTCGAGTGCTAATGCCGACCAGGCCCCTCACGCCGCAGCCTGCCCACTGCCCTGTGTCTCGCCCAGGTCTGTCCTCCTGCCGATGGCCACCCGGTCCCCCTTCCTGCCTCGGCCTCAGCAAGCTCTTGTCCAGCTCAATGCCGACACACACCTGGCTTGACCTCTGTCTAGAAAGTTCTTTCTTCTCCTGGTGGGTCTCGACTCTTGGTCTCAACTTCAGGGTCAGCTTCTCTGCGACGCCTGTCCGGACCCTCCGCCTGCAGTTGAGCGCTGTCTCCTTCCTCGCGCACCTTCTTCTCGGCTCCTGTAGCCAGCTCACTCAGTGACAGAGGGACAGACGCTTCGTCTCGGTTGTTTCCACACACGCACACGTGCACACACACCCAGCAAACCCCAGGAGGCATGTGGCCGTCTTTCTCTTGTTCGGATCTGACTCTCCACCGCACACAGGACCCGGCAGAGCTCCGGGTATTGACTGAAAGAAAAGGTAAAGGCTAGCCTCCCTGAGCCATGCAGGGACGGGAGAAGCAGAAAGGAGCCCGCAGTTACGGGCCGAGCTTCTCCCGGAACCCTACACGTTTGTTATCTCATGACGGCAGGCTTGGAAATGTAATTGCTTTGTTTTTCTCTCTCCTCCAAAAGCCTTGTTTTTAAACTGTTTTCCCTGTGGAGTAAGTATGTGCATTAACCCTTATGGCAGCAGAAGGGAAGAAGGGTTTGTGGGCTTAGAGCGAGCTTGCAGAAGTCAGACTCCCAGAAGGAGAAACTTCCTATCCAATGGAACATTGGATGAAAGTTAAAATGCACTTGCAGAAATAAATTTGTTGCTATAGCAACAGGTCCCGGTTCTGTAGAGGTGGCGGGGAGTCAGCTAACTTAACTTTGGTCTAGGCTTGAGAGAAGAAGCCGCCCAAGCAAAATTAGGGGCTGTGTTTTGAAGTGTCTCACGTCACTGGCATAAAATGATGTTTACACACCTGCCTGTGTAAATGATGTTTACACACCTTCCCCAGCCTGGCTGTCAGTCCCATTGCTTCCTTGGTTGGCTCCTGTAGGCAGCAGAATGTTCAGTGCCCGCCCAGCAAGGCTTCTGGCCCTCTCAGAGGGGTGCAGCTTAGCACACCTCCTGCCTTAAAATGCTCCCTGAAACTTGCGCTCTGAAGAGGCCCTGTGCCAGGCCCTTCGGTGATGAGTAACCAACTGCCAGAAGACTCTGCTGGTGAATTCAGATTTTCATCTATATAAGGTTTCCCAGGGTGGAATCCACCCACTTGCGCTGGGAGAGTTCATCGAAAGTGTCAGAGAAGGGAGTACAGAGGTGATTCTCTGCGTGCGTTTGGGGCGCGTGTGCTGGGGCAGCGATGGGCGGCGGGGCTGAGGCGGGCGGGCAGGTGCTCTCCACGGCCACGTGGACGGCGGGGCGCGGACGCTGGGGCACTGCAGCCCCTGTGAGTGGGCAGCCGGCCTAGGCGGTCTCCTCTGAGCAGATCATCTGTTGAGCACGTGAGTCCAGAGAAGCCCTTTTCAGCGACACACAGGCCCGAGCTGCGTGCGCTCTGCCTGCCGCGGGCCGCGGTCCACGAAGCCTGCAGGTTCATTTCACTCTTCGTCTTCGCTCGATGTGCGTTTGTCCAAGTCCCTCTGTGGGAGGCTCCGCAGAGGAGCCCACGTCCTCGTCTCTGCGACCTGTGAGTAAGCGCACACGTTACCACATGAAGGGAAAGCCCACGTCCTCATCTCTGGAACTGTGAGTAAGTGCACACCTCACCACGTGAGGGGGTTAAGGCTGCAGGTGGCATTAAGGCTGCTCCTCAGACACCCTCACACAGGGGGTGATCCTGGATTACTGGGGGACTCCAATGGAATCACAAGCATTCTTGAAAGCGTAAGAGGGAGGCAGAGAAGAGGTCAGAGCGACGTGCTGTGGAGGCTGGACCCGTCGCTGACTCTGAAGATGAAGGAAAGGGTGTGAGCACGGAGGGGCAACTCTGGAAGCTGGCTAGGGTGGGGAGCAGTGCCAGCCCAGGGTGTCTGGAGAGGACCACGGCCCTGCCCACACCTCAACTCTAGCCCAGGGCGCCCCCACAACTGTAGGACAGGAAATCCATGCTCTTTCAAGCCTTAGATGGTGGTCTGTTTGCAGCAGCCCTAAGGTGTGCGAAGGCCCAGGGCGGCACCAGGCTCTGGGGGCTAAGGAGGCATGTTCCCCACCAGTCACAGTCCAGAGTGGGCAGCCGGGCCCCTGGCGGGTGGATGGAAGGACTGGCTGGTGGGAGGGAGGTTGGCAGCCCGGACCTGGGAGGAGATGAGCCAGCAGGATGGGGGCTGGGGAGGCCCCGGACACACGCGGTTGGCCCAGTAGCCACGGCCTGGAGACCTCGGCACACAGGCTTGAGTCTCCTCCTGGGAGCTGCAAGGGAGTCTGAGAAAGTTTTGAGTGGGAAACAGACCCGATCAGAGAAATCAGGCAGAAGCAAAGCGAGTCAAAATCAGAGACAGTGGATCAAAAACGAAGCTTGTCAGTGTGCTGGGCCCAGCGGGCAGCCCGGCTCGGAGGCGGGTAGGCTGAGCGAGGCGACGCCCTGCCCCCCCACTCTTCCCAGCTGGCCTGGATCCCTGACCCATCTTGGGTGAGTCCCGGAGCCCCTCAGGTGGCCCGCTCCCCTCTCCTCCCCACACCGTCCTCAGCTCGACGGCCCCAAGGAGGGAAGGCAGTGGAGATGGAGCCGTGGTCACAGGCTGAGCGGGCCTGCCAGCCCTCCATAAATTAAACGTGAAGCGTAACAAGTGATTATTTAGGGCAGAGTTACCGTTATTTTCTAATATGAAAAAGCAGGGATGAAAGCTGGAATGGATGCCAGCCAGAATGAAGAAAGGAGTTCCGTTCATCTGCTGCTGACAAAGCGGTCCCTGTGGAGGGCTGCCTCTGGCCATGCCAGGCTGCACTGGCTCTGGGGGGGCACGCCCCTGGGCTGGGGGCTGCTGGGGGCCGGACTTTGTCCTCTGCGGGCTGGGCGGGTGGCAGCCCCGGCTGCTTGGGGGGTGGACTGGGCTCTGGTCCCACGTGGCAGCCAGAAGGGCAAGGGGGAGGTCAGCGGAGGACCTGGGAGGCTGGGGTCAAGTGCAGACTCTCGGTTTCTTGTCCGTGGCCAAAGCCCTGGGGCCCATGGCGGGGCTTCAAGGAGGAGCCGGAATTCCCTCCTCCTGTGACTGAGCCTTGGAGAAGGCAATGGCACCCCACTCCAGTGGTCTTGCCTGGGAAATACCATGGACAGAGGAGCCTGGTGGGCTACAGTCCATGGGGTCTCGAAGAGTCAGACACGACTGAGCGACTTCACTTTCACTTTTCACTTTCATGCAGTGGAGAAGGAAATGGCA
>NW_011494943.1:391092-394344 GCF_000754665.1 Bison bison bison
ACGAATCCCGGGACGGGGGAGCCTGGTGGGCTGCCATCTATGGGGTTGCACAGAGTCGGACACGACTGAAACGACTTACCAGCAGCAGAGACTGAGCCTGGAGACCCTCAGTCCCCGCCTTCCCTGTGGTGCCGCTAGTGGGGTCTTGTCTTATTGTTCCTTTTCCAGCTTGTCCAGTCCCTGGGTCGCCATGGTGACCACACCATGTGATCGAACCCCCCAGCAGCCTAGGGACTGTCACAGCAGGTGCTCTGTGCCCTCGACCTCCTTAAATCCCTCAATCCCCGCCCCCAGGCCACGTTGCCCCAATTTTACACAGAAGCTTGAGGCTCAAAGGGTTACGTGGTTTTCCACCTACATACACCTTGCTAGTGGCAGAGTCCAGATTCACACCCAGATTCACACCCAGATTCACACCCAGATTCACACCCAGGTCTCTGTCAGGGGAGCCAGCCTCTCCCCTCGGTGCCTCTGGCCACCGTCCCAACCCCCTACCACCTCGGCTCCCAAGGGCCCCCCCTTAGACAGGCCCCAGGGCGGGCTTGCTCTGGCAAGAGAGGGGGGACTTCTGCAGTTTGGGGTGGCCACTTTGGGAAGCCAGCACTTGCAGGAGTGGTGTTTCCTGATGCCTTCAGAGCTGGGTCGTCTC
This sequence comes from Bison bison bison, assembly GCF_000754665.1. Classification (NCBI taxonomy): domain Eukaryota; kingdom Metazoa; phylum Chordata; class Mammalia; order Artiodactyla; family Bovidae; genus Bison; species Bison bison. The sequence goes on from NW_011494943.1 coordinate 391,742, forward strand.
TCAACCAGACCCACTTCCAAGTCATGTAGTTGCCGAACCAAACGGCAAACGTGGGTGAGAATGCTGGTGTCCTCCGACGCTGGGGCCTCCTCTCCTGTCCACCCGGCCCACTCCGTCCCCCACCCGTGCCTTCAGCACCGGGCCCAGGAGACACAGGCTATCCTTCGCCGCTCACACACACACACACACACACACACTCCTAAAGGCAGGCTCCAGCAGTTAAGCTGATCAACAGACACCAAAGGCTCGAGTTTGCCTTTAGGAAGCTCCCGGCCATGAGGGGAGCCAGGCAACAGATGGGTGAGGGGAATTCACACCCAGGAGCTGCGACAGACAAGACAGGCTGAGGACGTCCAGGCTGGGTGGAGGTCTCGGAGGCTGCAGACACTTGCACAAAGTCCCCAGATGATGAGAAGAGCGTAGGAGAGCCCTCCAGGCCAGGCGCACAGGCTCGCCTGTGGGAGTGGGAGTGTCTGGGCGTCTGGGGGTCAGGCTGGCAGGAGGGCAGGGGCCAAGGCTGGAGCAGACTCAAGAGCTGGGTCGCAAAGGATTTGGCATATTTTCTTGAAAGGGTGGGATGTCATTGAGTGAATTCAGAAGCTAGAAACCGAGTGACATGCACAGATCTTCCAGAGACTAGCATCAGCATGGAGCAGGGAGCAGAGGGTGTCAGGAGACGCCGAGAGGGAGACTTGGTGTCTGGGCAGGAGAGGGAGCTGGCTCGGGCCAGGCAGAGGCCCCGAGGGGGGCGGGGAGAGACCTGAGCTGGACGGCGTCAGGGCAACCTTGACAGAGGTTTCTGTAAACAGAGCTGAGAAGGCAACAGCAGCGGACGGCAGCCACTCACCTCCCGGACCCGTCCCAGTCCTGCCTGGTGCCAGGACACGCACCGTGTCTGCTGCCGTGCCCAGCCGCAGCTCTCAGGACCCGCTGCTGGGAGCTGAGTGGACAGCGCTATCCTGACACTTGTGTGACTCGCAGTCCCTGTGCCTGGCGCCCGGGAAGCCGGTGTGGCCTCTGCGGCCGCTGGCGTCTACTTCATTGAAGACATCAGCTCAGGAACTGCGGCTTCCTGAATGAAACCTAAAATCGCATTGACTCTGCGGCTGCAGCTGGAAGGACTCCAGCCCCGCTGATGCTCCCACAGAGGCCATGCTGGGCTTGCGGGGCCGTGGCTGGAGTTCCTCCCACACTCTCCATGCGGTGTGGCCGGCCCCTCCCCAGGGAGGTGCGGACCCAGGAGGAAGCAGTGAGCTGCCTGGGGGCTGTTTAGATGGCGAGATGGCCACTTGTAAGAAAGCAGATCCCCTCAACACAAACCACACACACACACTCACACAAACACACACATACTCACACACACATACACATGCTCGCGCACACACACACTCATGCACATTCTCACACACATTCTCTCTCTCTCACACACACACACACACTCATGCATACACATGCTCGTGCACACACACATTCTCACAACTCGCACACACACTTGTACATACACATGCATACACACACTCATATACACAAACTCGTGCACACACGCCGACACACATGCATGTGCACACACACACGAATGTGCACACACACTCACACACACACACACATACTCACACATGCCATGCACACACACATGCTAACGCACACACACTCACACACACACACACACTCACATACTCATACACATGTACACACACACACACCAAACTCACACACACGTGCACACACACTGGCATGCACTCACAGATGTTCATACACGCATGAACATGCACACACGCTCGCTCTCACACACGCTTACGTGCACATGCACACACATTCACACCCAACTCACATCCACATGCTTATGCACACACACACTCTCACACACTCACACACACACTCATGCACATTCTCACACACATTCTCTCTCTCTCTCTCTCGCATACACACACACACACATGCCAGGGCTAGGACAGTTAATGTTCTATGAGCAGCTCTCATAGAAGAGAGCTAATTGATTCCAATTTGCATTTTTCCAGGTCTCATAATTCTCTGTCTCACCTTCTTTACGCCGCGGGAGCCTGCGGGGCTGTGCGGCTATGTCACAGGAGGGCTGCGTAACCCGCACGACCGCTCTGTATTCACCAGCGGGACAGACGGCGCCTTGTGTCACCGAGAGCACCCCCGGCCCTCGTCCCATCACTCTTCCCCACGGGAGGCAGGTGTGTCAGCCTGGGAGCCCCTGAGACATCCTCCCCTCCCAAGGAAAGAAAGCGGACGGAATGCCTCAGAGGGACCTCAGACGGGACTCCGAACTGGCGGCCGCTCCCTCCAACATTCCCAGACAAGATGGCTCCCCAGTGGCAGGGGTCTTCAGACAGTTTATTTTGGGAGGAAGGACTCAGCTCTGTCTGCACGTGGAAGGGTGTTCTGCTCCCCAGAGCTGCCGGGCAGGGTTCCAGGAAGCTGGGTTATTTAGCAGGTTTTCAAAGTCTGAGGTCATTGCTGTTCTCTCCTCCCTGCAAAAACCCCAGACGTCAGCTCCTCCCAGCAGCCGGCTCCCCAGGTTCCCCAATGCCTGGCCCCATTCATTCACTCACTCATTCACTGCCTTACTCCATACA
>NW_011494943.1:394464-396584 GCF_000754665.1 Bison bison bison
ATACACATTTATCACGGCCCTGCGGTGTGTCGGGCACCGGGGCACAGGGTGAACAATGCATGCAGCCCTGGTGCCGAGGAACTGACTTTCTGGTAAGGGAGGGAGAAAAAAGCAAGTCAGTAAACGAGCAATAGAGAGAGTGGTGTGAACGCCAAAGAAGCAGGCCCAGCGGAGGGTGTGAGGGACCCACCTGTGTCTGGGCCGGCCTCTGGGCTGGGGCCAGGGCAAAAGAGGAGGCCAAGTCTGGGGTGCATGGCCAGATGGTGACTTTCGGGAAATGTTAAAAGAAGTGCAAGGTGAGGGATGGCTGACTTTGTGAGCCAAGTTGTGAGGGCTGTGTTCGCCTTGCTAAGCAGTTTAGGTTTTATTCTGGAGGCAGGGGGGAGCCAGGACAAGTTCTGAAGCAAAAAAGGGACACTAGTCTATATGCTGTCTGCATTTTAGGACAATCCCTCTGGCTGCCATGGGGTGAGTCTTTGGAGAGGAGACAGGCAGCAGGAGATTCTGACCTGTGAAGTGAACAGTTGAGCATGGCCTGGAGAGGACAGGGAGAGACATCGAGGAGGTGAGATCCCCAGGTGGCTTGTGAGATGTGGAGGGTGAGGCAGTGGGTGGATTTTATTCCTAGGACCCTGGCCTGGGGAACTGGAGCAGTAAAGGCTGCCCTTATCTGTTTCTGGAACACTTCCAGCAGTGAGATGTAGAGACCTAACAGTGACTTAAACAATAAAAATGTTTTTAATTATCCCACATCCTGATAAGTCTGGAGGTGAGCCATCTGGGGCTGGTTTAACATCTCAAGAGTGTCATTAAAGATCTAGGATCTTTCTTTCTTTTTGCGCCCCCATCCTCAACGTATTTGCTCGTTATCTTCACGGTTGCAAGATGGTTGCTGTAGCTCCCGACATTTTCACGGCAGGAAGAAGAGGAAAGAGGTGGTCATAGCCATGTCTGTTCCCTTAAATCAAGAAAAACAAAGCTTCCAGAAGATTCCACCTATAAGTCGATGTCCACCCTTAGCTTGAAGAAAACTGGAAAAGTGAGTTTTTAAATTTCCGGCACCAGTAGCGGAGGCACGTAAGAAAGAAAGGGGCTGGGAACAGGCCTCGGGTTAGTGTCACCAAGCAAGGTGAAAAGCCTTGGAGGAAAAGGCAGCTTAGCTCCACGCCTGGGGAGGAGTGGTTTGTGGGGAAAAGCAACCTCAACTCAAGAGAAGATTCTTGAGAGTCCCTTGGACAGCAAGGAGATCAAACCAGTCAATCTTAAAGGAACCCTGAACATTCATTGGAAGGACTGAAGCTGAAGTTCCAGTACTTTGGTCACTTGATGAGAAGAGCTGATGCATTGGAGAAGACACTGGTGCTGGGAAAGAGTGAGGGCCCGTGTCTCTGGGCCTTGGTTTCCTCCTGTTACTGCGTGAGAGACCGACCAGACCCTTCCTGATTCCACAGCAAAGTGGAAGGGAAGTGTCAAGGGTGCACAACGGCGGTCAAAGGAAATCTCTAGGAACCTGCTGCACCATCTGGAACCCGCTCATCCAGCCAGATAATAAAACCCTGGCGGGCAGCAAAGAAAGCTGCTGGCCGGGGACCAGCCCACCTCGCCCTCCTGCTGAGGTTGCCCACCCAGGGGTCCCCCGAAACCTCCTGATGCCGGCGGTGGGCCCCACTGTCAGATCCCAGTGCTGATCGAAACAGGCTTCCCGAACACAGGACTCTCTCTGTCAGGATGCGCGGTCCGCCCTGGTGGTTGGGTGGGGGGGGAGTTGGCTCGGCTGTCCCATGTCAGAGGTGGGATCTGAGACCCTGGGCTATTGCGGGGGCGGCTGTGGGTCCCCGTTAGGCTGGAGGACTGCTCGACGTGAGATTGCGAAGACTGGACCAGGCGTCCTGGTTCCCTGCGTGCTGACCATGAGCAGGTCACTTCACCCCCGTGAGCTTTGGGGTTCTCAACTGTAAGATGGAGATCGCACCGCCTGGCACCCTGGGGCCTTGCCACAGCCCTGGGAGACCAGCATCCTCAGCAACCCATCTCGCAGAGGAGAAGACTGAGGCCACGGAAGTCCCCTGACCAGGAAACGGCAGAGGCTGAAACCCACTCAGGTCTGTGGCTCCAGAACC
>NW_011494943.1:396754-398325 GCF_000754665.1 Bison bison bison
ATTAGCATCTTCTTCTCTGCTAATTAGTTTTGTGAAGAATTATTTATTTATCTATTATTTTCACCAGAGAGCAACTGGGGCTGCCGGAATGTGGTGACAGGTGTTATGTGAAAGGGGAGGAAAGGAGCACGCCCCTTGCCCAGAGCTGGATCGTCTCCATGTGGACATGAGCGGGGGTCGGGGAGCCCACGGGCAAGGGGGGAGAGGCTGGGGGAACAGAACAAACCCCAGGCGTGAGGAGAGGGGGCACCCACACCCCCGGAGTCTGGAGAAACATGCCTGCCCTGGACGGTGTCTGCCTGAAAGTCAGAGAGCGGCGTGAAGTGGAAGGCTGTCCCCACCCCGGCCCGTGTGGCTGCTCTGTCTGCTGAGGAAACCTCCCTCCATTCCTTACATCCCAACTCAACAGCATCTCCCCTGGGGAGAGATTGCAGACATTTGGGAGCAGAGCACCGTCTTGCCTTCATGCCCTTGCCTGGGTCCCCCTCACAGTCATCCTGGCACCTGTGAATCTGTCAAGTGTCTCAGTGGTTTCCGAGGTCAACCATGACTGAGCACACGTGGAGTCGGGAAATGCTGGTTAAAGGGGCAACTGGTAGGAGGCGATGGCTGCAGGCTGAGCAGGTGAAGGAGGGCTTCCTGGAGAGGGAAGCTGGGACTGTGTGTTCAGTGATTGTGGGATGAAGCCGGGTGGCTCCACACACAGTACGGGCTGGATCACATACCCAGAGGGCCTCCCTGAGACATGACTGCTTCCTGAAGGCAGTGAGGTTGTGTCTGACACTGGGGCCTGTCTCAGCACTGGCCTGACTCAGATAGCTGTGTGTCTGAGGGACCTCACCACTGTGAGCGTTTGCTCACTTGCTGAGAAAATGAACAGAGACACTGATGTAACCAGAAGACAATGTGGTTCAGTGCCTTGAAAATGGAGCTTTCCTTTAATTCAGCATTTCCATTTTAAAATAATCTGTCCTAAGGAAGTATATCACAAACTATTTCTGCAAGTATATTCATCATGATGCTAGTTCAGATAGAACATAAAACATAATACAAATGTTCATTCACAGGGACTGTTTCAGGAAATTACATCGATGAAAATACTGGAGTGAATAGCCATTCCCTTCTTCAATAAGGAATAGCCATTCCTTCTGGGTTGGGATCATCCCAACCCAGGGATCGAACCTGAGTCTCCTGCATTGCCGGCAAAGTCTTTACTGTCTGTGTCACTGAGGAAGCCCTTCAGATAAGATCAGATCAGTCGCTCAGTCGTGTCCGACTCTTTGCGACCCCATGAATCGCAGTACGCCAGGCCTCCCTGTCCATCACCAACTCCCGGAGTTCACTCAGACTCACGTCCATCGAGTCAGTGATGCCATCCAGCCATCTCATCCTCTGTCGTCCCCTTCTCCTCCTGCCCCCAATCCCTCCCAGCATCAGAGTCTTTTCCAATGAGTCAACTCTTCGCATGAGGTGGCCAAAGTACTGGAGTTTCAGCTTTAGCATCATTTCTTCCAGAGAAATCCCAGGGCTGATCTCCTTCAGAATGGACTGGTTGTATCTCCTTGCAGTCC
>NW_011494943.1:398425-402114 GCF_000754665.1 Bison bison bison
CTGAAGCCTGGCTTGGAGAAGTTTGAGCATTACTTTACTAGTGTGTGAGATGAGTGCAATTGTGCGGTAGTTTGAGCATTCTTTGGCATTGCCTTTCTTTGGGATTGGAATGAAAACTGACCTTTTCCAGTCCTGTGGCCACTGCTGAGTTTTCCAAATTTGCCGGCATATTGAGTGCAGCACTTTCACAGCATCATCTTTCGGGATTTGGAATAGCTCAACTGGAATTCCATCACCTCCACTAGGTTTGTTCGTAGTGATGCTTTCTAAGGCCCACTTGACTTCACGTTCCAGGATGTCTGGCTCTAGGTCAGTGATCACACCATCATGATTACCTGGGTCGTGAAGATCTTTTTTGTAAGGTTCTTCTGTGTATCTTGCCATCTCTTCTTAGTATCTTCTGCTTCTGTTGGTCCATACCATTTCTGTCCTTTATCGAACCCATCTTTGCATGAAATGTTCCTTTGGTATCTCTGATTTTCTTGAAGAGATCCCTAGTCTTTCCCATTCTGTTGTTTTCCTCTATTTCTTTACATTGATCGCTGAAGAAGGCTTTCTTATCTCGCTATTCTTTGGAACTCTGCATTCAGATGCTTATATCTTTCCTTTTCTCCTTTGCTTTTCACTTCTCTTCTTTTCACAGCTATTTGTAAGGCCTCCCCAGACAGCCATTTTGCTTTTTTGCATTTCTTTTCCATGGGGATGGTCTTGATCCCTGTCTCCTGTACAATGTCACGAACCTCAGTCCATAGTTCATCAGGCACTCTATCTATCAGATCTAGGGCCTTGAATCTATTTCTCACTTCCACTGTATACATCAATATAATAGAGCATACACAGTTAATTGCAAAGAATCATTTCCCTGGCCAGGGATCGAACCTGCAACCCTTACATTGGAAGGAAAGTCTTAACCACTTGACCACCAGGGAAGTCTCAAGAATGCAGCCTGACAACAGTAGTGTTATGTATTTCCAAAGCATTCTATAAAAGCATATACCGCTTTTTTAATTGAAAAGCTGGGAGAAAAACATTATTAAGGATTATAAAACAGTCATCATTTCTTTAGGCCACAGAGTCAGCTTATCTCAGCAGTTCTCATATCAGCTGGGTCAGATGCAGCTGGCCTTGGTTTGGTCAGGTTGGCTGAGCTGATTCAGGTGTTTTTACTGAGCTGCCAGGGCTTCCCAGGTGGCTCAGGGGGAAGGACCTACCTGCCAGTGTAGGAAATGTAAAAGACACAGGTTCGAGCCCTGGATCGGGAAGACACCCCGGAGAAGGTCATGGCCACCCACTCCAGTATTCTTGCCTGGAGAATCCCATGGACAGAGAAGCCTGGTGGGTTACAGTCCATGGGGTCACGTAGAGTTGGACACGACTGAGTGACTGAGCAGGCACACACACTGAACTGCCAAGCAGCGAGGGGGGTGCTGCCTTGGGAAGCCAGCTGACATCTGGTTGGGATGACAGGTAGCACGTGTCTCCCATCACACAGCGGGCTCGTCTGGACTCCTTCACATGACGGCTCAGGGCTCCACGGCTGCAAGAATGGAAGGATTCACTGGAGCCAGGGCTCTGGAAGTTTAAGCCTGGAAATCACATGTCATCTTCACTGTATTCCATTGGCAAAGAAAGATGAGTTAGGCCCAGGTCCAGGGGCAGTGAGACTGATGACCTTGCGTCTTGGTGACGGGTGAGCTGCAGACAGCCATGGTGCTTCGTGCCATCTGCCGGGTAGCAGTGCCAAACGGTCACTCACTTGACACATGTTTACTGTCTGCCGTGCTCTGTGCTGGCGCGCGCCCTTTCCGTGGGGAGAGAACCCAGTCACTGGAGAGCGTCACCCACCTGAGCACCGAGCACACAGTAGCTGCCCAGGGAACCCTTGTGGAAGTAGGGAGGGCACGGGCTCAGCCTCGGCGCCTCCTGCCAGCGCCACTGAGGAGCCTCTAAGAAGCCTCGCTGTTACTCCCCAGGTGAGAGGCAAGCAAACCATTCCAACGCGGGCACGCATGACAGCAAAGAAGGGGCTCCTCTAAGAGGAACAAACAGAATGCTGAGTTGTCGCAGGTGCAGCCCGATCCAGGACAAGGAGGCTGCCACCAGCTCCACTTTATACAGGAGAGAAAAAAGCAACCTCCTGTTCATTTAGGAGGAATCATTCTGAGTTTAGACACAAGCAGTCAAGCATAGGGAAAGAATCCATTTATTTGGTATTGCCACTAATACCAACTCTAGATGCCCCAGAAGGCAGCTTGCTAGGTTGAGATTCACAAACAGGATTCAGAGAGTGGAGGAGGCTGGGGAATGTGTGTGTGTGTGTGTGTGTGTATGAGAGGGAGGGAGAGAGGAAAGAAGTGGAAAGCTTCAAATCTTTTCAGAAGAGCACACAGAATGCCTCTGAAGATGTTGGTTTGCTTTGGGTGTTTATTTTTTTAAAAACTGAAGACTTCCTCTTTTCCAGGGAAGAGGTGTCCAGGGCAGCTGCTCCCTGACCCGCTGTCTGTGTCTGCCTCCCTGCCCTGTGCCTTCGAGGCGGCTGCTCCTGGAGGTGAGACCACAGTCTGTTCCACCGAGAAACCGGACCCTGCCCCTGTCTGAACAGCTCACAGCACCTTCCGGGATGCACGGGGAGATGCCCGGTGATGACCCCACCCAGTCCTGGTCCTCCTGTGGCCCAGCAGTGCAGACACTCTGCGTGTCTTGCAAGACGGGGAGGAGGAGGCTGGTGGGGAAGAGTTGAGGGGTTGCAGGCCAGAGAGCTACCAGGCAGGTCATGGTCCAGTGTGTGGTCCTGAGACCCTAATAGCTCTCCCCCTTCCTCACGGTAAACTTCAGGCAAGTTACACATTGTGCCAGCCTCCATTCCTCACTGGTCAAATGGAAAGGGTGATTGTGTCTATTTAGCATATAATAATTGTAAATTTTGTTGTTGTTCTGTGGCTCAGTCGTGTCTGACTCTTTGCTCTCCCATGGACTGTAGTCCACGAGGCTCCTCTGTCCATGGGATTCCCTGGACAAGAATACAAGAGTGGCTTGCCACGCCCTTCTCCAGGGGATCTTCCTGACCCAGGGATCGAACCTGGATCTCCTGCATTGAAGGCAGATTCTTTACTGTCTGAGCCACCAGGGGCTTGTTAATTGTGTATTTAGCATGTAATAATTATTAAACTGTTAGCGGATACCAAGTGCTCAATAAAGCTACGTGCTGTTGTCTGCATGTTTGTGTTCCCTCAAAATTGATGTGTTGACGTCTTAACCTCTGATGTGACGGAATGTGAAGGTGAGGCCTTTGGGAAGTAATTAAATTTGGGTGCAGGAGTCGGAGTGGGGCCACCATTACGGGATTGATGCCGAGGAGCGAGTGCTCTGCCACCACGAGGCGTGGAACCCAGGAAGAGGGCACCCCCAGCGGAATCCGGAAAGACAGCGCCCCTTAGAGGAACCCGGGAAGAGAGCGCCCCCAGCGGAACCCGGGAAGACAGCGCCCCTAGAGGAACCCGGGAAGAGAGCGCCCCCAGCGGAACACGGGAAGAGAGCGCCCCCAGTGGAACCCGGGAAGACAGCGCCCCTAGAGGAACCCGGGAAGAGAGCGCCCCCAGCGGAACCTGGGAAGACAGCACCCCTTAGAGGAACTCGGGAAGAGAGCACCCCTAGAGGAACCCGGAAAGAGAGCACCCCTTAGAGGAACC
>NW_011494943.1:402329-405546 GCF_000754665.1 Bison bison bison
CCTTAGAGGAACTCGGGAAGAGAGCACCCCTAGAGGAACCCGGAAAGAGAGCACCCCTTAGAGGAACCCGGGAAGAGAGCGCCCCCAGCGGAACCCGGGAAGAGAGCGCCCCCAGCGGAACCTGGGAAGACAGCACCCCTTAGAGGAACTCGGGAAGAGAGCACCCCTAGAGGAACCCGGAAAGAGAGCACCCCTAGAACCCACCGTGCGGCCCCTGCTCTCGGAACCCCAGCCATGAGAACTGAACGTTTGGTCAAGCCTCCTTCCCGAAGAGCAGCTCTGGTGCAAGCTAGTGGAGAAGGTTTCTCCTCCCTCCAAACTCGCATCTCCACTTGTGAAAAGCTGGACTTGTTAATCAGACATTTATTGGTTCCACTGTGGCTTCTGGGACAGCAATAGAATGGATCTCTGCCCCAGAGAGACTGGTCAAACGGCCTTTGGAAACAGATGGCATTTTGTGGCAGTGACCACGGAGAAACAGAGCACGATCTGTGGTCCTCCAGGCCCCTTTCATCAGGCAGGTGGAGAACCAGCACCCTGAATGAGGGATGAGCACAGAAAGTCCACTCCCTCGGGGTCATGGCTGCAATCTCCTAAATATTCATTCTAGACACACAAATAGCCAATTACGGTGCCAGAGTAAAGGAGATGGGGACTGAACGGGTCATGTGATTTCCTTTCTCAGGAATCTAGCAAGCAATTATTTTCATCTCAGTTAAGGAACCATTCTTTCTTGGAGCCCAAGGAGGTAGGTCCCTGCCGACTCCCCAGTGATGGGCTGGGCTCCCTCTCCACCATCTTATCTGTCAGGGCCAAAGTTCTAGGAGTCACCCACGGGGCTTCCCTTTCTCCCTGTTTACACATGGCTTAATCTTCCATCTTCCTCCAATGACTGGCTAGGGGCCTTCACCCCCAGGCTCTGTTCACAGCCCTGCCATCTTCACCAACATCTCCTTTAAATGTCATAGCCCGGGCATCAGGCAGGGAGGAAGAATTAAACTGGCTTTCTCCAAGCTAAGACCCTGAATGGCCAACCTGTTGATTTCTTGTCCTAAGGGTGATGGAGAGCCATTGGACATCATTAGATGTGTGTCATGAGGGGCCCACATCTGTGTGAAGGGACTGAATGGGCCACAACTAGAAACAGAAAGGCTCAGAGGCACTCATGGAAACATCACGGGATCAGATTTGACTGTAAGATCAAAGGGATCTTTGTTATAATGTCAAAGGGGATAATAGTTTAACAAAGTAAAATTATATTTCTTTTTCATAGTCAAGAAATATGGAGGTATGGCTAGTGCAGTTTGCTTAGTGTCAGGGACCCAGCTCCTAGTTCGTTGTTTTTCCATAATGGCTTCCAGTCACATAGTCATCTTGTGACCCAAGATGGCTGCTGGAGCTCCAGGCATCACATCTACATTCCAGTTAGAAGGAAGAAGGGAAAGGGAAAAGGAAACACATGATCATTTAAGGACAATTCCTGAAAGTGAAAGTTGCATATGCCAATTCTGTTTTAGGTGAAGCTTAGTTGCATGTGTTTCCTTGCTGTCAAGAGAGGCTGGGTTGCTGTTGTTGTTCAGTCACTCAGTCGTGTCCAACTCTTTGCAACCCCACGGACTGCAGCATGCCAGTCTTCCCTGTCCTTCACCATCACCCAGAGTTTGCTCAAACTCATGTCCATCAAGTTGGTGATGGCATCCAACCATCTCATCCTCTGTCCTCCCCTTCTCCTCCTGCCCCCAATCCCTCCCAGCATCAGAATGTTTTCCAATGAGTCAGTTCTTCACATCAAGTGGCCAAAGTATTGGAGCTTCAGCTTCAGCATCAGTCCTTCCAATGAATATTCAGGGTTGTTTTCCTTTAAAATTGACTGGTTTGATCTCCTTGCTGTTCAAGGGACTCTCTAGAGTCTTCTCTAACACCATAGTTTGAAAGCATCAATTCTTCAGTTCTCAGCCTTTTTTATAGTCCAGCTCTTACATCCATACATGACTACTGGGAAAGCCATAGCTTTGACTACATGGGTATTTGTTGGCAAAGTCTTTGCTTTCTAATATACTGTCCAGGCTTGTCATAGCTTTTCTTCCAAGGAGCAAGTGTCTTTTAATTTCAGGGCTGCAGTCACCATCCGCAGTGATTTTGGAGCCCAAGAAAATAAAGTCTGTCGCTGTTTCCATTGTTTACCCATCTATTTGCCATTAAGTGATGGGGCCGGATGCCATGATCTTAGTTTTTTGAATGTTGAGTTTTAAGCCAACAGTTAAGAGAGGCTGGGACATGTCTTATTCACGACAGCCACATGTCCAGCCAAACATCAGGGGCCCTGTGACTATGGACGAGCAGACTGTAGCTGGGAGTGGCATTCATCACCTCGACCACATGAATGCACTCCCCTTCCTCCCACAGCTGACATCCTCTCCCCAAAAGTTGGGCCCTGGAATCCGTCTTCCTCCTCCCATCCTGAGCCGGGCACCGCAGGGGTCGGAGACAGACAGGAGCTCTCATCTTGCTCACAACTGCAAGTCCTATTGACAGAGAGTAGGTGGGCAAGAGTTGGTTTTTCTTGAGATGTTTTGTTTTTAAAGACATTTTTTAAGAGTTTTAGGTTTACAGTTGAAAGGAAGGTACTTTGAGGAGAGAAGACAACAAAAATGACTTTGGCAAACTGAACTGAAGAAGACTGCTGGAAGGACGGGAGGCGCATAGGGCGTTTGCGGGAGGGCTAGGGAACCGTGTTTTGTACACGCCCCAACCTGGGTTGCCATCTAGCTCTCCATCCTCTCTCTGCTGCCTGCACGTCTCAGCCGCTCTGCCTGCCTGGCCAAGTGGCTGCCCGTTCTCTTCGGTCCAGCCCAGGCATCCTCTCCTCTGCGGCCCAAGCGCCCCGGCATCTCTGATGCGCCCACGTGCACTGACGGGGTTAGAGCTTCTACCACCCAGAGGGGCGCCCCATCACCTGCCCTGGAGCCGGGACTTACGGAGGGCAGGGCCTGCACAGTGTCTCGGCGTCTGTAGGGAACCTCTGTGACCTTTCTAACGTGAGACCCATTAGGTTTCGGGGGTCACGTGCGGATGGCGGGTGAGCACCTTGTTTCCGGAGGTGAATTCATCAGTTACCTTGATCAGCCATTTGTGCACACAGGACACTTCTCCGGAGCAGAGTTTGTCTGGCCGCCAGGCAGTTTCCGGAGCGGGCGACCCGGAGCTGCGAGGCGGG
>NW_011494943.1:405646-410696 GCF_000754665.1 Bison bison bison
GTCCGCCCCTCCCCCTCCTCCCGCCCCTCCTCCCGCTCCTCCCTCTCCTCCTGCCCCTCCGGTCCTCCACTTCCTGGAGCTCAGCGCGGGGAGAGGCTTCCTCTCCCGGCCCGGGAGACAGTGGAGTCAAGGCCGCGCAGATGCCCTCTGCGGAGAGAAGGGGGCTCTCCCCCAGCCTCCCTCCCCTGCTCCGGCCCCCGGGGCTCATTGAGCCCTGGGCACCGGAAGTTAGGATGCTCTGAGAACGCTCTTCCCAGCGCTGCTTCCACCTCAGGCTGCCTTTGACCTCTCACCCCAGCAGCACTGCTAACTCTTTGCGACTCCATGGACTGCAGCATGCCAGGCTCCTCTGTCCTCCACTGTCTCCCAGAGTTTGCTCCAATTCACATATATTGACTCTGTTAAGTCTTTGATGCTATCTAACCATCTCATCCTCTGCCACCCCCATTCTTTTTGCCCTCAATCTTTCCCAGTATCCTGTCTTTTCCATTGAGTCAGCTCTTGGCATCAGTTGGCCCAAGTATTGGAGCTTCAGCTTTAGCATCAATCCTTCCAATGAATATTCAGGGTTGATTTCCTTTGGGATGGACTGGTTGGATCGCCTTGCAGTCCAAGGGACTCTCAAGCGTCTTCTCCAGCACCACAGTTTGAAAGCATCAATTCTTTGGTGCTCAGCCTTCCTTATGGGAGGTAGTGAAATATTGGCCCAGCCACACCTGGGGGCTTCCGAGGGTTTGCTAAGCCTCCTCCCTGCCTCCTGAATCAGAGTCAGTGGGGTCCAGCAGTCTGCTTACCAGCTCTCCAGAGGTATTCTGACTCCTGCTGGGTTGTGAAGTGCTGTCCCAGCTGGCCTCAGGAAGCATAGAGGGGTGGGGTCACCTGCCCATGGTTCCGCTCACTCATTCATTCCCTGAGGGTTTATAGAGAGCTAGATGTCCACCCAGGTGGCTCAGTGGGTAAAGAATCAAACTGCAGTACAGGAGACGTGGGTTTGATCCCTGGGTTGGGAAGATTCCCTGGAGGAGGAAATAGCAACCCATTGGAGTATTCCCGTCATGTACAGAGGAGCCTGGCAGGCTGTAGTCCATGGGGTTGCAAAGAGTCGGACATGACTGAACGACTGAGCACACACACAGATGTCCCCCAGGCACTGGGGAGTCTTCAGTGAGCAGAGTAGAGGAAAACCCCAGCCTTGTGGGGAGACACTCAACGTGGAAAGTTAGGAAGCAGAGTGTGGGGGTGTTGGATGGAGGAGATTCCACCAGGGAGGAGGGTGTTTGAGCAGGAAGGGGCCAGAAGAGCAGCTGGCGCAGCGGGTGAGAAGAGATGGAAGGAGGTGAGAGCAGGGTAAGCCTGGTGGATACTGGTGGGAAGACTGTGAGGAGAGGAAGCATCCAGACCGAAGGCCCTGGGGCAGCAAGGGCTGGAGGACTAAGCGGGTGAGGGAAGGGCACGATCGCAGGGCCCCAGACAGGCAGGGGCGCCTCAGGCCTGCTCCTCTCTCTGCCGTGTCCCATCCAGAGCTGGACTTGCGTGCCTGGGCGCAGCCTGGGGAACCGAGCCTTGTGGAGGAAACGCCGTGTCCACAAAACAGGCAGAGCCCAGAGACAGACCATGGGTCAGTTCCAGACCAGCGGGATGAACATCGCAATAAAGCAAGTCACACGAAGCTTTGGTTTCCCAATACATAAAAGTCATGTCTTCATTATCCTGTAGTCTGTTAAGTGTGCAATAGCTTTATGTCTAAAACAGACTTGCATACTTTCATTTAAAAACACTTTGTTGCCAAAAAATTCTAACCATCATCTGCTGCTGCTGCTGCTAAGTCGCTTCAGTCGTGTCCGACTCTGTGTGACCCCATAGAGGGCAGCCCACCAGGCTCCCCCGTCCCTGGGATTCTCCAGGCAAGAACACTGGAGTGGGTTGCCATTTCCTTCATGAAAGTGAAAAGTGAAAGTGAAGTCGCTCAGTCGTGTCCGACCCTCAGCGACCCCATGGACTGCAGCCCACCAGGCTCCTCCGCCCATGGGATTTTCCAGGCAAGAGTACTGGAGTGGGGGGACCATTGCCTTCAACCATCATCTGAGCCTTCTGCAAAGACTAATCTTTTTGCAATGGTAACATCAATGATCACTGTTCACAGATAACAAGTAAAATAATAATGAAAACGTTTGAAATACGGGGAGAATCACCAAAACGTGATACAGAAACACAAAGTGAACAAATGCTGGTGGAAAAGTGTCTATAGCCTTGCTCGAAGCAGGGTTTCTACAAACCTCCAGTTTATATAAAACAAAACAAAACAAAAACCCGGAATGTCTGTGAAGCACAAGAAAGTGAAGTGCAACGAAACGAGGTCTGCCTGTGTAGACACTTGTTCTGTGAAATTGTGTAGATGCTGCTGTGATGAATCAACCACACGTACGTTCCAAAACACTGCAGAATTTGTAGTAACTTGGTGGGCGCTTCGTTCTCCGTTGGTGTGAACTGACCATGCAACTGCTGTGACTCATGCTCTGAAAAATCAAGTCCAAATCCAGGAAGCTCCTTGTCCTAAAGCTGTAGAAAGCCAAGGCCTTCGTGGGCCTCTCCTGCTTGCTTCCCCCAACGAGAAGTCAAGGCCACAGTCCTTTTAGATTCTGTGTTTTCAGAACAGAAATGGGCAGACAGAGGAGTGGACAGAAACCTTGATTCCAGGCTGCCAGATCACAGCGTCTGTGGTCTTCTGTGGAGAACCCCAGAGGAAGTGGGATGAGCCAGTCTTGGTCTGGATGCGCACCCCCCACCATGCAAGCCCAGATAAGTTACCACCAGCCTCCTTCAGCCTTCCGAATCTCAGCTTCAGCTTCCTGACCATGTAGGCTGGGTCAGCGTTTCCTGTTCTTACTCCCAATCAGACTTTAGTGAGCAGATCCTTTGCTTTCGGAAATGGAGCAACTGGGCCAGGAATAGGAGCTGGCTGGTGACTGGTTAGGATGATGTTTGACCCTGGCAGCCTCACCCAGCTACCTTATCCACAGTCCCCAAGAGGATCAGAAAGACCTTACTACTACAGACTGACCAGAAATGAGGACAAGAGAAGAATCTGAAAGAACTGCTCTTGACAATATTCCTGAAAATTTTACGTTGAAATTTATTTATATATGTCAACCTAAAACTGCTTTAAAAGTATAGCTTATTAAGAAGAAATGAAAATTTATAAATGCAAAATATTATACTGGGATCATAAAGTCTCCTTTATTTTCCCCTTGACTACCAAATCATAAAGCACAAATTTAGTAAAAAGCACCCAAAAAGTCATACATATCATTTGGATATGTTTTAACGCTGCTTTCAATGAATGAAACAGTTGTATTAAAGGAGGATTCTGTCCCCTGGCATCCCCAGGTGCAGAAAAGGACATCTAGTTTCTGGTTCCGATTCACGGCGGTCAATTGACCTCCTAGGACCTCAGGCCAGGGGGGCTGTTTACAGTCACCAAAGCTGTTTCCAGTGTTTGTTATGAAGACTCCACGCCTGGAGAAGCACACACACGGTCATGTGTTTCTGGAGCCCCTGGGGCAGTGCCCCCAGGGAGATTACGAGGAGCAGGGTCATGACCTTGAATAATATCCCATCTCCCAGTGAAAAACGACTGAGCGACTTCACTTTCACTTTTCACTTTCATGCACTGGGGAAGGAAATGGCAACCCACTCCAGTGTTCTTGCCTGGAGAATCCCAGGGATGGGGGAGCCTGGTGGGCTGCAGTCTATGGGGTCGCACAGAGTCGGACATGACTAAAGCGACTTAGCAGCAGCAGCAGTGAAAAAATGTTTCTCCTCTTCATGTCTTTGGTTCCTTCCTGCTCGTCTGGCTCTGACGTCCCAGCCACACTTGCTAATCTGCCCCTTTAGCAGAGCAAGGCTGGGCATCCAGAGTCCTCAGGAGGCGGCCGGACATGACCAGATGTCAACCACAAGGTTCCATGTTCCACGGATTCAACTTGATCATACCTTTCTACTTCTTTTGTGTGTGATACTGGATTTCCATGTACTGTGTGAAGTTGACTAAGATTCTTGTTTTAAATGAAATGCGTTTCAGTAGATAAGGAAGTTGATTTATGGGAAAAAATGTTAAATATTAATATTACAAGAAGTACCTGGATGTGGCAAAAAACATGTGCACACACGTACAGATACACGTGAGGCTTGGAGATATTTATTTATTTCCTTATTTGGGGTTATTTCCTTACTTACTTAGGGGTTGCGCGTACCCTGGGAATGGCAGGGGCCTGGGAAGCACTGGCTGTCTCGCCCCTGCGGACGCGGAGTGAACCGAGCCTGCAGCTGCGGGCTCCGGACACCAGATGGCGCCGCTGCCGTGCCGAGCGGGCAGCCGGGCTCCGCTTCCTGCGCTCCATCCACGCCGCTGCGGCTCACACATCCCACAGACGTCCCCGACGCACAGACTCAGCGCAAGGAGGCCGCCCCCCGCTCTCCTCTCCCGGACCCTGTTTCAGCGGCCTCCCCGGACCTGAGCCTGCCTCAGGTGTGTTTCCGGGCTCCAGCCCCGCCCTCCGGGAACGTGGTCAACAAAGCAGTAGATGTTTTCCTGGAACTCTCTAGCTTTTTCGATGATCCAAGGGATGTCGGCAATTTGATCTCTGGTTCCTCTGCCTTTTCTAAATCCAGCTTGACTATCTGGAAGTGCATGGTTCACGTGTTGCTGAAGCCTGGCTTGGAGAATTTTGAGAATTACTTTATTAGCGTGTGAGATGAATGCAATTGTGCGGCGGTTTGAGCATTCTTTGGCATTGCCTTTTTTGGGGATTGGAATGAAAACTCACCTTTTCCAGTCCCGTGGCCACTGCTGCACTTTCCAGATTTGTTGGCATATTGAGTGCAGCACTTTCACAGCATCATCTTTTAGGATTTGAAATAGCTCAACTGGAATTCCATCACCTCCACTAGCTTTGTTCGTAGTGATGCTTCCTAAGGCCCACTTGACTTCACATTCCAGGATGTCTGGCTCTAGGTCGGTGATCACACCATCATGGTTATCTGAGTCATG
>NW_011494943.1:410796-416997 GCF_000754665.1 Bison bison bison
ACAGCCACTAGCTTTGTTCGTAGTGATGCTTCCTAAGGCCCACTTGACTTCACATTCCAGGATGTCTGGCTCTAGGTGGGTGATCACACCGTCATGGTTATCTGAGTCATGAAGACTTTTTTCGTATAGTTCTTCTGTGTATTCTTGCCACCTCTTCTTAATATCTTCTGCTTCTGTTAGGTCCATACCACTTCTGTCCTTTATTGAGCCCATCTTTGCATGAAATATTCCCTTGGTATCTCTAATTTTCTTGAAGAGATCTCTAGTCTTTCGCATTCTGTTGTTTTCCTCTGTTTCTTTGCCTTGATCACTGAGGAAGGCTTTCTTGTCTTTGCTTGCTATTTTTTGGAACTCTGCATTCAAATGGATATATCTTTCCTTTTCTCCTTTGCTTTTCACTTCTCTTCTTTTCTCAGCTATTTGTAAGGCCTCCTCAGACAACCATTTTGCCTTTTTGCATTTCTTTTTCTTGGGAATGGTCTTGATCACTGCCTCCTGTACACTGTTACGAACCTCTGTCCATAGTTCTTCAGACACTCTGTCCATTAGATCTAATTCCTTGAATCTATTTGTCACTTCCATTGTAAGGGATTTGATTTAGGTCATACCTGAATGGTCTAGTGGTTTTCCCTATTCTCTTCAATTTAAATCTGAATTTGGCAATAAGGAGCTCATGATCTGAGCCACAGTCAGCTCCTGGTCTTGTTTTTGCTGACTGTATAGAGCTTCTCCATCTTTGGCTGCGAAGAATATAATCAATCTGATTTCGGTATTGACCATCTGGTGATGTCCATGTGTAGAGTCTTCTCTTGTGTTGTTGGAAGAGGGTGCTTGCATGACCAGTGCATTCTCTTGGCAAAACTCTATTAGCCTTTGCCCTGCTTCATTCTGTACTCCAAGGCCAAATTTGCCTATTACTCCAGGTATCTCTTGACTTCCTACTTTTGCATTCCAGTCCTCTATAATGAAAAGGACATCTTTTTTGGGTGTTAGTTCTATAAGGTCTTGTACGTCTTCATAGAACTGTTCAACTTCAGCTTCAACAGCATTACTGGTGGGGGCATAAACTTGGATAACCATGATATTGAATGGTTTGCCCTGGAAACAAACAGGTTATTATGTCATTTTTGAGACGGTATCCAAGTACTGCATTTTGGACTCTTCTGTTGACTATGATGGCTACTCCATTTCTTCTAAGGGATCCTTGCCCACAGTAGTAGATATGATGGTCATCTGAGTTAAATTCACCCATTACAGTCCATTTGAGTTTGCAGATTCCTAAAATGTCGATGTTCACTCTTGCCATCTCCTGTTTGACCACTTCCAATTTGCCTTGATTCATGGACCTAACATTCCAGGTTTCTATGCAATATTGCTCTTTACTGCATTGGACGTTACTTCTGTCACCAGTCACATCCACAGCTGGAACTCAATTAAGTGTCTTTCGATTAGGTCAAAACTTAATTGGGCTTCCCAGTGGTGCCAGTGATAAAGAACCCGCCTGCTGATGCACAACACACAGGAGGAGGTGAGGGCACCATCCCTGGGTTGGGAAGATCCCCTAGAGGAGGGTGTGGCAACCCACACCAGTATTCCCACCTGGAGAATCCCATGGATGGGGAAGGTTGGAGACCACATACCTCAGGCAGCCCCTCCAGCCTCTGGCAGATGGTTGACTACTTACATGTGAGTGATTCTCCACCCTCTTCTGGGGGAACAATTCAGAATAAGCCCAAAATTCACACTAAAAGTGTGACAACACTGTTCTCTGCTGAGTTCCCTTGCAGGATGCTCAGAGATAGACAGTTAGAACACCTGGCGGAGAAGGACAGACACAGGCCCTTGCGAACTTGTCTGTCTGGTTTGGGCAGATTTCACTTGACCATTTTTATGAAAAATGGTTCTGTAAAATGCTTTTAATTCCTCTCCAAAAATACCAAGCTATGTGTCCAGTTTCTACCACCTGGATCCTCTCTCCGTCCCTAACCTCCATCTCAGACCCTGCACCCTCCTGCTCACTGTCCTGGGCTTCCTCCAGCTTCTCAAACCCACCTCAGAGCTTTGCACCTGCCAGTCCAGCCTGGAAGCATCTGTCCTGGCCGTTCCCCAAGGACTCTTATTCACCAGGGTTGGGCTCAGTCGCTTAGTCGTGTCTGACTCTTTGTGACCCCATGGACTGTAGCCCACCGGGCTCCTCTGTCCACGGGATTTTTCAGGCAGGAATACTGGAGTGAGTTACCAATTTCCTCCTCCCGGGGATCTTCCCGACCCACATCTCCTGTGTCTCCTGCACTGCTGGCAGATTCTTTACCCACTGAGCCATCAGCAAAGCCTGAGGGGTTTATCAGGGCTGGGCTTAAAAATGCTTTCTTCAGGGAAGCCTTCCCTGAGAGCTGACCCCACTGTCTCAGCTGCCCCTGTAGGCTCAGCTGTGGAAGTCTGTATTTACTTCCTCAACGTCCAGCTTTCCCGCTGTCTGTTGCCCATCGCTTGCTAGTGGACAGCGTCTGAAAGTTGACCTGGTTGGTTCTCAGCACGGTCAGGGTGTCTGCAGCACCGCCATGGCTGCATCAGAACAGCAGGCTGGTCATGCTGCTAGAACCTGCCAGAATCTACATCTGTGCACCCGGCGTTTCCATGGCAACCAGCTGGGCCCTGGTGCGGAGCATTTGTTTCTCTAATTGGGCCCCCAGTTAATCGCAGATGTGCCTCTATGAAGGCAGGGGACTTGCTGTGAAGTCGTGGTTTATGAATTCATAGGGCTGAACCTCTGCTGTCGAGAAACTCCCTTTCAGACTCAGGACTGCGGGAGGGGCGGGGCGCCCCGGATCCGCCGTCATGAGCCCGGGGGAGGCCCGCAGCCCTCGCGCTCATCCCCGCCCGCCACCACACCCCCGCCCGTGGCTGCCCTCTCTGGCCCCTGCCTCCGCCCTGCCCCGCCCTGCCCGCTTCCTAATTCTCAGAGCCTGTTACCAGGTAAGCGTTTGGAGGTAATTGCTAGATTCTCCATATTTTTATGCTTTCTAGAGATGATGGGATTTCAGAGCAATCTGCAGTGTTCTCTGGCTAAAGACGTGTCTCTGCACATATTTGCAGCTTAATTAGCAGCCTCCTGATTGTAGAGTTCTCCCAGGGGGACACACCTGCTCTGCCTTGGGAAGCTTGGGATTTGGTGTGTGTGTTGGGTCGGGACGGGGAGGGGGGGCAGGGGGCAGGCAGCTATCTTTTTTTTCCCTGCTAAAATTTTTCTGTCTCTTCAGGTAAATGCATTTGAACTCTGGTGGACTTCAGGTGCTTCCTTTAAAGAAACGATTTTGAATGATCTCTGGACTGCTGTCCCAAAGGAAAGTCTTTTTTTTCTTGTAAGGCATGTGTGCCAAAGATTGTAGCAGGAGAGGCTGTAGGCTTGGCTTCCTTTCTGTCTCGCTTCCCCTCTGCGTCAGAGCACAGTAGCAGACTCCCTGGAAGCTGAGATCTCACTGGGACTGTTGTTTCCCCCTCCCTCAGGCTCCCAAGGGGTGGGTCCCCCGGAGCCTGAACCCAGGCGGTGAGTCCTTCCCTTCTGAGGACGCGAGGACTCAGCCAGAAGGTCTTCTGTGTGTGGAGTGGATAGAGGCTGTGACGGCCTCACCCTGCCCCTTCCTCCCCTGGGAGTGCCCATCAGCCTCTCAGACCCTGCCCCCACCCCCGTCCTGTCTGGGACGCCCTGGTCCAGCCACAGCCCCTCCTCAGCTCTACCTCTCAGCCCAGCCCCTCAAGTCAAAGCATCTGTTGACCACTGTGCCAGGTCCTGGACCCCAGCCTCCCTTCTGGAATCTTCTGCCCTCAGCTCCCCACCCCCGCGCAGCTGGGAGCCCATCCTGCTGCCTGCATATTTGGAAGTAGCTAGGAGAGTGGATCTTCAGTGTTCTTGTTTCAAGAAGAGAACATGTTTGTAACTGTGTGTGGTGATGGGTGAACACTGGACTTACTGTGGAGGGCATTTGCAATGCGTGCCAACATCGAATCGTAACACTGCACGCCTGAAACTAATGTAACATTGCATCAGTCACACCTCGATGAAAATGAGTCCAGCCCAGCTCATCCCTCCCTGAAATCTCTGGTTCCCCATTGCCTCTAAAAGGACGTCCGAAACCCTTAGTCTGGAGGTCACCCTTCTTTACTCTCTGGTCCCAACCTCCGTGCAGCAACCCTCCTGGCCACTCCACCCTTAGTGCATCGAAGTCCCTTACACTGGCCTCCACGGTGGGAGGTAGTGATTGTCACTGCGCATGATGTGTGGTGGTGAGGGTATGGGGGCCATGCAGGGATGGGTCCCCTCTGAGGGAAGGCACAACAAGAATTCAAGGGTGATGGCCATTGTCACCAACTTGCAGGCCTGGGACCACGGCTCCCCAGCTGGGCACCCTCAGAGTGCCGCAGGACATTCTAAGGGAAACACAGCAGCATCTATCTTACTGCTATGATGCCTCCCTGGAAGTGGCCTTCTGCCTTTGCTCTGGGGGTCTCCGAGGCTGATAAAGAGGTGGCCATTCCTGAGCCATTTAAGCAGGGCAGGCTTCTCAGAGGAAGCTTGCGACGTGGTTGTTTACTGCCCTTGGAGCAGAGGAAAAGCACAGGGCCAGAAAGAATCACAACATTGATATTCACAGGTCTTGAGAATGAGGGTAGGTTCAAAGATAAGAAAATGAAAATGGAGGAGGGTGGGCAAAATGTTGCTAGTAGATGATTCTGTTGGAATCAGCCCAAGTGTCCACAGGTCCCTCTGTGTTTCCACAAGTGCACGAACGTTACTCAGAAGAACGTGCCCGTGAAGCAGGGTCAAAGCCATGAAGGGACTCAGCTTGCTCCTTTCTCTCCCAGGGCGATATATTAAAGAGAAGGAAATCAATGAATTGGCCATAAGAGGGCAGAGTTGCTGGCTCTTTTCCTTACGGAAGAAGCACTTGAAATTTGCAAAAACAAAACAACTGCTTCTTTGTGGGTACAAGTTCCAGGTTGCATGGACAAGTGAATAATTTGATTCGGAAGGAGGTAAGTGCCAGTGTCAGTCACCCAGTCGTGTCAGACTCTTTGCGACCCCATGGACTGTAGACCTCCAGGCTCCTCTGCACACAGCATTCTCCAGTTAAGAATACTGGGGCGCGTAGCCATGCCCTCCTCTTTCCGATCCAGGGATCGAACCCGCATGTCCTGCACTGCAGGCGGATTCTTTACCGTCTGAGCCACAGCAAATCACTTTAGAGAAAGAAACTTGAAACCCATTATCAAGGGCAGTTCAACATCCCAAGAAAACGTGTATTATGCACAAAACTCTTTTCTTGGGGTCCACTTTCCATAAACCTTTTATTTTTTCTCTTTTAATCACTGTTCATTTAGAAACGGCCACCTATAAGGCAGACCTACTTTCTTGTTCTTAATAAAATGTAATTTCATTTGTTTTTTTTTAAACTAAAACCATACATCCTACTTTCCTTAAGCAAACATGAACTGTTCTTTATATTAGCATTCTGTAGATTGGTGAACATAAATGCCAATGATAATCTCTAAAAACATTTGCTTTCTTACAGGGAACATCTCAGGGTTGCACCAAGCATATTTATTAACCGTCCAAAACCTCTTTAGTTTCTCTGTAAGAAGTTAGTGTTTAGTAATTAATGTTTTGGACTTTTAACCCCCAAACTGGCGCCCCAGGTATAGGCTGCTAAAGAGCGGCTAACGCCCTGGCAGTCACCTTAGGTTGCAGGTTTGTGTCATCTTCCAACAAACCAAACAAACCAGAAGGCCCATCCTGAGGGCAACGATGGCCAGAGTCTGGATCAGTTGCAGAAATCACATTTAAAAGAGACGTTGCAACCTAGAGAGTCTACGAGGGCAGTGACCAGGATGAGGAAATACCCAGAACCACGACACCTGCAGCCTGGGATGGGACTTAGTTCACCTGCTGAAGAAGAGGCGACCAGTCGCTGAGGACCAGCGACTATACTCTGCTGCAATTCAGTAAAGCAGGCTCCGTGTGGCGTGTCCCCGAAGGCTGGAGGGAGCCAGCTGATTGCAGTAACCCGAGGTGGGACACAACCGTGGGCGGCCCAGAGCATCGGCTCCTGGGTGTCCACCCTGAGCCAGCTCTGCGGGGCAGGGCGTGGAGGGAGGGCTCCTCAGAAGCCAGAACACCCAGAGACCCAGGGTGAGGAGGCGGGG
>NW_011494943.1:417158-420831 GCF_000754665.1 Bison bison bison
CGCTCAGGCGTGTCCGACTCTGTGTGACCCCATGGACTGTGGCCCACCAGGCTCCTCTGTCCTTGGGATTCTCCAGCCAAGAACACTGGAGTCAGTCTCCATTTCCTGCTCCAGGGGGTCTTCCCCACCCAGGGATGGAACCGAAGTCTCTTTCATCTCCTGCCTGGCAGGCAGATCCTTTTGGGGGGCTCCCTCCCTCACACATGAAGGGTTAAGTTGTGGGGGTTGGCGCTGGGGCAGGTGATCCTAAGGTTCCTCCCCCTCCTTGCTCTCCTGGGATGGGTCCTGGCTCTGGAGCTGAACTGAAGCAGTGGACAGGCCACGAGCGGAGTGCAGCCTGCCTGGGACACAGCCAAGTCCGAGAGCCATCGCCGCCGGCAGGTGCTATGCTGTGAGGCGTCTGTCGGGGCGGGAGAGGTTGGGGAGATACTGCTCAGAGGAACGTTCGTAGCATCAGGACAAAGAGCAAAGGGCACCGACATACTGTGGAACTATGTGTAACCTTGCTCTGTATTTTCCAAGTCTCCTATAAATGTGTTGTCATACTTTCATAATTAAAAAAAGAGCAAAGGGCATGGGTTTGGGGGCTGATCAAAGCCAGGCTTTCATATCTACAAGCCCAGTGACCGGAAGACAAGTTCGGGGACCTCTCAGACTCGGTTTACTGATCTGTCCAATGGGAATAACAGGGCTTCCTTCATTAAACTGTTGTGATGATTCAGTGGGGTTCCATGGGAAAAGGACCTGACACACAGTAACTGCTGAACAAATCTTAGTTCCCACCCTTTTCTCATTTCCCAAGGAGACAAAGAGGTTCTGGGGGCCTGCTTGGGGTCTCTTTCTTCTGCAGCATCTTGGCGAGGAGGAAGGAGGAAAGGCCAGAGGAGCAGGCGTAGCGACAGCCCTGTGTTTAGGGGCACAAAACCGCACTGAGAGCTCCAGACTGAGCTACTGTATGGAGTAATTATGGCTGCTATTTTTGCACATTTGTTTGATAACGTTAATTTGGCGACAGCCTGGTATTATAACATCCTCTCCCACACAGAGGTGGCGTTAGCTCCCTATTCACCAGAATCCATTTGCATTTTTCCTGTGGGGTTAGGGGTTGGGGAGCTGGTGACTCACAGCTGGAGGGGCCTCCAGGAAAGGCCCCTCTCCACACGGGGGTGGGAGCGGGGGGCCTGACAACATCCTGTGACATGAGAACTTGGCGCCCGCCTACCTCCTTGCTCTGGGTGTCTCCTAAAACTGACAAACAGGTGGCCATTCCTGAGCCCTTTAACCAGGGCAGGCTTCTTAGAGGGAACTGGAGATGTGGTTGTTGAAAGCCCTTGGAGCTGGCTAGGTGGTCAGAACCCCCCTGCCGATGCAGCAGACACGGGTTGGATCCCTGGCTCAGGAAGATCCCCTGGCGGAGGAAATGGCAACCACTCCAGGGTTCTAGTCTGAAGAATCCGATGGAGGGAGGAGCCTGGCGGGCTACCATCTATGAGGTCACAAAGGGTCGGACACGACTGAGCGACGAAACAATGACAGCAGCAGCACAGAGGGAGCGCTCAGGGCCAGGAAGCAGCACAGGGCTGACGATCACGGCTGGGAGTCCTGACACGAGCGAAGGCTGGCTGCTGGGGGCAGCTTGGCAAGTATTGCTGGTGGATCTTACTGCCGGAAGTGTCTTGTCCATCCACTGGGGACCCGGCGTGTCATACAACGGGGCACACGCGGCTGCAGGGTGGTGACTGACGTGGGGAAACCAGCGCATGGGGGATGGCTGTTTCTCTGGATGGCTGTCTTCCAGCTCATCACTGGGGAAGGGGTGACGTTAGAACATCAGCATTTTGCCACCATCATAGTGATAACTATGACATGATAACCATGACAGCCATCAACCGCTAACTTCACAAGAAGGACAGCTGGGTTTTCACACCTCCTGTGTGTGCTAAGTCACTTCAGTCGTGTCCGCCTCTCTGCCACCCTATGGACTGTAGCCTGCCAGGCTCCTCTGTCCATGGGATTCTCCAGGCAAGAATACCGGAATGGGTTGCTATGCCCTCCTCCAGGGGATCTTCCTGATCCAGGGATCAAACCCAGGTCTCCTGCACTGCAGGCAGGTTTACCACCAGTGCCACCTGGGAAGCCCCTTCACGCCTCCTGGAGGAGAGTTATTGGATCTGCATCCCGTCAGACCTCAGGCTCCACCTGCCAATTTACAGGAGGTACTGACAGAAGGGACAGAAGCAGTCTCCATGGCGTCTTTAGGACCCACTGGGGCGGAATGTGGAGTGTCTTCCCAGGGGCAGGGTGGATGGAAGTCCTTGAGAGCTCAGGGACAGGGGACGGGGTAGGGGACGGTGGAAGGATCGTGAGCTCTGGGGCGCCCCCCGCCTGGGGGGGAAATGAGCCAGGGAATACCGGGAAGACAGCACCCTGGCCGCCTGGAGCGAGTGGACCTGGAACCTCCCCTGCATCGGGCCGGGACTTGCAGCCACCTGGCAGCCTCTGCACCCCCGCCCACTGGATTGCTGAGCCACCTGGGGGCACCCCAGCTGAGTTGGGGCTCAAAGTTCGATTTAATTTGATTTAGACAAACCCAGGTGACGCTTGTGGCACTGGCGGGGTGGGGGTGGTGAAGGGAGATCGCCCACACTCTGCTTTTCTGCTGTGCACCTTGTGTGGCTGCCAGGCAGACGGTGGCTCACACACACGGTGCTTCCAGAGATGTGCTGAACAAAGAAATGCATGTTTAAATGGTTTACACGGACAAGATAGACTCCATAGCACTTGCATGCGCATTCTCTTATATCAGAAACGCAGGGGGAGGTTGGTGTGTGAATGTGGGTGGATTTAAGATAAAAACTGACCCAAGTCCAGTCTGCTGAGAAGACTGAGCTATGAAGTCTCCTTGTTGCCTCATCAGAAACCTCCAAGCCCTCGAGCCTTGTTCTTATAAGTGCTGAGCATGGGATTAATTATTCAAAGACCAGTGGTGAAGATCAGTTTAAACTCTGCACTAGGAGCCCTGAGATGGCAAGGTCATTTCTGAGCATCCATCGAACTTCTTGGGGCCAGGAGCCCACCCTGGGGTGGATAGCGGTGTGGTGAGCACACAGCCTCGCCCCCCATAATGCTGGGCTCTGCTGTCCTTTTTCTCAAGGGCAGGCTCTTGCTGCAGCTCGGTGAACACCAGCTCATCAGGAAAGGGCCAGGGAGCAGAGGCTGGGCCTGAGGCCATGGACTCAGCTTCTTGCCCAAAGCACAGCCTACCTGCTGCTCCAGAGGGACCGGCTGGGGCCACAGAGGCTTGGAGCCCAGCCCCAGCCCGCAGGAAGCCTGGGTGGGGCCCCAGAGTCCTCAGCCTGCCAGGGGAACCAGCTGTGCCTTGTCTGCTGATCCAAGGCAGAGGCTGAAATTCCATACTCTTTGGGGGCACTGTCTTGCGTTCCCCAGGCAGGAGGTGGGGGCTGGGGAAGAATACTGGAATCATGTGGGCTTGGTTGGGTTTTGCCTCTAACTCCCTCAGCCTTTAGAGTCAAGGATGGAGCTTGGGGGCAGAGCATGAGGACAATTTTATACGATGCTGTCATTGTACGAATGAAACAACTGAGGTCCCCAGGCTGACACAGAGGGTGGAGCAGTGTCTGGACGGTGGGCCTGCGGCTGCCCCGGAAGGACG
>NW_011494943.1:420931-424908 GCF_000754665.1 Bison bison bison
AGGTCGCAGAGCAGAAGTCAAGGACCCAGGGCAGGGCGGGGGACGGTGTGCAGGGCTCCAGGGACCGTGTCTGCCAGGAGGGAGCGGCTACAGCCAGGCCACAGCTCACCACCCGTGACCCCGGGGGAGTGGGGGGCGGCCAGAGGCAGCCCCCAGGCTGAGCGCATGCCCCAGGTCCTGGCCTGTCTGTACTGAACACAGGTGCACTCAGAAGCACCCGCTTGTTCACCCACGTCTGTGCCCGCGCTCCACCTGGTGCTTGGGTTCCAGGTGTCACGTGTCACTTCCCTGGTGGCTCAGTCAGTGGAGAGTCCGCCCACAGGGCAGGAAACCACCTGCAATGAAGGAGACGGGAGATGCAGGTTCAATCCCTGGGCCAGGAAGATCCCCTGGAGCATGAAACGGCAACCCACTCCAGTCTTCTTGCCTGGACGACCCCACGGGCTGAGGAGTCTGGCGGGCTGCAGTCCCCGGGGTCGCACAGAGTCAGACACGACTGAGCCTGCGTGTATGCGCCTGTTGGCTGTATCTGTGGAGAACCCTAGCACACCGCTTTCATTTAGGAAGGAAACAGTTACTCAAACATGAAGGAGGGGGCTCCCTGACACGTGGTCCTCAGGACACGACTGAGAAGCTGGTGTGGACTTGCCCCATTGTCGCCCCTCAACTCCGCGTGGTACTGATAACAGGCCATTTCTCTGAAGGTCACCTCTGGGGCCTGTGAGGGGCACCACTTGCGGGGCGCTGGTGAGTTCCAGGTGAGAAGGAGCAGAAGTCAGAACTGCCCCCACCCCTGACTGGTAAACCCGAGTGATTTTACTCCATACTGACTCAGACTTTGTTGTGTTAGTCTCCCCCTCCCATATTTTGAGTATGAAAAAGTAAAAACTCATATACCTTTTTAAAATAAGTGCTTGAGGAAACAAAAAGTCAGAAAGTGTGTTGGGGAAGGGCCCGTCATTTATGGTTTCTGAGCTGAGTTTATATACACTTTAATGTTTCACGAAAATCCTTTGATTCTGGAGGGGCTGCAAGGGTCCCAGTTCTGAGATTAATTTATAAACAGAAAAGAAAGTTTCACCCAGCCTGCAGGAGGGGAGACGAGGACCCAGAACCGTGCTGAAGAGCCGCAGAAGTTGCACGTCCGGGCAGAGCGCCTGCCGGAGCGGCGCAGCAGCCAGACCGAGAGGCCCGTCCGAACGAGCAGCCAGCGGCGCGCGCTCAGCAGCGGGCTTCTGCTTTTCCCATGTGCACAAAGGCAAGCCCGGCACGGCGACAGAGGGGTACTTTAGGGCAAGAAGGCATGTCCAAGGAGCTCAGCACGCCAGCGAAGGCTGGAGTCCACGCGTCTGTCAGCTTGGAAATAACGACCGACCGTCTGCAAGCACGCTGACCCAGCCCTCTGCGGCGGGCAGCACCCGGTTTCCGGGTAAACCGTGAACAGTAACGGAGGTTACAAGTCGTGGCCGGCCGACGGGGTGGAAGGGGCTTTACAGCTGTGTCGGTGCGCCCGCAAGGGTGAGCAGTCCACACGCGGGGCCGCCGGGCAAGGCTGGACCCCTAAGAGCTGGGGTGGGGGTGGAAAACAGCTTAGGCTAGGTCCCTCGGAGCAGAAGGGGGTTTCCCAGGACTCCCCAGGAGGGTGCCAGGAGTGGAACCGCGGCCCGCTTCTCTGGCTCCCCTCTCGTACCCCTGACACAATAGGCACCCCTGACACAATAGGCGGTCCAGCCTCCCTGGACGGGCTGGGCGGTGCCCCAGCCCCAATCTGGCTCCTTGCTGCCCCGCCCCCGGCCCCGCATCCGGCTCCTCGCCCCCCATCCCTGCCCGCTCCCCCGACCGTCCCCCTGCCCGATCCTCGCCCCTCTTCCTGCTCCTGGCCCCATACTCTTGTGTTCAGGCCTTTGCCTCCTGGACTCAGAAGATGGCTGCATTTGGAGACAATGCCTTTAACCAGCTGATTTAAGTGAAAATGAGCCATTAGGATGGGCTCTCATCCAGTCTGATGGGTGTCCTCCTAAGAGGGGCTTGGACACCAGGGGACACACAGGCGTGCAGGAAAAACACCGCGTGAGGCTATGTCGAGAAGATGGCCATCGACAAGCCGTGGGAAACGGCCGCGAAAGAAATCAAGTCTGCTGGCACCTAGACCTCAGGCATCTGGCCTCCAGAACCGTGAGAAAACCAGTGTCTGCCGCTGAAGCCACCCAGCCCATGGCCGCCCAGCAAACAGACGCGTGGCCCTGCCCAAGGCCACCCAGGCTGCACGCGCAGCTTTCTGGATTTCTTTCTGGAGCCCACATGCTACCCATGGTGGCTTTTTGCACCAAGAACCGAATGCTGTCTTAAAGAGAGCACGAGAGAACATTGGGAGTGACTGAAACATACGGTAGAGAGCCCATTTTGTCTGGCTGCTCTAAACCTCAAATCCAGAGGTGGCCACACCGAGAAGACACGTGGCGATCTGAGGTTCCGTCCCGCAGGCACCTTTCCCGTGTCCATCTGTGGACCACATGGAAGGGGCCTGCGCCTCCCTGCTCCGGATTCCACCTGGGAAAGGGGCATGGCGCCGCCGCATCCTCTCCAGCTTCTATCTGCCGACCCACGCCCATTCCCAGCCCGTTCCCAGCAGGCAGACACTGCCGTGTATGAGCGTTAAATCGGCCCTCCAGCATTAACAGGGTCCTTGGGAGGACTATCGTGAGTCCAGCTCCTTTAGACTCCAGTGTCGGCAATCCAGCTCCAAACCCCAGGTGGCCTCTCGAAACCCGCATTCTGCTTTGCTGGGACAGACATCTGTCTACACGATTAGACCAGAAATGTCACCCCTGTGAGCGAGGACAGTATCCCTGGGCCTGATATAGTGCTTGGCAATATTAACTTAGACCAGCCCCATCCCGAAATTCCCATCGTCAGAGTCGCTTCTCTGGGTTAAGGCATCGAAGGCCCCCGTTAAACACGTTGCTGAGGGGCCATACACACCAAGACATCACCAGCTGCTAGTGTCTCTTTGTGACCTCATCCAAGTGGTCCAGACCACCTTAACCCCTCTGGGAGCATTTGGGGCAGCTGAGTTCTGGTGGGAGAAGAGGAAAGAGCCCCCAGGCTGTGGGGTGCCAGGAGCTGGAGTGAGCAGACAGGTGTGTCCTAGTGGAATGCAGGTGACCACCAGGGATAAAGGACTTTGCAAGGACTCGGCTGGACAGCTCTGAACCAGCCAGACCTCCGGATTGGTCATCTCTTGACCCACAGCCCGGATCACGAGGGAGGGCCAGGCCAGGCGGCAGGCTCACGAGACCAGCTGGACCTCTGGAAAGAACCTGGCATCCCAGCACTGGCCTTGGTCTTGGC
Organism: Bison bison bison; assembly: GCF_000754665.1. Taxonomy (NCBI): domain Eukaryota; kingdom Metazoa; phylum Chordata; class Mammalia; order Artiodactyla; family Bovidae; genus Bison; species Bison bison. The sequence goes on from NW_011494943.1 coordinate 424,283, forward strand.
CGAGACGTGAGGTGGGGTGGGTGAAGATCCAGCGGTGCCCACCTCTCCCCTGGGAGCAGAGGCCGGAGTGATTGGCTACTCCGCCCCCTCCGGAGCAGTCAGCCCTCTAGTAGGGGGAGTGGGGAGGGGACGGGTCGGGCGACAGCAGCTGGGTGTGGGGGTGCCGGGGCTCACGGGCCAGCGAGGGCAGGGCAGGCTGTCCGGGCCGCGGTCCAGGGGAGGCCGCGGCTCAGCACGGGGAGGTGGACATCTGGTCGTAGTCTGGGCACTTGAGCAGCGCCGGGTAGCTGCTGTTCATCTGCAGGGAGGCGTCGCTGGAGAGGTCGGAGGGACTGCGGCCCCGGGCCCAGGCGTCCGGGTGCAGGAACTGGCCCGAGTAATCTGAGCAGTTGCTCAGACGCGGGCGGTAGAAGCCGGGGTGAGGCCGGTACAGGTCCTCGGCGGTATACCTCTTCATGAACAGGTACACGGACATCACCCCGGCGCTCTGTGGGAGGAGGCGGAGGGCGCTGGTGCTGGGGGCCTGGGTAGCGGCCAGAGGGGAGGTGGAGGGGGAGGGGGAGGGAGGAGGGGGAGGGGGGGAGGGGGGGAGGGGGGAGGGGGGGAGGGGGGGAGGGGGGAGGGGG
>NW_011494943.1:425313-425700 GCF_000754665.1 Bison bison bison
CCGGGGCCCCCCGCCTCACCTCCGGGCTCCGGGAAAAGGCAGCGCCTGGGTGACCATGAGCTCACTCTGGGGTTCAAGGGGAGCTGGAGTCCACCCCCCAAGACTCTGCCTGGACCGTCACCCTCCAGACGGAGGCCGGCGTGCAGGTGGGGCTCCTGATCTGCCAGGACCTCCCAGGAGCCCACCCCGCCCCTCCTCTGAGTCATTGGCCGGGACAATGACTAGTGTCCTGAATCCCCCCAGGTCACCCTACGGTGACCTCAGGTGGTTTCTGCTGTACTCAGGGGTAACATGTGCTCCCCGCCAGAGGTGGCAGGGCCTCCAGTCCCCGGATAGGTGGTCTCTGCAGCCCACCCGCCCCTGGGTGTGGCCCGTGGGTGTGTCCTG
>NW_011494943.1:425800-430294 GCF_000754665.1 Bison bison bison
GTCCTGAAGCCCTGGAGAGGCAGGGGTGGTGAAGACTGGCCAGCGGAACGTCAGAGGCCCAACCCCTCCCCTAACGGAGCAAAGGACAGACTCAGCATCAGCCTGGTCAGTCCATGGCTGTAATCAGATGAGGACACAATTGATTACTCTGTTTTCAGCTGTTTGGGTTTAATTCCATTCACGTGGTTAAGCTGGGCACCTTGAAGGTTAAAGGAATACAAGTGTGATTCAGGTCTTTCTCACCACTTCACTCACGCTGGATCAGGCCCAAGTCAACCCTAAGGCGTAAGGTGGGGTGAGTAAGCAGCATCTACTGCTGTCCTTAAACACTTCATGTGGCCCGGGTCAGCCTGAGATCTCTGGCCTGCTGCTGCCCATGAAACCTCAGGTGCCCTGAGGCTGCTGTAGGGCCTTGAGTCTTGTGGAGTTCATAGAAAAGCAGAAGGTACGCCTGGGTCTGTGAGGCCCAGCCCTTCTCAGGCAGGGTCCCTGTTTCCTGCCCGCTTGTCCACATCCCCCGTTACGCTGCCTGTCTGTTTGGGGGCGGGGAGGGGGCGGTGGGATCCAGCCCCAGGACGTGGCCTGATGATGCCGGGAATGGATGAGCGAGCACATGAACGACTGAATGATGGCAAGCGGACAGGTCCACGCTGAGGGGGCCCGGGTAGCCCAGGGGAGGGGCGGGGTCTCTGGAGGACAGCTGAAGGCTGGGAGGTAAAGAGGCCATTATCCCAAAGGCAGACTGTGTTTCTTTCACGTAGGAGCACAGGACACAGCCCTCCAAGAATAGGAACACTCGCGACCACCGCTGCTAAGAAGCGGTGGTGTAAGTGAAAGTCGCTCAGCTGTGTCCCCACTCTTTGCAGCCCCGTGGACTGCACAGTCCATGGAATTCTCCAGGCCAGAAGACTGGAGTGGGTAGCCTTTCGCTTCTCAAAGGGGTCTTCCCCACCCAGGGATCAAACCCAGGTCTCCCACATTGAAGGTGGACTCTTTACTGGCTGAGCCACAAGGGAAGCCCAAGAATACTGGAGTGGGGGGCCTGTCCCTTCTCCAGGAAGGGGTGTTCTTTCTCTTCTGTGCATTCCCAACTCAGGAGCTGAACTGGGGTCTTCTGCACTGCAGGTGGATTCTTTACCAACTGAGCTACCAGGGAAGCCCAAGAAATACAGTGCTAAGTCGTCTCCGACTCTTGCAACTCCATGAACTGTAGCCTGCCAGGCTCCTCTGCCCATGGGATTCTCCAGGCAAGAGTACTGGAGTGGGTTGCCATTTCCTCCTCCAGAAGAAGCTGCAGTGATGGTGTGGAATGAGGACCCTGGGTTCTCATCCCAGCTGGGTCCCGGCAGCTACCAGGTCACCCTCCTCCAGCGGGGAGGGTCCGGTCTGGGGTCCTCAGACTCTCTTCCAGCTCAGACTCAATTCTGCCTGGGCCAGTGACGCGCGGGTCCCTCGCGGCTGACCCACCTGTGGGACCAGGGCTTCCCGGGGCACAGCGGTCAGGAACCAAGTGTCAGGAGTCCAGTGTGCCCGAGCGGAAACAGCACCACTCACCCGAGAGGATAAAGAAGATGCCTGAGACAAAGGCCAGGATGGTCCTGTGGGGACGGACGTGTCCGATGTTGCTCAGGATGAAGCCGATGAACATGAAGAAGAGGCTGACCAGGGGGAACGGGGTGGCCGAGCGAATCATTTCTGACCGAGGGGACGGAAGGGTGCTGTCAGCCTCCAGGGGCTCATTCTGCGATCACCCGCCCCCCAATCTGAGCAGCCTGCCAGCGTCCCCCAGCTGGTCCCCCAGCCCCCGCCCTGTGTGAGTGGCCGGCCTCCACCTCTTCCTCGGTGGGCTTTCGTCCCTCGGCCCTTCACCTGCGGGGTCTGTGCTAACCCGGCGGTTAGCGTCAGAACCGCACTGCAGCTTCATCTGGGGTCCAAGCCGGCTCTGGTGAGGCCAAGGCCATGGTGTCAGTGCATCAGTCTTGCTGGGGGACGGGGGTGGGGAGAGCTTGGTTCAGTCCCCTGGGGCTAATGGCGTGAATGTCTGTGCCCCACAAAGTGAAAGTCGCTCAGTTGTGTCCGACTCTTTGCGACCCCATGGATTACACAGTCCATGGAATTCTCCAGGCCAGAATACTGGAATGGGTAGCCTTTGCTTTCTCCAGAAGATCTTCCCAACCCCAGCATCAAACCCAGGTCTCCTGCATTGCAGGCGGATTCTTTACCAACTGAGCTATGAGGGAAAGAAAGTGAAGTCACTCAGTCGTGTCCGACTGTGACTCCCTGGACTGTAGCCTGCCAGGTTCCTCCATCCATGGGATTTCCCAGCAAGAATATTGGAGTGGGTTGCCATTTCCTTCTCCAGGGGATCTTTCCTGACCCAGGGGTCAAAGCTGGGTCTCCCGCACTGCAGGCAGATTCTTTACTGTCTGAACCACTAGGGAAGCCCCACAAAACTCACATGTTACACCTAACACCCAAGGGATGGTATCTGGGGCTGGCCTCGGAAGGACTCACGTCATTGGGGTGGGGCCCTCATGAAGGGGGTCAGTGCCCGTAAGAGAGACAGGCGAGCCCCTCAGCTGAGCCACCACGAGAAGACACAGCAGGACGGCCTGGGCTACGCGCTGGGGAGAGGGTCCTCACCAGGAGCTGACCAGGCCGGCACCTCGATCCTTTTAAAAATTATCTTTTAACTTTAACTTTTTGGCTGCACCATGCAACATGTGGGGTCTTAGTTCCACAATCACACCTGTGCCCTCTGCATTGGAAGCGTGGAGTCTTAACCACTGGACCTCCAGGAGAGGCCCTGGCGCCTTGGTCTTGGCCTTCTAATCTCCAGAGCTGAGAGGATCGCCTTTCTGCTGTTTCTAAGCTGCCTGGTCCGCGGTTTGCTGGGGCCGCCCATGCGGAGGACACTGGGTGTGGACGCCCTCTCCTTGGTCGGGTCACAGCAGCTGGCAGTGCCAGCAACCTGACCCCCCGACAAACACTCTGCAGCGCAAGCTCGGCGACTCTGGTTGGCACGGCCAGCTGAGTCCCGGGGCGCTGGCTCTCAAGAAACAAGCTGCCTCTTCCCCCTGCCCCACTCTGCCCCATGCAGCCCATGGCCCGGGGTGGAAGGTCAGAGACACCTACTTAGTACGCTGACCGTGGACTCCGAGGTCAGCTGGGCGCTCGCGGGCATCACGTACTCGATGGTGAAGCAACGCCCCTGCTCCTCACCTGCAGGACAAGAGCCGCTTTTGCTCGGGGCCTTCGGCGAGCTTGTCTGGAGGCTCTAGCAGGCGAGCATAGCTACTCGTGCACCCTTGACCAAAGACCAGTCCTCCCCATTGGTTGTCCTCCTCGGCTGAGTGCACAGCTCCCGGAGGGGTGCGCAGGGAGCGCGGGATGCGGGGGGAAGGGGACGCCCGCTTGACCAGCCCGGTCACCTGAACCAGCCCTGGGGATCAGTGGGGCGACGGTGTCCCTGCCAGATGCTCCTCACGTCCTTTGGGTCCTCCTGAGCTTGGGTTTGCAGCTGGCACGTTCAAGTGGCATGGGCAAGCGCTTCTAGAATCTTTGACCCCCTGTGTATTTACACCTGAGCTGGATCTAAGCCCTTGGGGGCCTGTCCCTGGCTGGTGGCCCATGGTGGACAGAGGTGGACACTCATCCTGATGTCACATTTTCCCCAGAGAAGCACCAAAGCTGCATGAAAAGCGATCAGCACAGCAGCTTGAGGCTGCGTCAGATGTCTGGTGGCTTGGGGGCAGGAGCCACCGAGGGTGGCACATGGCTGGCTCAGGCGCCCCAGTGTGGGAGCCGAGGAGCAGAACCCGTGTCGCCACCTTGGTGGCCGGATCCGGGTGACCTAACGCTGCTTCAGATTTAAGCAGAGATGGAGGCCGCACGGTGCAGGAGGTGGGAGGTGGGGCCGGCGCTGGATGTCATTCACGAGGCAGACTCGGCCAGGCCTCCAGGTGTCATCCCTGCTGAGCACGAGTGGGTGCCCCCCAGCAGAGCCCTGCCATGAGGCTGGGAGGACCGAGTGTGCCCTGTGCCCACGGGCGCCTGGGTTACAGAGCCTCTAGGAAAGGCTGCGTGGACCCGCTGTGGTGTTTCCAGGCAGCCTTGAACAAAAGATGCTCTTGTGAAGCCTGGCTCCTGGTCATGATGAAGGGATAAGAGCAGAGTGCGTGGAGTAGCAGCTCTGGGTGGGGGCAGGAGGCCCACACAGGCCGGATGGAAACCTGCTCCCTCTCGCCGAGTTGGAGAGACTGCACCTGGGTTTTGTCCCTGCCATTCCGTGGACAGACAGAGAATGTGCTAGGAGTTCCCCGGGGCCATGTGCATTCTCAGGTGGGAAGACCCGGGTCTCGGAGGGGAGAGGACCTGCCTGATGGACACTGATGGGCAGGGCTGGCTGCCAAGGGGAGCACGTCCGCGGGAATGCCTCCTTCCTGCAGGGACGCTGCTTCCCAGGGGGTTTGGGGTCGGGGAGCTGCTCCTCTC
>NW_011494943.1:431064-431268 GCF_000754665.1 Bison bison bison
CACCCGGACAGAGGGGCCGCCTTCTCTCCCAGGGGGAATGCAGGGCCTGCCTGCCTGACCTCTGTGAGGGGCCCATGTCCTCTCGAGCCCCTGGCTGATGCTGCCGCTCACCCATCCGTCTGTTCAAGCGGCCCAGTGTGCCCGACACGAGAGGCGGGGATGAGCAGGACCCGCCCACGCCCTTGACAGGGGTCCACCTAGAAG
>NW_011494943.1:431368-435005 GCF_000754665.1 Bison bison bison
GGGCTTAGCCTCGGGCAGGTCAGCACAGGCCTTAATCCCAGCCAGAGCCGCCTGCACCGGCTGCCGAAACACACTCCAGGCCACTCTCCACGCAGTGGGTGGGAGGTGGAAGGGCCGGCCGGCCCGTGAGGCGCCCCCTGTGCGTGGGCCCCGAGCTGACTGCCCAGAAGCAAAGCAATCAGTCTCTGTCGACTGCAAGCTGGAGAAACACAAGAAGACAGCGGAACAGCCAGGACAGGAGGGTGGGCCGTGTTCCGCCCAGCGGAGCCTCGGGTCCGAGGCGGAGGTGTGGGGTGCAGATAGGGCCCCTTGGAGAACGGCTACCTGGACCAGCTGGATGTCCCCACGTGGGTTATGGTCCTGAGAACTCTGACAGCCGTTTACGAACTATTTTCACTTACATTTGAGGCTCACAAAATCCCATTATCTGCCACAGGGACCGGAATTAGAACCCCGAGGATGGTGAGTGCAGTAAGCGAAGGAGAGAGCAACAGGTGGGAATACCATGAGCTGCAGAGAACCTTGAAGGAGCCATGGGAGCCCTGGCGCCATGCTCAGTTGGGTCCTGAGCAGCCGTGGGCTGTGGGGAGATTAGGCTTCCTGAGGCCTGGCCCCCTCCCAGGACAGGGAGGAAAGGACAGCAACCCAAGCTGAAGTATGCTGAATGTTCATCACTGCTCGGTGGTCTGCCAAGCACTTAATTTTAATCTTCACAACCAGATGACCACCCCCATTCTATAGGTGAGCGACCTCTGCGGGTGGTTCAGTGGTAAAGAATCTGTCTGCAAGGCAGGGTCCCTGGTCAGGAAGATTCCCTGGAGGAGGAAATGGCAACCCACCCCAGTACTCTTGTCTGGAGAATCCCATGGACAGAGGAGCCTGGCGGGCTACAGTCCACGGGGTCGCAAAGAGTCGGCCACGACTGAGCACACACACGTGCCTCACCAGGAAAGATGCTCATGTTGTAAAACTGCAGGAACAAGCTGGATGTGAAAGCATGTGTTTAATGTGAACTCAACTGTAAAAGTCATAGACTGGGAAGAAAAAAACCAAAATGTTGATAGTGGATGTTTCCAGGTAATAGGTTGTGTATATTTGATTTCCTCTCTACTTTTCTAAAAGAACATGTATTATTTCTACATCCAGAGAAGAAAGCTAAATAAAGGCCAGACTCATCAATTCTCCAGTCACTGCCCACGTAAAGAAAAGGCAAGAGCCCTTGAATTCCCGGGCGAGAGAAGCTGAGATGCAGTGTCATCCTTTGGAGCGTGGAGCCTAGAAAGCGCAGCAGCTTTGAGTTTTTTAAGATGATTACCCAGCTGCCATTACCTGGAAGTATTAGCTTAATTATCAGGAATTAATAGTTGCTAATTATCATTCATGACTAGCGATTAGGGAGAAATGTCTTGTGGAGATGAAATCACTAATGGCACATTTTCCTGCCCAGGCCGATAATAAAACGACGTGGGATGAAGTGCTTAGGCGCTGGGAGACAGGTGAGCCTTGGTTAGAGGACAGCTGGGGAGGATGGACGGGTTTAATTGAGAGAAGGAGGAGGAACTTGGAAGACCAGGCCAGTGTAGACGCCTGATCTCCGCAGCCAACAGCCCAGAGAGAAAGCCCAGGACTTTTGCCTGATGAAGGTCTGGGGACCTCGGTTCTCAGCGGGGCTTTAAGCCACCGGCAGCAGCTGCTCCTGTTCGCTGGTCCAGGACTCGGCACCAGCCTGGCCAGCTCCCACAGGACACACCGGTGGCCAGAGGGCTCCTGTGACCTGGTTTCCATGGTGCTGACCCCCTCATTCTACGGGGGTTAAAGAAGGACCACAAATTCTCTGAGCCTCCACTGGGAGCTGGGGCTCCTCGCAGCTCCTCTCCAGAGCCTGGCAGGCCCGGGATGCTGCACCGGCAGGCATGCTGTGTGCCTCCTGGGTCCAAGGCGGTGCAGGTGCCCCGTGGCCGGGAATCTTCCCGGAACAGGGATCAAGCCAGGGCTCCATGTTCCCAGCGCTGGCAGCAGCCACAAACCAGAGGCACACCCTCCCCTCCGCCCCAAGTCACCCCCTGCCGCCTGGCACGCCAGGGGCCTCGGGAGCAGGCGGCACGCGCCAGCCCGCCCTTGGGACAGTCCCCCACGACAGGCCCCACCAACGCCTCCCACCCAAAGAGAAGCAGATGCTTATCAGTCCCGCACGACAGGCCCCAGCAACGCCTTCCACCCAAAGAGAAGCAGACGCTTATCTCGCAGCACTTGTGCAAACCAAAGTCCCTTAGAAAAGGCGGGGGGGCGCCTACGTCCTCCTTTGGGATCCTCCTTACAGAGTGGGCAGGGGGCTGCAGCCTGCGGGACTCAGCACACTAGTTCTTAATTGTCAGCAGTTAGAAGCCCGCCCCGGGGGCCTCCACCCCCTCACTCAGCTAGCAGGTGCGGTAAAAGCCAGCGAGAAATGAAAGACAGTTTTGCTCCCTGTGTCTTAACACGTGTGGACAGGGGAAACGTGCCTCCTTGATCTGGTTTTGGTGACACTGGCCGTCCATCTGACCCAGGCTGAGGAAGGCTGCAGAGAGCGCTCTGCTCCGGGGTCTCCGCTCTCGGCCCTCGCACTGACGGACGCTCTGCCGCCTGGGCTCCCACAGGCCGAGGTCTACCGGACCAGGACTCTGTGCCAGGCACTGTTCACAGTGGTTCACACGCCATTCACAGCAACCCTCGCAGCAGGCACTGTTATTATTAATATGAGGATGTTTAACGCTACTCACTTCTTCACAAGCTCATGAGGATTCTGGGAGCCACACAGGTCAGCAGGTGCAAACAGGGACACAGCCTGGTGGGCGCTCATCCCAGCCACGGCCACCGTCCCCACGTGAGAGCTGAGGGGGTGTGGGTTGGCCCTCTGCTCGTGTTCACCCAGCCAGCAAGTGGGGAAGCCGGGGTGCGAGCCTGAAGTCTGGCCCGTCCTCCTTGCTGTCTCGGCTGGTTCTCAGAGCTGCGGAGGGAGGTGGAGGTTCCCGGAGCACCGAGCTCACCACCGGACACTCGGTCCCGACAGAAGCAGACTCCTGACTGTCAGTGGAAGTGTGGCCCGTTTTCCCTCAACGTCATCAGCCTCTTGCCTAAGATAAGAGAGCTGAGGATTTCAGGCCTTCTCTCCCTGGCCTTTGCCTCACTCAGGTGGACGGACGAACCCGGTATTTTCCTGTGGGATGGTGGTCTTGGAGGAGGAGGGGGAGAAGGAGGAGGGAGGGGAGGAGGAGGAGGGAGAGGGGAGGAGTCAGCTGAGAGTCCCACTGGACATGCCAGTCAGTCCTGGTCACACTCAGCCCCTCCCTGCTTAGAACCGGCGTTCACAGAGATACTGCTTTTTCTGCCGAGTCTCCCTTCTGGAAGGAGGATGGAAGGAGAGGGGTGTGGAGCGTGGGAAGGAAAGCAGCCTGGCTTTGGAGAAACTGCCTGGACGGCACCTCGCGGCCAGCTCGGGACCCTGAGCAGGCTCGCCGCTCACAGAGCAGCCCTGCAGAGGGGACCTCGCGGGGCAGCCACGTGGCCCGGCCGGGTTGGGGCGCCGGGACGCGCTCCCGTAACACCTCCCCCCAGCGCGGCCTCCCTGCCTCCCACACCTTCTGCCACAGATCGGAAG
>NW_011494943.1:435610-439052 GCF_000754665.1 Bison bison bison
CCAAGAAGGAGGGGTCTCACCATCCCCTGGGCCCCCCAAGAGAGGTTGGTGACAAGGTGGGGATGATGTTCTGTGTGTTCCCCGCCAGGACCCCACCTCACAGGCCCAGGGCCACGGGGCACAGAAGAGCCTGGGAAAGGAGCTGACCCTCAGCCAGGCAGCCTCGTCCCATCACCCTGGGTGTTGGTACTGCCCCCACCTGGTCCAGAGCCCCCTCCGTGATGCCAGAAGGAGGCTTCTCCCCAGCGGGGCTGCGAGGGCTCCAGGACGCAGGAGGTCACGGGCTCTCGGCAAACGCGCATCATCTTTTCTTGACCAGGAAGGACATAGGACTGGCCACATAGGCACTGACCCAGGCCCGGAGCCCTGGGGGCGGGAGGTCGTGGGCATTGCACTGGAAAACTGGACAAGGCAGAGATGAGGGTGGGCTTTGCAGGGCCAGAAGCACAGAGCCCTCCGGAGAGGCAGGCGCCTGCCCTCCAAGAGGTCAGGGCAGGCAGGAACCTGTGTGTGTCCCCAGGGCCCCTCAGGACCCCAGAGGACACGGGGGTGCCAGAGGACACTTCATGCCAGCGGGCCTCTCCCTGCTGCTCATCAGCGCCACCTGGGAATTCAAAACAAATCCCAGTAATGCCAGTTCACTTCCAAGACCAACGAGTGCCAACCCTCTGTAGGGGTGAGGAAGTGGGAGGGGGTGAGGCATCCGTATTTTCCAAGAATCCTGGGTGATTGTAATGTGTAACCAAGGCTGAGAGCCACTCGCTGACTCAGGGACCCTCTGGCCCTGGAGATGCACAGAATCCACACTCACGGTTGGACCTCCTTCACTTTGGACCCGCACCGAGCCATCCAGTACGGCAGGCCGCACGTGGCTCCCGAGCCCGTGAAATGTGTGTGCCTGATCCAAGCGGAGATGAGCTGTTCGTACAAATACACACTGCAAAGTCCTAAGACTTTGCGTGAGAAAGAAGGTAAAGCACCCCACTAATGACTTATAAAAACATGGGTTATACGGCGAAATGGTATACTGGCCTAAAAATATATGAATTTTACCTATGTCTTTATACTTTTTAGTGTGGCTTTAGAGAATTTTAAATTACATTCTGTGGTTCACATAATATTTCTATTGGACAGTGCTAATCTACAGACTACTTAATTCAAAATGTATTCACTATAATTCTTCTAACTTTGTTACATCTGTTTTTTGATAATAATTTTCCTTAAACTTCTCTTCATGATTCCAAGTATATAACATTCTTGAAATGACAAAAATAAAGAAATGGAGAATAGATTAGTGGGTGTTGGGCCTGGAGTGGAGAGGTCAGTTTGGTCATAAGAGAGCAACAGGCAGCAACCTTGTGGTGCAGAATGTCCTGGACTGACTGCCTTCCTGTCGGTGCCCTGGCTGTTCGATCCCCGCGTGGCGTGGTGCCCCTGTCCCCGTGTGGCGTGGCGTCCCTGTCCCCGCGTGGCGTGGCACCTCTGGGGTTGGGCTCAGCAGTCAAGAAGCCACCTGCAATGCAGTAGGTGATGCAGGAGACGAGGGTTCGATCCCTGGGCTGGAAGATCCCCTGCAGGAGGAAATGGCACCCCACCCCAGTATTCTTGCCTGGGAAACCCCATGGACAGAGAAGCCTGACGGGCTACAGTCTACGGGGTCACAAAGAGTTGGACGTGACCGAATGACTGAACTCGGTTCACACCGTTGGGGGAACTGGGCACAGGGCACGTGGGCTGTCTCTGTAAGAAATCCCATGATTTCTCACAACTGCAAATGAATTTCAACTTACCCAAAGAGGAAACTTTAATTAGAAAAGCACAATCTCACATCTGAACTGGTGTTTCTCATGCTCTGCTGGTGAGGGGGTGCGCGGTTTACCCTTTTGGAAAGCAACTTAGCAAACACCACTGAGTGTTAAGCATTTCATTTCTCTCCATCCCAGCAAGGCTACTTCTGGGAATTGCCACTAAGGAAACGGATAAAAATGTAAGGACAAAAACACACAGAGGTGTCTGTGATAGCAAAGTGCTAAAACCGCCTAAACGCTTTTCCGGAAGGGAAGGGTTATATGAGCTATGGTTTATCAACTCAATCTACCGTCACATAGTCGTTACGGGAAATGTCAAATGAAAAACAGAAAAGTGGGATACAGAACGCCAGTAGTTTGCTGCTTTGTAAAAAAGAAAAAATCTGTTACGTGACTTCGTGAATACAAAAATAGTCGTCACGGTTGCTCTGTCTGCAGGATGATGGACGGGTCTTTCTTTCTACTTCACTGTTCCTGTTCGCTGGTTCTGTGGAATAAAAGGCATCGTGTTTTTCGTTTTTGTATTAGTGGTCTTCCGGGTGCTGAGGGACAATCCCCACCAGGTGGGGGGGCGGTGGCTGACCTGCCCCCTGCCGGCTGACCATGGTGATGCCTGCTGCGCCCTAAGAAGTGGACACACCTGGACAGATGACCAGTTATGGGCAGATTTAGGCCCCCATTCCTGCCCAGAGCCACACTGCCCATTAAGAGGGTAGAAAGAAGAATCTGAAACTTCATAGCTTCTGTGAAAGCTTTCTCAGCTTCATCCAGTAAAGACACGAAACAGTGACCATAATATAATATAAATGGTGATCATAATATACTGCCTGTGAAAGTGTTAATTGCTCAGTCGTGTCCGACTCTTTGCGACCCCATGGACTGTAGCCTGCCAGGCTCCTCTGTCCATGGGATTCTCCAGACAAGAACACTGGAGTGGGCTGCCATGCGTCCAGGGGATCTTCCTGACCCAGGGATTGGACTCATGTGTCCTGTGCTGCAGGGAGATCTTTACGGTCTGAGCCACCAGGGAAGACCGTATCTGGGTCCAATATCCGCAGTCCCCCTGGGAGTAGGTTTACATGTTCAAGACTCTGAGTGTGAGTTCCTTGAAGACTTCTTTTTCTGAATCAACTGTATATTTAAAAGTCTTCCTAAGTGCTGGTCACTGGATGTGTTAGCTGAGCTCACTGTTGACAAAAAGGGGAGTCTCTAATTTTGTGCCTGCTTTTCACCCCCCTCTCTCCTGGGAGGGGCGTTGGGGGCTTCCAAAGAGCTCTAACACCGCTGCTCAGCATTATGAAGTCAGGGGGAGGAAGGAAGACTCTTTCAACTTTTCTGAATTTCCCAGTGTGCTGTAACAAGCACAAATTATTTTTCCAGTTGAGATGTGTGTATGTGTATGTGTGTGTATAAACTTTCACTTAAAAATTAACAAAAGATGACCTATATATAGAGAAAAAACATTTTAAACCGGAGCTGCTTTCTGACAAAGAGTGGCTGGCAGTGACCCCCCACAACCCTCTTGTCCCGCCCCCAGGTGGCGGTCCCTGCTCCTTCCTGGGGCGTGATCAGCCTGCCCCAGGCTTCTGCAATGTTCTATTTTTGTTTTCATTATTTAACTGTGCCCCATATAC
>NW_011494943.1:439433-441892 GCF_000754665.1 Bison bison bison
GGTGAAGCTGGCAGCACATGCCAGGGGAGGTCAGGGCTGGGGCAGCGTGCAGACCGCCAGCACCTTGCTCTCGGGGCTGAGTGGCTTGTGGGGCTGGGGGCCGGCCACCCATCACCTTGCTCTCTGCCTCTCCTAGCTGACGCGGGACTTGGAACTCAGCTCCTGGCCCAGCTGGCGGGGAGCTGTCCTGAGAACTGCCCTTTGGAGGACGAAGGGGCTGCAGTTCCTCTCCCTCATCGCCTTTCTTAATCATGTAATTGCTAGACCTTCCAGTGATCTGAATCAAGTCCCACGACGGTTACACGCGCGGGAGCCTGGGAACCGCGGGGGAGTCATCAGGCAGGCAGGGAAAGGCGCAGGGTGCAGGCCTGTGTGCTGACTGCCTGATCGGCGGCAGCGACGCCCTCCCGTACCCCGCACTGAAGTAGGTTTGGGACCTCACAGGCTCTCTCCGTTGAGCCCAGGAAGACGCTGTTCCGGAAGGTGTGATCCACTCTGTGGTGAGCAAACAGGCTGCTGCCAGACGGCCCTGCCCAGGGAGGCGGGCAGGACCTGACCGTGCATCCTCTGGGGTGCAGTCCTCCGTGTCCACCCTTCTCCCCATGAGGCAGGACTCTTTTCCAGGCAGACGCCAGCACAGAGCCCCCCAGTGTGATTCCCAGAACTCCGTCGGGGGCACCGTGATGGATCCAGGTTGGGTGGGCCCCGCCCAGGGGCAGGCATGGCCGAGGCAGGGGGCCTACAGCTGCTTCCCGCTGTCCCCTCCCCGGGCTGACTTCATCCCCCTGAGCCCTGCCCGCCCAGTGCATCGGCCCCGGGGGCCCGCAGACGCCGAGCGGTCCTCAGCCTTCCCACAGCGGCACGTTTGTCAGCGGGGAGGCGCGCGGCTCAGTCCGGGGAGCGGGGGCCGAGATCAATACCGGGAGTGGCGTCTCTGTGCTGTATGCACCTCCCGGCGTCCGCAGAGTCGGCAGGAGACGCGGCTGCGGTTCGATACTAACTGATCATGATGCTGGGTGAACCCAGGGGAGCTCCCTTAATGGCCAGCCGTCGCCTGCTGCCCTTGGGTTGAAACGGGTCCTCAGTAAAGGCCCACGTGCCCCTGCGTCTGACTCGCATGTCCTGGCTCCTCTCCACTGAGCACGGGGCCTGCTCAATGGGGTCTGAACGCAGGTCACCAGCTGGCTGCGCAGATGAGGGAAGAGGATCGGAAAAACACAAACAGGGACCCCCAGACCCATTGCTCCTGCAGACACAAAGGTGCCAACCTTGGGCTCAAATGAGCTGAAATCCAAGTGGTGCAAACGGCATCATCAGCCAGTAACACTTTAGACTGAATTTGCGGAGCTGGTCCGAGGGGACAGTCACAGTGCCTGTGGAGCACAGGGGGTCCATGCAGAGGGCCCAGCCACACCTGGCCCGGCCTTGAGCTGCCTGTGAAGACAAGCTCTGGGCTTGGCTCTCTGGTGCCCACCGGGCTTGGCAGCAGCTGTTTTGCCAATGCTGTGCCACCTAGACTCTCCGCTGACCCCCCAGGCCTTCCACCTTCTCAGCTGGGTCTGAGTTGACCCTCTCGGTACAGATGCTACAATAATGAAATATAGCAGGGTGGGTGGGGCCACAACAGCTCCTGGCACATGGCAGCCGCTCTCCGCCCAAGCTTCTGGAAGTTTCCGAGGGGGGTTGTGGGGACACGGGGGTGCCTCGAGGTCTGGAGCAACATCCATGGGAAGCCTTCAGGGCGGTGACTGAGGATGTAGGAGGCAGAGCGGGGTTCCCTGTGCCTGAGATGGTGCCCCTCCTGGGGCTCAGAGGTGGCTGCCGGGCCAGCCCCCAGCCTCAGTGGACCGAGTCCAGGGCCACTAGCTGGGGGCCCTCTTCTTTATGTCCTTGGGGGCAGTGAATGCCCCAGAGCAAAGGAAGCAGGTGTGGAAGGATCTTTCTCCTGCAGGTTCACAGCCTGGCTTGGTCCCAAAAGCCAAGCGTTCTTCACTCACATCTGTTCAGGGTTCAGACCCCAGCTCCATCGCAGCTGCGTGGCCCCGGGCTTGCCGCTTCACCTCTCTGGACCTTAGCTTCCCTGTGCATTTCGGCTGAAGCTGCACGTTCCAGGCGCTTCTCGACACGACGGTCTGACTCGGTCCCACAAGGACTCCGGGCGGCCCCGACGTTCGGCTCGGAGGGGACGCGTGACAGAGCTGAGGTGGCACAGACCGAGGTGGGGGTGGCCTCTGCGCCCGGCTCTGAGACCACGCGACCACCCAGACCGCAGTCGTGTCCTGGGGGCCAGGCTGCCGGGGTGGGTCTAGGAGAAGGCCAAGATCACAGCCACAGGCACTGGCCTCCCCGCGGCACTGCGGCAAAGAGCCCGCCTGCGAGGAGGGGGACTAGAATGCGACCCCTGGGTCAGGAAGACCCCCTGGAGAGGAAATGGCAGCCCGCTCCAGCACTCGTGCTGG
>NW_011494943.1:441992-444772 GCF_000754665.1 Bison bison bison
CAGAAGCGTAAAAAAAAAAAGACGTTTCCACACACAAAGCAATTCTGCCCGCCTTCTCCAGGAGACATCTCCTCCAGTAAAGAGGTGGGGGCTGCGTGACCACTTCCCACCCAGCCATCTCGAGGTCCGTCACAGACATGCCCTGGGCCCCGGAAGGAGGCAGCTGGTGCTGGCATTGGTGCTGGACATGGCATCCACCAGCCCTGCAGACCGGCCAGGCTCCTTCTGCAGAGTGAGTGAGGCTGGCCCGGGCGCCTAGGGCCTCTGGGACAAAGAGGTGAGCGAGGTTCGCGCCTCAGGGAGCAGCCACCTATTTTGAGACCAAGTGAGACTCACACCAGATGTCACCTGCTTCCCAGCGGTGAGCAGGGGTGTCTGCCTGCCTCCATCACCCCTGGGGAGGTGCACCTTCGGCAGCCAGCACTCTGCCCACGCCTGCCGGCACCACTCAGCGGGCTCTCGTTCGGAGGACAAGCCGTGCTGAGCAGTGGGTGTGGGTGCTAAGTCAGGACCCAGGAATGCAGGCAGGCTCCAGGGAGCCTGGCTTCCCGTGAGCAGGGGGGGAGGTGGGCGGTCAGGACTGCAGGGTCTGGCTCTGTGACCATGTAGCTGGAGGCCCTGGACAAATCGCCTCACGGTCTGAGCCCCTGTGTGGCCATGAAATACAGGTACCATCATTCAAAGGGTTTTGGGGAAAATAAACTTTGACGGAAACGCAGGGAAATTGGACCCCTCGCACGTTGTTGGTGGGAGTGGGGCACGGTGCAGCCGCTGTGGAAAGCTGTGTGGTGATGCCTCAGTAAGTTAAACGTCGTGTCCTGTGCTGTGCGACCCCAGGACAGTAGCCCGCCGGGCTCCTCCATCCACGGGATTCTCTGGGCAGAAATACTAGAGCCGATTGCCAGGGCCTTCTCAGGGGATCTTCCCGACCCAGGGGTCAGTCCTGAGTCTCTTACGTCTCCTGCATGGGCAGGCGGGTTCTTTACCACGGAGCCACTTGGGAAGCTTGGAATCCCCAGAAGACCCAGCAATTCCACCTCGAGGGACACGCCTCAGAGAACGTTCACAGCAGCACTCACACCGTGTCTGGAGCTGTGTGTGCTGCGAGTCGGCGTCTACACCACCGTCATCTGCCTCTTAATTTTATCAGTGCACCACCCGATGGGGAAACAACTTGCCCCTTCGTGTTAGAATTAAGGAACCTGAGGCTCAAAGAAGGAAGATGACGAGGTCACACCGCGGTCAGGCTCCCACCCCCACGGCCCACTCTGGGGACGAGGTGGTGAGGAGCCTGGGGATTCAGCCCTGAGCAGCCCTGAGCGGCCGAGCCCGCCATCTGGTCTGCAAAATGGGCTCACCACGAGGTGCAGCCCCGTCGGCGTCAGTTCTGATTACGTGTGTTACCATCACGGGGGCTGCCTGCTCTTAACGGGAGAAGTACCCAGGGACCTGCGCTCCCGAGGGGCCTGGCCCATCCTCTCAGGACCCAAGTGGGGGTGCCCCTCCAGAGCCCAGCTCTCTCCCCAGGCCCAGATCTGCCCCCCTGCCCAGCTGGCCCCGGTGAGCTGCAGACACGAGCACGCAGGGACGGCTGCTGCGGCTTTGCTGGAAGCCCTGCCAGGAGCGGCTCCACCTCTGGCCCTGCTCAGGCTAGGCCAGCTGCCAGGCCCTGTCTGGGTGAGAGCTGCCCCACGCTCTCTGCCCTGAGCTGGTGGCCTCGGGCCTGCAGGGCGTCCCTTCCAAGAAGGGCTCACGGAAGCCAGGCTTCAGGGCGGGAAGGCCTGCCGCCCCTCCCTGAGGGCTGGGAACCCAGGCGTGGGCTCTGGGGACGCGGGGACCCCTCCCCATCTGGGTGACGATGCCCAGCGGCGGCAGCTTCCCTGAGCCACACGAGGGCTGCTCCCGCAGCTCAGAGGCTGCTTCTGGATAACGAACCCTGGCTCTCACTTCCCAGATGTCCCTCCGGAAACAGGAGCTACTTTGACAGCGAGAAATTAAAACAACAAACAACGGGGGGTGTGAAGACCGCAGTGGCCTGCCTTCCAAAACGTAGCTCTTGAACCACGTGTCCCCCCCAAGCCTCCTCCCCCGCTGCTCACTGCCGCTCCTGCCCAGGTGCTGACACCAGGGGCCTGGCACCCCCTTGAGCGCCGCGGGGACCAGGGTTCCACCCTTGCTGGGCCACCTGTCAGCCTTGTGGTTTCAGGGGAGCTACTTCACACCTCTGGGCCTCCGTGTCCTCATCTGTGAAATGGGGATGATAAAGCCCACTGCCCACAGCTGCTGGAAGCGTGCCAGTCTCTCAGTCGTGTTCAACTCTTTGTGACCCTGTGGACTGTAGCCCGCCAGGCTCCTCTGTCCTCTGTCTCTCCAGGCAAGAATACTGAGTGGGTTGCCACTCCCTTCTCCACGGGATCTTCCCGAGGCAGGGATCAAACCCAAGTCTCCTGCACTGCAGGCGGATTCTTTACCGTCTGAGCCACCAGGGAAG
The DNA here is from genome assembly GCF_000754665.1 of Bison bison bison. Taxonomy (NCBI): domain Eukaryota; kingdom Metazoa; phylum Chordata; class Mammalia; order Artiodactyla; family Bovidae; genus Bison; species Bison bison. The sequence continues at coordinate 444,484 of NW_011494943.1, forward strand.
CCTCCAAGACTGCCGGGGGTACTTAACTAATAGTTTAACCAGCAGCAGGTCTGAACCAGACCCACAGAGGTGGTGCCACTGTCCTTTGGAAATATCCAGCCTCAGCCGCCCCCCACGCGACTGACACGTGGGCCCCTGCCCACGGCCCTGGGGTGGGCCCCACAGTCTCGTGCAGCTGACACGCTCTTTTTAAGGTCAAGCCAGCTGCTTGGGGCGCCCGGGGCCCATGGTCTGCAGTGACACGCTCGCAGGCCCTGAGGGTGGAGGCTGTGACAGCCGCAGCCTAACC
>NW_011494943.1:444899-445980 GCF_000754665.1 Bison bison bison
GACAGCCGCAGCCTGCCTCCTCCACAGTCCCCCGTCTGGGTCCTGGTGAAACCAGACATCCTGAACCCCAGGACAGGCCGTGGTTCCCCTACTCCACTGCTGCTTCTGCCTGAGCTGCTCCGAGCAGGAGGAGTTCCCAGGCTTTGCCCCGAGAAATCTGGGTTCAGATCTCCATCTGCTGCTCATTAACTGGGCGACCATAAGCGAAGGCACAGCCTCTCCAACCCCCAGGCCTCTCAGCTGTCAAATGTGTTTGCAAACAAACAAACAAAAAAAACCCCACTCACCCCCCCAAACCCTGCCAGCAACGCTGTTATTATCACATCATTTTACCAACGAGGAAATCTGAGAGAACAGGTCATTCGGTCAAGGTTTCTGAGCAGTGAGCGCTGGAGGCCAAGTGTAAACTCCTAAAGGCCACACGCACACCTGCCTCCCCTGTGCATGCTCAGTCACTTCAGTCATGTCTGACTCTTTGTGACCTCACGGACTGCAGCCTGCCAGGCTCCTCTGTCCATGGGACGCTCCAGGCAGGAATACTGGAGTGGGTTGCCATTTCCTTCTCCAGGGGATCTTCCCGACCCAGGGAACTCATGTCTCCTGGATTGCAGGCAGATTCTTTACCACTGAGCTTCCTGGGAGGCCCACTACCTACCCCCCCATCATTTTCACATTTTAAGGATGCCCGCTGCAGACTGCTGGCTAAGCCCGTCTGGAGTGGGGTGGGGGGTGGAGAGAACCTGGGTGCTCCAAGGCTCAGGGGGAGGCGCACCCTCTCCTGGCCTCCACTCTCTCCTCCCTCCACAACTCCTTCTGCTCAGACCTGAGCTCCAGACCCAGGGGCCCTCGGGGCTCCACGAGGCGGGGGCTGGGATCTCCCCTGAAGCACCGCAGGGGTCCCGGAACATGTGGGGAAACGGAACCCTCCCTCCTGCCCCAGCTTTAGGGAGGAGGGGGGCCTGGAGAGGAGTGGGAACCTGCCTGGGCCCACAGTGAGAGGCCAGGGCTCAGCTCTGGGCTCCAGTGCCACCCCCAGGCCAGGGTGCTCCTGCTGTGGCCCCCGCCCCACCCCGAGGACTCG
>NW_011494943.1:446080-446772 GCF_000754665.1 Bison bison bison
AGAAAGTGCCATCCACCCACTGGGCATCTTCTTCCAGTGAATAAAGATTGCAGTAGTGATAGGGCTTCCCTGGTGGTCCAGCGGCCAAGAGTCTGCCTGGCAATGCCGGGGATGGGGGTGTGGTTCCTGGTCAGGGAGCCAAGAGCCCACGTCACAGAGCCACCAAGCCTTCATGCCCCGACTAGAGAGTCTGTCCGCCAGCCTGACACGGTGATGGTCCCTCGTGCCAGAGCTTAGACCAGGTGCAGATAGAGAGATGGATGATAGATGTAGATAGATGAGACATAAATGATAGATTAATGGATGGTAGGTGACAGATGACAGATGACTGATCGGTGATAGGTGATACACAGACAGCAGATAGACGACGGATAGATGATAGATGACAGATAGATGTATAGAGAGATGATCGATCGATCGATAGATATAGATCAATAGATGCCAGATGATAGGTTTAGACAGACAGACGATAGATGACAGGCAGATTAAAGAATCCAGCAAGGAGATCTGGGGCCTGCCTTCCCGGCAAGGTCATCCCTGGAAACCACAGGCAGTGGGGACCCTGGAGCCCCAGGACGCAGCCCTCCGCATGGGGCACACGCCTCCTGAGAGGGCCTCACACCCTCGACAGCCCTGAGCACGATGGTCCAGAGATGTCCCCCGCAGGGTCTCCCATCCGGCATTCCAGCCCC
>NW_011494943.1:446872-447717 GCF_000754665.1 Bison bison bison
CCTGTGCGGACCGGTGAGTCTTAACTCTTGGGTAAGTTTTAAACCCACTTTTCCAGGCATTAATAGGAACGTATTTCTGCCGTGAGTCACTTGCAAAGTGGTTAACTGAGATTCTCTAACGCAGAGTCTTGGGGGCCGTGGAGCTTCCAGCCCGTTTGCTGCAAGGAGGAGCCCAGAGCCTGGCCTGGGGGTCTGTGATGCAGAAAGGGGGCCCCCTCTCCAGCTCTCGTGAAGGGGGAGAGAGGGAGGCTTGATTTCCCTCGACCTCTGGAGACCTTGCTCTGACTTCTCCAGATGGCAGGGCTGCCGCCCAGCAAACAGATGCTCGAATCTGGACCAGGAGCCTGTGGCGGGGCAAGACTGGAGGGTGCAGCCTGCCCCTCCTGCCCCCCCAACCCTGTCTTCCTAGGGGCGCAGGGGACGAAGGATGACACCCCCACCCGCAGAGCCCAGGCCCCGGGGGCTCCGGGCCGGCCCGAGGCTGAGCTGGGGCTTGGACCCATTTCTGTGCGGCTGCCAAGGCCACGTTTCAGTCTGAGACAGCAGAGTGTGGATGCTTGAGTGCACGTCCTAGGGGTTCTCCGCACCCGCTTCACCTTCTGGGCTTTGGAAGGAGGCGAGGAGACATCGCTCACCTGAGGGCAGAGGCCGGGCTGGCGTCCACTCAGGCGGGGGGGGGGGGGGGCGCCGAACTCTCAGAGACCAAGCCTGGGGCCCTCGGGGGAGCCTGCCTCACTGCTCCCGTCCCACGCCCCCTCCTCCTGCTCCTGGACTCCTCCTTCCCGCCTCGCCCAGGGCCTGTCACCAGGGGCAGGAGGAGGGGGCGTGGGACGGGAGCAGTGAGG
>NW_011494943.1:447817-448784 GCF_000754665.1 Bison bison bison
GCACCCCCACCCCGCCCGCCCGCCTCTCCAGCCCCCCACCCGCCCCACCACGCACCCCCACCCCCGCCCGCCCGCCTCTCCAGCACGCGGCCTGCTGGCTTGTTCTTTCTTTAGGACATATGGCGTGTCTCCCTCTAAAGAAAGCTTGCTTCTAAGGGAACGGGATAAAAGTCTTTTCTTCACAGTCAGGGCCCAGTGGGGTTGCCAGTGGGCAACGCTGGCCTCCAGGGGACCTCGGGCCTGCCTCTGGGGGGACATGTTTGGGTGTCACAAAGCAGGAGGGGTGTATCCCCACTGGGAGAGGCCAGGGCTGCTTCTGACCACCTGCTGAGCACGGGACCCCTCCCCCAAAGGATAATCTGCCCCAGAGGCCAGCAGTGCCTCCCCTGTGTGCCCACTACTCACAGGAGCAGCCTGTACACAGTAGGTGCTCAATGACGGACAGAGAACGAAGAGCTCCTGTGCTCACTATCACCACCACCATTATTCCTTAAGAACAGCCATGCTTGAGAACCGGCTTCCAGGGGGCGCTAGTGGAAAAGAACCGGCCTGTCAAGGTAGGAGACGTAAGAGAGGAGGGTTCCATCCCTGGGTCAGGAAGATCCCCTGGAGGAGGAGGAAGCGGCAACCCACTCCAGTATCTTGCCTGGGAAACCCCATGGACGGAGGAGCCTGGTGGGCTACCGTCCATGGGACCGCAGAGTCTGACACGACTGGATAAATTCAGCACGCACACACGGTTGAGAACAATCTTTAAGGATGGCTGTGCTTTGGGGCTTCATGGCAACAGGTCATCCCGAGGACACACGACCTCTGAGCCCCTGACTGAGCCCTGCTCTCAGCAGCACCTGGACGAGCGGCAGATGGTCACCGTTGCGCCATCGGCAGGCAAGCCCGGTCCACGGCTCAGGCCCCAGGAGCCCAAGTGATATTGGCCTGCCCCCCCTGCAGCGGGCCCGCCGGGGGG
>NW_011494943.1:448910-450054 GCF_000754665.1 Bison bison bison
CCTCAACAGGGACGGTCAGTTCTCACCCCCACGTCCCCCCAACACTGGCCCTCGTGTTGGAAGACCCAGGACCGCGTGCCTGGCTGGGCCAGGGGCCACCTCCACGAGCTGTAAGGTGACCCCAGCCAACCCTGCAGCCCCCAGACTCAGGGGTCTGCATGAATCACGACGCTCCTGCTCTTTCCCAGGGAAGGCCGCCGGGGGCTGCGGGGACGCATGGAGCGTCCCGCTCACCCCCGCCAGCACAGCCCAGCATCTGCTGACCTGACAAATAACGCGGCAGTTTAAACGGCCAGCGCGGCGAGCCGGCTCCGTCAGAGCTAAGATCATCTCCTACACCCGGAGCCCGTCACACCCCACGCGGCTGCGCAGTCGTGGGGTGGGGAGGGGCAGGGCACTGGCCCCGCCTCCGCCCCCCCACCACGGGACTGGAAGCTTCTATCTGCTCGTTCCTCGTTCAGCAGACCGCCTGCCCCACATTCCCGCTGAGAATTCTCACTGAGGGTCACAAATTTCCCTGTCTGACATCCCCCGCACCGACTCCCCAAACCCTTCCTTCTCCTGGGAGCTCACAGCTGGGCCTTTCTCCGCGGAACTCAGAGGCCGGCCAGCACAGCACGTCTCTTTCCTCCCCTCTCCATCTCCCCTCAGGTCCTGAAAGCCTTTAAACAAGTCACCTATGCCTAAGTTTAGTAGCTGACTTAACTGGGTACAAAGCCACACATAGGCAAAGGAATGAGTCTCTAATGGTGCAATATTAGGCAGCAGACAGCTAGGCTGAGGGGAGCAGGATGCTGTCTGGTGGGTTTTCCTGGTGTCCCTGAGGTCACAAGTAGCTGGTCCTGATTCTGCCAGGGAGGAAGGCTGACCCCAAACCCAGGATAGACCGAGGAGCCGGTGTGTGCTCACTGACCACCCAGAAATGAGCCAGGAGGCTGTGCGGGGCAGGCCAGGGCAGCTGGCTGGAAGCCTGAGCAGAAGGGTCAGCTCCCCCGAGGTGGGGCTGGGTAAAAACTGGGTTCCTATGTCCCACCTGCTTCCTGGGAACCTGAGCCCAATCTGTGAGCGTCTCTGATACAGTAACTCACACCCTTGCCCCCAGCTCTGAGGACGGCACGAGGGGTCCCCACCTCTCAAGTCCAGG
>NW_011494943.1:450310-451657 GCF_000754665.1 Bison bison bison
CAAAGCCGGCTCGCAGCTGGGGCGGTGAGGAGTGCAGCCCACCAGATGCCCAAGGCCACAAAGCGACACGGTGCACAGGGCGCCCTGCTCCACCCCACCCCCACGTGAGAGGGAGCCTGAAGTCTGGGGTGGGGCTGTCTTGGTGGCCGCTATAATTTTTGCCCTGTTTCTAAGCACCCTGGGGACCTGGCCCTGGGACACGTCCCCAGCTGCCTCCAGCTGCCAGATCCGTGGAGAAGTGAGGCTGAGCTCGCGTGTCTCAGGCAGGCGGGGGGCTCCGGGAGGGAGTGCTGGCCGTGGGTCAGCAAAGCGCGCAGCCAACCGCGACGCCTGTGGTCCTGGGATGTCCTGGGGCCAGGACACCAGGTCTGAGCCAAGGACCCCTGTGCCCACCCCTGTGCAATCTGGGCTGTTAATGCATCAAACCCTGGGCACATGGGGCTGCGGGAGTGGGCCTGAGTGGGCACCGGCGGCAGTGGGGGGCCCTGCTCTCCCCGGGACAGCATGGGGCAAGGGCTGGCATGGGGACAGCTGCGGTGTGGCTTCTGTCAAACTAAGCCAGGCCCCCATGTGGGGCCCCTCTGCTGGGTCCTGCCCTTGTCCAGTAAGTGGTGGATCCCCGCCCCTTCCCGATCAAGTCTCAACCATAAAAAGGGACACTGATGTGACCAGCCCCGGGGAGGGGAGCAGGTGAGAGCCAGTGGCCCCAGCACTGCAAGCAGGCACCCGGGTCAGCACTGCGGGGCTCAGAATGTGAACCCCAGGCCCCCTTCCCACTCCCTGCTCTCTCCCCTGGCCCAGCCAGGTCCCAGGGGATTCTCTCTTCAATCCTAGGAAGAAGCTATCTGACTTCATTAAAAATTTTTTAGCACACTGAATCTTCACCAGCTGCCAAATTAGGGTGAGGGCAGAGAGACAGGCTAAGTCTTTGGAACGGGGAGGAGCTTGGACGGTCGGGGAGACGTGTCGCTGTGTTTCTGGGGGCTGCCATCTCTCACTGCACTGCCCGCACGGCCCCCGGCCCCGCACCCGCGTCTCGCCGCGCGTCCATCTCTGCTCCGCGGCCTCTGGCCCGACACGTCCTCCTGTCCCGCTGGACGGAGCATCCTCGCCACCCCCACCGTCCCCGAGGCCCCGCCGGGGCGTCCGGAGCAGGCGGACTCGCGGTGGGACCACCCGGCCGGCGCGGACCTACAGCCCAGCTCGACAGGTGGCGGGGGGCTTCCCCCCGCACCACCCGATCGCTGCTCGCGGCGCTCTTCAAGTTTGTCGTGGGCGTGCGCGCTCGCTTTGGAGCGGGCAGTCCAGCCGCGCCCGCACAGTGGGGGCGTCGTCACCTCCCCCGCC
>NW_011494943.1:452387-467098 GCF_000754665.1 Bison bison bison
CCCCTACTTGAGTCAGGCTTACCCTCAGCTTCCAGCTGCCGCTACAGCTGTGTGAGCAGCCCCATAGCCGTCACCATCCAAAGACAGCTCTGCCACCAGCTGGTGTGGCGACTACTTCCCGAGCACTGGGCGCTGCTGAGAGCGCTCTGCTCTGTGAAATCCTCCCGCCCAACAACCCCATTGTGAGGATGAGAAAACTGAGGCCAGAGCCCCGAAGTGACGTGCCTGGGGCCGCACAGCGCAGCTCGGACCGCCTGGCTCCCCAGTGTGTGCCCTTAAGCACATTGCTTGCCCCTCGGAAGCACAGGATGGAATATATGTACATTAAATGATGAGCTGTGCTCAGTCACTTCAGTCGTGTCCAACTCTTTGCCACCGCATGGACTGTAGCCCGCCAGGCTCTACTGTCCATGGGCTTCTCCAAGCAGGAATACTGGAGTGGGTTGCCATGCCCTCTTCCAGGGGATCTTCCTGACCCAGGGATGGAACTCGCCTGTCTTATGTCTCCTGCATTGGCAGGCGGGTTCTTTACCGCTAGTGCCACGGTAACAACCGATATTTTTCATTTTTTCTTCCTTCAGTTTATATATCTCCTTTATTTTCTGGGTCCCTGAGCTTCACTGGATGCTGTCATGTATAAACGGGACCATGAGGCGCTGGAGCAACCGAAGGCGTGTGGAGAGGCCTGGAAACTACCCAGCTTTTTGTCTTCTCCCACCTTCCCCAGGAGAGCGTTCCTCTCCACGCCCAGGGTCTCCTGCAGAGGCCAGCCCACTGAAGGTGCCCACATCTCCCATCTGGATGGAGTCCAGCTTCTCTCGACCTCCCAGCCCCCACCAGCCCCAAACTCTTAGCTGGAAGGGTTAGATGGAAGTTGGGCTTCAGCCTGATTCTGCCCCTACCTAGCTGTGTGACTTGGACAAGTTACTTGACGTCTCTGAATCTCCCTTTCCTCCCCTGTAACCAGGGCTGATCTCCTGGGTATGTGCGCTCATCCAGAACCTGCTCTTGGCTCAGCTGGTTTCAAGATCTGTTTTTGTCTGTTTTGGCCATCTTAAATCGTTTAATCATTTTGAACAAGGGACCCCATTTTAATTTTGCCCCTGAGCCCACAAACTATGTAGCTGGTGCTGGTGACAACCGCCCCCCTTATTGGATTACTGCAACACTTCACTGGGGTGATGTTTGCACAAATATCTAACACCCAGCTCGTGACAGAAGTTAGCTCCCTTTCTCTGATCTGGTCTTGAAGAGAAGGTCCCTGGGTGGACAAAGGGCTGGGCAGGCAGTTTCATGGGGAGGGGCCAGGCTGGCAAGGGTACGAGAACACCAGTTATGTTCAGGGAAAGGCAGCGGTCTGGGCGGTGGGGAGGTGCAGGCAGGGGTGCCGAGCAGAGGGGCACAAAACGGAGGACCCCGCCCAGGCCAGGGTGACAAGCCTTCTGGCTCCTCGAGGAGCTGGGACCTGGGGCCTGGAGGCTGTGAGCAGACGCCCCAGGCAAGGAAGGTGGGTGGCTCTCTGCTCCAGCGGCCTCACTGGCAGTCGGCCGGGAACTGGCTGAGCTAATGAGGCGGGCGCTGGATGCCGTGGGCGGGAGCCCCGCTCCAAGCCGCCGCAGCAGCCTGCTGACAAGCTTGCTGTCGACATGATGGGGAAATTCTGCAGGTGTGAAGCCCAGAAGTGTGCCTGGGGACCTGGGGACTCCAGGCCTGATGAATAATGGAGCAGTCCCTCTTCCCGGGGTTTCTTTCTTGCCTTTCAATAATTCATGCATTCCCAGGATTCAGGCGTTTCATAAAGCCTCAGGCTTTTCTGAATCCTTGGCCCATCTGATGGCTTCACGCGTCAGGTCTTAATTAGAAGCAGACGTGGGGGGCAGTGCCCTCAGCCACACGTGCCTTGTTCCTGACGAGGAAAACCTCCCATCACGTCCTGGAGAAGGAAGGGGCGCCTGGGGCCCCGGAGCGGAGGTGGGGCCGGCTGCCCTGGGCGGTGGGGGTGGGAAGGCCCACACGAAGGCGCCGCCAGTAGTGAAGAGACTGCACACCGTGTGCTCGGCACCCCTCGAGCCAGGCCTGTTCAGGGGACCAATTCGGGGGCGACATCTGAGCAGCGGTGACACGTGTCTCTCCCAGGTGGGGACTGTAGCGGCCGTGAGTCATCTGAGCAGCGGTGACGTCTGTCTCTCCCAGGTGGGGACTGTAGAGGCCGTGAGTGCTCCGCCGTCCAAGGTCGTGGCCTTTGGGACTGGGGAGCGCTGCTGTTGCTCTGACGCTCCAAGTGATGTCTCAGAGCAGAACTCCCTGCTGACCTCTGATGGACGCACGGCCTGGAAAGGAGAGAAAAGCTTTCCTGTGAAGCCGCTGGGCTGGGAGGGTCATTGCATCGGCTGCACATTGTGGTCGAACCCAGTTAGTCTCCCTGCCCACCTGCTCGCCCACCCGCCCTTTCTCATACTTTCTAGTACCTGCTGATCACGCCCTTAGGAGCACGTGGGCTACACAGCCTGTGCGGGAAGGAGATGGGCCGCGGACCCCGAGCTCCTGGTCCACATAGTCGCCAGTGGGGATGAGGCGTGAGGGGAACAGAGGAAGGTGTCAGGATGTCAGGGTGGACGGGGTCGGAGTCTCCCAGCAGATGCTGGTCAAGTTTGAGATGAGCGTGACCTCAGGGCCCGGGGGTTTCTCAGTGTGTGTGTGCATGTACATACGTGTGTGTGCGTGTGTCAGAGGGAGGGAAGAGGGCCTGGGAGGGCTGGGGCGGGGGTGGGTGGCAGCAGGCGGGGCCGGGGGCCTGAGCTCGGGCGGAGCGGCTCTGTGGGGCTGGCGGGCAGCAGCAGCCTGGCGCCCGTCCCCGCCGAGCTCGTGCTTACATGTCGCCACCCTTGGCTCCCAAGCAGCCCTCCAGGCAAGGAGCTGAGTCCCTTCTGTTCCACACGAGGAAGCGGAGGCCTCAAGAAGCATTTGCCCCAGAAGTAAGGACATGAGGGCGCTCGAGGAGGCTGGCACGTTCCGGCTCGCAGGCATCGCTTCCCCGGGTGGACGCGGCTGGTCCAGGGGGCCCGGGCGGCCCCCCCACCTCAGGCACCCAGACTGCACGCCCCTCCTTGCCGATCACCCCCACAGTCCCGTCCAAGCTGTTTCACAGCCCTGCCCTCCTGAAGCCCACTGAGGGACTGGCAGGTCTCCCACAGGGACCTAAAAAGCCCTGAGGCCCATGCTCCCTCAGGACTGGTCTCACGCCCCCGGGAGTGGGGCCTGGGCTGGGAGCAGTCACACAGCCGCGCATGTCCTTGCCGGGTGACCGAGCAGCCGCTTGTATCCCCCACTGGCCGCTCTCCAAGCTGCCCTCCCTGTCCCCCAAGCCCAGCTGTCCAGCCTCTGCTCCCGTATCTGTCCCCTTGGCAACTAGATTCTGGCTTATAAAACAGTTCCAAGGGCAGGGGACACCATGTACCAAATGAAGACTTCTCCATCACAAAAGCAGAGAAAGTGGCCAAGTGCTCGAGAAAACAGCGTTGAAAGGAGGGCCTGGTTGGGCTGAGAGCTGCAGAGCAGGGTGGGCAGTGGCAGGGGCCTCGGCAGGGACGGTCCGCAGGGGCCCGGGAGGAGGGCCCACGCGGGCACAGCTCCCTGTGGGCTCGGGAAGCGTGCTGGAGGCAGAGCGGCGTGGCAAAGGTGATGATTGCAGCCCGACCCGAGACTCTCTCCTGCTCTCTGCTGGTCCAGGAGACCTCCTGCCTGCTGACTCCTGGGGCTCAGGATGCAGAGAGGATGAAGGGAACAGGTCCGAAGAGAGAAACCTGGGAGCGGACCCCCGAGGAAGGGACACGTGTTTCTCACCAAATCCACAGACGCTGGCTGCGTGGGCCACCCTCTCACCGGGCGCTGGCTCGGGGCCCTACTCGGGCCGCTGTAGCTGGGACACTAATGTGCAAGGAAGCCCTGGAGCACCCAGCGGTCAGTCCTCACACCTCCTCCCTGCCCCTAACCCCGGCTACCACCACCTGCCCTCTGTGTCTGTGGAGCCACCATCTGGATACTTCATACAAGTGGAGTCTCACAATACACAGCCCTCGTGTCTGGCTTTTTATACTTAGCGTGACGTCTGGAGCCCCATTCACGTGGTAGCTGTGTCAATACTCGTTCCTTTCGCTTCTAACCTTCGATTGTGTCACGATTTGTTTATCTTCTCACTGGCTGATGGGTATTACCGCTTGGCTGTTGAGAATAGTGTGATTGTGAACACATGTGTACATGTATTTGGACACCTGTTTTCAATTCGGTTGGTACATACATCAGAGCAGAATCGCTAGATCACAGGATAATTCTATGTTTAACTGTTGAGGAACCGACAGAATTTTCTACAGAGGCAAACTGTTTGTATTCCCATCATAATGGATGAAGTTTCCAATTTCTCCACATTCTTCCTAATAATTGTTATTTTCCTTTTTAAAATGATGATGGTGAGTGTGCCATAGCCCTCCTCGCGGTTGAGAACCGTGACGCTGATTTCCAGGACAAGGCGTCTGAGGACACAGGTAGCGAAGGTTGGGGGGAGCTGGGAGCAGGCGGTGCTGGGCCCAGCGGCCTGTGAGCCGTGGAGCTTGTCCAGCGGCTCTGGCCGACCTTCCAGAGCGAGCAAACGTCTGTAGGAGTCACTGGGGCTTGGTTCTAGGGCTCCCTCTGGGCAGGACAAACTGGCCTCTCAAAGCATGGGCCTGCTTCAGGTTACCTGGAAGCCTCTAGCTCCTGAGACCTTGATTCAGAGTGACACATGCCTCAGCCATCACTTGTAAAGATCACAGGCACTGCTCGCACTGGGGAGAGGGAAAAATCTCCTTCCCTCGGTTCTTACCATCTACTAGAACACATCTGACATTTCCTGGCAGGTCTGATGTCCATTCGTGGGAGACAGCTTAGCTCATGCTTCAAGACATGAGCTTTAGCCCTCTTCAAGACAAAGATGATGATGGATGGCCCACTGGGGTGGAAGGTCAAGGCTGCTCAAAGCAGGGGGGTGACCAGCTCTGGGACCCCGCCACTCCACAAGAGGTACCTCCACCCACCTGGAACTCACTGATCCCAGCACGTGCGTGCCGGGGTGAGAGGGGTCTGAGAGTCCATGTCATCTGTCAACCACGAGGTGACCCGGGTAAATTTCTTGATCCCTTAAGTTCTGGTTTCATCTTCCCTGGTGGCTCAGCTGGTAAAGAATCTGCCTGCAATGCAGGAGACCCTGGTTCAATTCCTGGGTTGGGAAGATCCCCTGGAGAAGGGATAGGTTACCCACTCTAGTATTCTGGCCTGGAGAATTCCATGAACTGTGTAATCCACGGGGTCGCAAACAGTCGGACATGACTGAGCAACTTTCACTTTCACCATTTGAAACAGGCACATAAAGCCTGCAACACCCAAGTTGAGGGTTTGTGGAGAGAATGAAGGAAACGGTATCTTCAAAGTATTTAGCAGCACAGGGCCTGGTGAAAAGTAGCAGCTTTTTATGGTTGTTTGTCACATGTCCACTTATAAGTCTCTTTGGGGAGGGTAGCGCTCCTTGACTGCTCATCTACCAGCCTGCCGGGCACGTTCCGGCAAGCAGGAGGGGCGGGGAGGGGCAGCGGGCCGGGCCAGGACTGGAACACACCCAGATGGCTCTGTAGAGGGGGGTCCTGCTTGGGGGATCCCTCATGGGAGACGACACCCCCGGAGGCCCTACAGAGGCGGGGACAGGGTGGCTCCGGGGGTCATAGCAGTGTGTCCTGAGCCACACCGGGGAGGAAGCAACCCACTCTCCCTCCTCCCTGGGGTGACCACCTGCCCCCTGCACCCAGTGCTACTCGAGGCTACTCTTTTCACCACCCCCAGGCCGCTGGCAGATGTCTGGAGACACCTTTGGCTGCCAGCTGGGGTGAAGGGCTCCAGTGTCCAGTGGACAGAGGTGAGAGACACCACCGGACACTGGGATGCCCAGGACAGTCCCCACAGCAAAAAATAGCGAATCCCCAAATGTCACAGTGAGATGCCTGTCGGGTTGAGAAATGTCAGGAGGAGAAATCTTGAAATAAATAAAGCAGATCCACGTGCACGTCCTGAGGGATGCGGGGCAGGAGGCAGCGCTTGGGAAGCGGCCGGTCCGCTGAGGGCGGTCCTGGTTTCTGTCCACGGCCCGGGAGAAGGAACAGGTCTGTCTTACTGCCATACCGGTCAGTCATCCAGTCTCTGCCATCTGAGCCGTGTCGCTCTCTGTGGAGGAAAAGCCCTGCACAGGCGACTGGGTTCTGCTCCTTCTGAGTCCTGGCCAAGCCTGGCGAGGGGTTGGGGTCAAGGTCCTGGGGAGAGGTCATGGTCATGGTCAGGGGTCATGGTCAGGGGTCAGGGTCCTGGGGAGGGGTGGAAGCTTCACAGAGACACAGACTCACTCAGGGCTCTGGGAACCAAAAGATCGTCCCACCTTCCAAACGATTTCTCTGTGTTCAGCCGACTGAAATCTCCCAGCATCTCCTCTCTGGCCCTTAATCTTTCCTCCAAAGTCAGCTTATTGTTATTTGCGCTGTTTTGCTATAAATCGTTCTTGCTGCAGCAGTGTGTTTTGCCAGTGAGCCCTGGATACGGACTTCTGGAAAAACCAAGATGTTCTTTCAGACCGAAAAGCCCCCCGGACCTCTTTGATGTCGAGCTGGTCTCTCCCAACAGCCCTTCGGGGCCTCCACAGGCCTCGGAAGGTCATCGGAGGCGGCTCTCAGCAGGTGTCCTCGCCCAGAACCCACAGGGTCTGGGGCTCGAGGCCGCTGGGGTTCCTGAGCTTGGTTCACACCATGAGGACCCATCCCCCAGGGCTCTAGAGGACCCATGGTCTCCCCAGGCCAGCCCCAGATTGCGTTCTGCTAGCACAGAGGGGCACAGGACGGTGACCAGGTGGGCCATGGACGTTGGGGGTTTTCCCGACAAACTGCGAAGTAGCCACAGCAGTCAAAGCCGCTGCCCCACCGGCAGGCAGCCGAGCTGCGTGCGTGGTCAGGCGGCTCCTCTCCTCGGCCACAGGGGCCTGGACTGCCTGGAGCCTGACCCCCAGCAGCCCGCCCCTGGGCTCGACCAACGACGGGGTGACCCAGGGGGTCCCAGGTCAGGGGCCTCCCGGCCTGACCCGCTGGGAGGAGCCAGGAGGAGGCGGGGTCGGCTGAGATGTCGAGAAAAGAGGCAAAGCAGGCGAGCCAGAAACATTCAGAGGGCCGCAGGCTGTGTGCTTCTGGTTCCGTAACTCTCTGGGAACCACGCGTCCCGGTGGGGAGGCGGCAGCCATTGCCGGGGGCTGGAGCCGGGGCGCCGCGTTCCCGGACGGAGCGGCCCTGGTCTTGAATACCGTGGTGGTCCCGGGGATCTGTACCCACGACCGAATTCATAGAAACACACGCAGCACGGAAGACATGCTGGGAGCGGGATCCGTCTGTGCTTGGTTAGTGGTTCCTTTCCTCGGTTGATGTCCTGATTTGGATCATGTGCTGTGGTTATGTAAGCCATCGCCGTGGGGAAATCGGGGTGGTGGGTAGGTGGGAACTCTGTATCATTTTTGCAAATTCTTTTGAGTCTTAAATGATTTCAAAATAAAAGATTTTAGAAAGAAAGAGCTGAGATGCTGACAGGAGTGACAGGAAAGGTCCGCCTCCCCAGAGCGCCGCAGATCCAGAGATTTCTAGGCCTGGGTGGGCCCATCCATGTTGACTGCAGGCCATGAAGCGGAGCTGGGCAAACTCCCGGTGCATAAGGCTTGGTGAACATTTTTTATTATTTCCTTAGGAAAAAAGTCCCCCACTGCAGAACTGCTGTGTGTAAGCGCATTTTTAAGACTCTTGTTACTTGTGCCAAATTTCCCCCCAGAAGGATTGTACCAATTTATACTCCCACCCGCAGCGCAGGGGCGGGCTGGCTTTCCCAGTGCTTGCCAAAATTGGGTTTTAATCTTTAAAGAAGGCTTAATTTTTGCCAAGGTAATACACAGAACTTGAAGTCTTGTTGTTATTTTTTTTCCTCCAGGAATTCTAAATTCGTGAACTGACTTGGACCACACAATTGGCTACTCACCTGCAGACTTGAGTTTATTTATCTTTTTATTTAGTTATCAGTCCCCTTCATGAAGTTGCATTTCAATGTTAAGCCCCTGCAGGGTCACCAAAGAAAGGTTACGTGAAGTCTGCTCCTGTATTTACTGTTTCATAAAACCTCAAGCACACGAAGGACATTGCTTCTTCCACTGCTCGCTCTCTCTTCTGTGTAATAAAACCACACCCAAGGATTTCTTTCAGGATTCAGTGGAGGATGTGTCCTCATTCCTGGAGGAACACATATGCTTCCTCTTTTCCAGGTTGGGAAAGCCCTGTAACGGAGCATCGATCCCAATTGTTTTGGCTGCTGGAAATGCAAAGCCATTATGAGGATCAGTTACAGCAACTGTGTTAACTCTGGTGGGAAATATAGTTCGGTTTCTCCTGTCTTTGGTCCTGACCTTCTGTTTTTCTTATTTACTTGGTGTGTTTTACACGTAAGCTGCTTCAAATCCTATGGACCAGGGCAGAGGCCGAGACTTCTCTTGATTGTGAGCTCTGCCATTCACAGAGAGCCCTGACCTGGCGCCTGACACAGTCCTCACGGAGACATTTGTTGAATAGAGGACAGAACTTGACAGCAAACTAACAACAGAATTGACATTGGTTGAAAAGAAATGCAAGTTACTAGTTGATCCAAGAGCAAGAAAGTGTTACCAAGAAAAGCAGAGCTTCAAGAAGCCAAACGAGAAGGAAAAAATACCAAGAGTCTCAAAAATGTTCGGTGTTTCTATTTCTGGGAACCCAACTGAGGAAATGATCCGAAGTGCCTTCAGAATTTTAGGAACAAAGACGTTCATCACTGAGTTGTTAAAAATAATTAAAAAACTAGAAATAACCTAAAGTCCAGTAATAGGGGAGTCAGTAAGAGAACGAAGGTGGTAGCCATTTAATGTATTCAATACAAAGAGTTCTTGGGAACTGCTCGGCAGTCCAGCGGTTAGGACTCCACACTCCCATTGCTGTGAACCCAGGTAGGGTCCCTGGTCGGGGAACTAAGATCCCACAAGCCCCGTGGCACAGTCAAAATAAGAGAAAGAATTCTTAATGACTCGAAGGAAAATGTACACAGTAATATTACACGGAGAAGCGGGATACAGAAGCGCACACGCATCACGTTTCCCACAGCATAAGACGACACACGCGGAGAAGGAAGGGGATAACCTGCAGCGTGGTCAGCGATCGCCTCCAGGTTGTGTGATGATGGCCGAGTTTTATTATCTTACCTTGACTTTTCTGTATTTCCCAGGTTTTCAACAACAAGCGTGTATTTTATGATAAAAACAGAAAAGAAAGAGTCACGAGGCGAGGCTGACTCCCTGGAATGCCCTGGGACTTGAGCATGCTGCCGTCGAAGATGCTACTCAAGTGGTCTCTTGCTTCTTTTGCTAACAGTGGTCAGGGCCCTGGAAGGCTCACCCACCTACGCCGTGCTGTCTATAAAATGTGTCCACAGACTCCAGGTGGCCCTTAGTTCCTCTCCCCTTGAGTATGGGCTAGACTTAGTTACTCGCTGCTAAGAAATAGCAAATGGTGGAAGTGATACTGTGTGTCACCCAGGATAAATGGTCAAGGCGCCGCTCCTTCCTTGTTCTGTCTTGAGTCACGTGCTTTTGGGTCAACACTGCCACCCTGTCGGACATTGGAGCACCTCAGTGGAGACCCGAGCTGGGCTCCCCAGATGGCTCGGTGGTAAAGAGTCCACCTGCCCGTGCAGGAGACACAGGTTTGATCCTTGGGTTGGGAAGATCCCCTGGAGGAGGAAGTGACAACCCATTCTGGTATTCTTGCTGGAAAACTCCATGGACAGAGGAGCCTGGTGGGCTCCAGTCCATGGGGTCGCAAAGAGTCCGACACGACTGAGCGACTGAGCACATGGAGACCTGATGGTGAGCAGCTGAACCTTGTGTCAGGAGGCAGGAGGGCGAGTCTTCTCCGAAGCAGACGTTCCCCTGAATGACCTACTGTACCGGCCGGTGCCCCCGTGAGAGCCAGCGGCGTGCGGGGCTGCTACGGAGGGTTCTGAGAGACAGGGTGCTGTTTTTCTCTCTCCGCCCACACCCAGACAGCTCAAAAAAGAAAAAAAAGACAGGTGAAGGTGGGAGAGAGCCTTCCAGAAATAGTTACAGAAGGGCCTCTGGTCTCAGAGGCATCGGTCAGCTGAGAAAAGGAAGCTTCCCCTTGGTGATGGGCTGGGCTTTGGCTGGAAGCCGAGATGGGAGAGGCCCCCAGGAAGGTCCCACAACCCCAGCCAGGCTGTCTCTTTGGCCTCCTGAGCTTGCAAGGTCAGGAAGGTCAGAGACACCTCACTGTGCTGCTCAGGAAGTGTGTGACTGGAAGCAGTTAATTAAGCTGGGCCTCAGCTTCTGGTCTGTGAGACGGGAACCCCAGCTATATTCTGGGAGGTGTCCTGAGGACTGAAGGGGATGGTCACATGGCAATTCCTCCAGAGCAAGAGCTGGATCAGAGTCAGCCCTTCCCCTCCTCCCTGTTTAATGATTTCCATGTGGTTTTGACCCCTCCCATCCATCCTTTTCTCCATCAGACCACAGCCTCCCGCCCCTTCCTCCAAGAAGTCCCCCTAGCCTGGCTCACATCTGTGCTCTTCCAGTTGGCTCAGCTTGTCTGGTGTTGCTCCCCTGGGGATTGTTAGTTACCCTCTTGGACTTTACTTTCCTCTTCTGTAAAATGGGCCCAGCAAATAGGACCCACCTCAGGGAGTCACCGTGGGCTTTAAAAATGCACTTGAAGAAACCAGGATGGTGCCTGCCATGCTCTCGGTGCCGTGTGTGTGCGTGTGCCTGTGTGCGGGTGTATCATCTGCACCGTACCCTTCCTTATCTTTTGCCTTCTCCCCCGTGTCTACTGAGCCCACACTAACTCTTCTGTTCTTTAGAACCATATCATACACTGCCCTCTCCTGCCTAGAATGGGTCTTCCTGCAATGTTACTTATTGAATTAGCTTTTTATAAAAAGCGTCTGGAGGAGACAGGGGTCCTCCTGCCTTCTCAGAGCCGCAGCGCGGCTTGCACACGCCTCTCAAGCCCAGCCCCACCCTCCCGCGCCAGGGGCTCCTCGGCGTCAGCGGTTCAGCTGCAGCGTGATTTTACCCCAGAGCACACGACAGGCCAGAGGAGCGAACCCCAGGGCGTCAGCCGTTACTCAGGTGTCACCGCGGCAGCCATCGCCCCCGGTGCCGGGCTGACGGCGAGATGGACAGCTGGGGTTCCCGCAGCAGAGCTCGTGAAGGGCTCGGAGCCGACGCTGAACTCATTCCTGTGTGCATTCCTGGTGTCGCCACCATCCGCCTGCAGACACCTCGGGAGCGTGGCCGTGACGCTGTGACGCTTCGGGTCACGACCAGCCGGGCTCCGGGCAGTCTTGGGACCCATTCCCTCATTCATTCATCCCACAGACAGGAGCTGCTGCCGTGTGCCCGCACTCTTCTAGGTGCTGGGGCCCAGCAGGGAATGGTGGACATGCTTGGTTTTCTGGTAGAGCTTGCATTCTGATGGGAAAGGGCACACACGTGCACACAGACAGACACACACACGAGTGAATAATCGAGTCGGCACCATCGGAGCCCGCCGCCTACCTGTGGAACCTGATGTCACAAGCCAGGCTGGGTGAGGCTGGTGGGCAGTGGGGATGTTTGGTTTGTTTAAGGGTCATGGGGAGCCGCTGGAGGGCTTTACACAGGGAAGGGACCTGCTCAGACAAGGTCACGCCGGGTTCCGGCAGAGGGCCGTGGGGGTGTCGAGGGCGGCCTCAGGGGCCCAGGCAGGGAGACCCGTGGACATGGGTCCCAGCGGCCAGCCTGAGGGCTTTCCCAGAGCAAGGATCTCAGCATTGGCAGCCTCGCTGTGGGCGCCCTGCGGTTGCAGGATGTTGACAGTCTCTCGTCTTTGGCCCCTGCCTACTGGACGCCCGTGCACTTGTCTCCAGACATGACGACCAGAACTGTCTCAAGACATTGCCCAAGGCCCACTGGGGACAAAGTCACCCCCGTGGGGAGTCGCGGCAAGCCCAGCAGGACTCGCTGACCAGCTGGACGCAGGCAGACAGGGCTGGACGCAGGCTGCAGGTGGCACGGAAAGCTGCCCACGACCAGGAGGGGCAGGAGCGGGGGGCGGGGACCACCGGCGCCCCTCCAGCTGGCGGACCTGCCGAGCTGACCAGGTGGCAAGTGCCGGCCCGCCAGAGGCCAACCTGCGTCAGGGAGGTCGTAGGTCTTGGGCACCGGGTGGGGGGGGTGCGGGGGGACGGCTTCCAGGGCAGCGGAGCCTCCGTCTTGAGGTTAATGATGGTGAACCGAGTGCGGCCCTCCCGGGGCTCAGGCCTCCCCACGGCCTCCGCGGGGCCAGACGACCTGCCCACGTGCTCTGGCCTTGGGGTCGCCCCGAGGTCTGGCCTTTGGGCACCTGTGGTCTGGCCTAAGGGGTGCCTGCGATCTGGCCTTGGGGTCGCCCTGTGACCACGAGGAAAAGTGTCTGCTCCACCGCCGAGGATGCACACGAGACCGAGGACACGAAGGGATGGTCATTGTCTTTATTCGAACACATGGGCTTCCAAACTACAGTTAATGTATCTAACAGAGCATATCATGCAAACGGAGATCAGAGGGGACAGTGTTAGAGCAACGCAGCAGTTTGCACACCCGTCTCGGCCACGATAAACCAAACGTGACCGGACAGCTGAACAGCCTTCACCCGTCATCAGTAGGTAGGTGCTCACACAGAAGGGAAACCGCACCCGCCAACCCTGCCTCCTCCACACAGATGTGGGGTCTGATTGACACAGGATGGTTTTCAATTAACGATTTAAACCTGGTGTGTCCTTCAACCCTCCCCCCACAAGACAGCAAAAGCAATGATTTGAAACGTTTCTGATCATCTATAAAAGATATTCTGAAAGACTCTAATAGAGGAGATACGAGGTGAATTTTTAGACTCAGAAGAATCACAGCCTTCGTGGATGATTTTGAATAGTCCCCTCAAGAAAAGAATCACATTTTTCCAGGGAGAGTATCAACAAAAGTCTACCAACAGTCACAGGAGTAAAACCTCCTGGAGTGAAGCTGAGGAGACAAGGACACGGTTGTTTAATCAGAAAACGCGATGCTGCCTTTTGTCTTATTTTAGAAAAATGTTCTTAGAAAGTAGACTTGATACTGTTTTCTGACAAACGGGTTTTTCTGACAAACAGGGGTCCTGTCTGCTCACACGAGAGGTGACACTGATGGGCACGTTTGCCGCTTTTCTCTGGACGTTGGAGAAGTTCTGAGCTGCCTTCTCGGGGAGACCCCAAGAACTGCACACGTTCTTACACTGCATCACTGAACTTTTCCCGAATAACTGAGACCTGGGGACCCTAGGGACGGGAGACAGAGCGGAGGAAACACCCTCTCCCAGGCCAAAAGGTGGCTGCAGAGCCTTGAGGAGCAAGAAAAGGGGCCCCAGGGACCCTCCCCCCCCCAATCCTGGAGCTACATCTGTACAGAGAACAGAAAGCTTCTTTCTCATGGTCCAGAGTTTCCAGACTTTAGACAGTGGTCCCCACTGTCTATTAAAACATCAAGGACGTCATTCTTCCAACACGTCCCATCTGGACTTCCACTCACTGTGAGGGGGCCACCACACCCCGCTGGCGGGAGACAACCCTGCAGTGGAGTGCAGGTCAGGGCCCTCCAGATGGCCCACCCCAGCTGAGTCCTACAGGCTCCTAGTGATTGGGATCTCATGAAATCATTGGAATCATTGGGATCTTGTGAAATCTTATAAACTCTTTTTAAAATAAAATGAGTTTTATTTTAAAAACTCATTTTAAAGGAAGAATTGATTTATTAAAGTTCTCTATAAAAAAGTACAAATAGCTCAGTATATTCAGATGTTCTGTTGGAATGAACAAATTCGTTTTTCCCATAAGGTTTCAAAGTCTTTGGAGCCTGTGGGCCATAGTGTGGGTTATCATAAGGCTGTTTGATGACTGAGTTGGACACACACAATTATTAACTATCAGCTGATCACACAGATCAGAGGCACTGGGGTCCTAATCTCAGCTTTGAACCCTCCTGAGGGCCCCGACATTACAGGATTAACAGAATCGTGGCTGCGCCGTTTCTCTATGGCTGCCTTCCCCCACGTGTGACGCAGGTGACTTTTCTAACAGCAGACACAGCGCTGTTGGATGGCTGCCTCTGCCCAAACGGGAAACGGTAGGAATGCCGACAGTCACTATATTTCATGAAGTAAACCCAAGTAACTCAAGGAAAAGGTTTTAAAAGACAGCTCCCAACACTCCCTGTTAGATTCCAGCGTGGTGACTACCAGCCAGGGGACCCGTTCTCCCCTGCTCCCCGGATCCCAAGCGTCATCTCCGGTTCCCTGCCCGGTGCCAGGGCCATGAGAATGTTTCGGGCGCCTGGTGGGGGAACAGACGTGGCTGCCCCTGTGGGGCTTCGAGAAGCAGGAGGCGGTGGACGAGAAGAGGTGACTGCACCAGACGGCAGTGAGAAGGTGCCCGACACGGGATGCTTCCTTGCTGGGGCTTTAAAACCGGACGGCCCCCACTCTGCCTTCCTGCAGCTCTGAGAAAACACCCCCAGCAAC